>NC_064765.1:15366631-15684131 GCF_011397635.1 Epinephelus fuscoguttatus | reverse complement strand
ACTTAGGAGAGGTTTAATTAACTTAATAGATATACTTGAGTTCTGTTCTTGTATACTTGAGTTCTGTTCTTGAGCACTTAAGTACTTTAACCTCTAAACATATGCTTCTACTCCAGGGGAACTACACATATACTACATTCAGATTAAGATTTTACATTCAAAATATGTGACTAGTTCACAGAACGATGCACTGGTATTCAAGAGAACTGGACTGGGCACCACCTTGATGTGTCATGCCATTAAAATAGGATTTATACATGAATGCATCAACACTTTCCAACACTATGATGGGATCTAAGGGTGGAAACTACGGCAACAGAAAATGTGTCAACCATTAGATTTTGTATATACCATTACCCTTTACCATACTGGTCTCTCCGGCCATATGACACATCAAAATAAGTTGACTATTCAGCATTTACAGCAACTGTGTGGAGGAGTTTTCCAAAATAATAGTAAACCCTGATGTTGTCATGGTGATGTCATCAGGGTTAAAGTCAACTTGGACTGGGACTGGATTTATAGTCAAAAGCCTGCCTAACACACACACACACTGGAGGTGTGGAGTTAAAACAATGAGGGCATTTACTGAGCACAGTAAAAACAAATAGTACATTTTGCATCAAAGTGATCAAGTCTCTCCATTTGAAGGGGATACAAAACACTAGGTTTGGTAAAAACAGACACTTTCAACTGATAACTTTCTCCATACACAGTTCTTCCAGTTGACATTCTATTTATATGTTGATATATATCAACGCTATAAAACTACATATACCACAATATAAGATTTAATTGTTATTTCTTGCTCCTAACACAGGGTGTCTACAGGTATCAGATACTTATATATGATGTATTTAAGACCTTTCAAGATAGTTTTTGCCAAGTTTAAGACTGATTTGGGAGCAAATCATCTTTTTCTAATTCAAGCATTGCAGGTAAGTAAAAAAGTAAGTAATATACACGTAGACCCATCCCATTTGAACTGAACCGTGGCTCAAAAATCAAGGTCTGAACTGAACCATGGCTCAAAAACCGAGTTCTGAAGCGAACAATGGCTCAAAAACTGAGGTCTAAACTGAACCCTGGCTCAAAAACCGAGTTATGAAGCGAACCCTGGCTCAAAGACTGAGGTCTGAACCGATCCATGGCTCAAAAGTCGAGATCTGAACTGAATCGTAGCTCAAAAAAAGAGGTCTAATCTGAGCTTCGGCTCAAAAAGCAAGGTCTGAACTGAACCCTGGCTCAAAAACAGAGGTCTGAACTAAAATCTAGGCTCTAAAACAGAGATCTGAATCTAGACTCAAAAACCAAGGTCTGAACTGAACCTTGGATTTGGTGAATCCTTGCACCCCTAAAAAGAGACAGTGTTAGGTTCAGTGGCAGGTTTAGAGACCTGTAACATCAGAAATGTTGACTTCTGTGCAGAAGAGCTTGACTCATTGACAAAAATAAATCAAAAGATGGCCAAATTATATCAGATAAAATGTTATTAATTGAGACTATTTAATGACTTTTACAGCCAAGTATTCATGAGACTGAATTTGGGATATTTTAAAAATTAAAGACCCGCAGACACCCTGTTAAGAGGTTCATCCTTTATTTATTACTGTCAATACTTATATATTTAACTACTGATTCAGTAAAGCTTTTTGAAGCACATCTTGTACTGATAATGGAGCATTTTTCCATTCTAGTACTGGCACTTTTATTTAAGTTAAGTAGGAGGCACCTCTTCCAACATTGCTGTATGGTTACAGAAACACTACAGATGAGTTATTTTATCTCACTAATGAACATTTGACCCGGAGGGATGATTAAGAAAAGGGACGAAGGTGAATAAAGTCATCATCACTGTGACTCTCCTCATCCTCTCTGCTAGGAACAAGACGCGCCCTGTTGTGTGAAGTCACTGCCAAAAAGTTACATTATAGCCTATCTGTCATCCTGGGATGTGAGCCTGTCCGGTACACAGTGGCCTGGCGATACAAACAGCCGTCTGGTCAATACACACGGCCGAACAAAGGCTGCAGGCCGGCGGCTACAAGTTCAACAAGCACCTCTGGTAGCTATTATCACCGGGAAAGTGCCGGTTCACCTGTTAAAAATAACGGTAAAGGCTGTGTTACAAATAGGCGGAGGGGTTAATTATGTAAGCAGAGTCCGTACAAGAAGCTCCCGGCTACATGCACACTCACCCAGGCGGTCGGTAAAAGAGTAAGTTCAGTTTTAAAGTGTCTCCAAACGCAAATAACCAAATTAAATTAGTAAAACAGTTGTTATTTAAGTTATTTAAAGCAGAAACTGGACAACAGAGAGCAACGTTTCCATATTTCCCAGCGGCGCACGAGCAAAGCTTTGAGGACGAACATTTAAATCTACTCACCTTCACAAAGACGAAATAAACCCCACTAAAACAGTCGACTACACGGTGCAGAGCAACTTCCCCCTCTTTAAATCATGTATGAAGAGTTTTTCAGACAATAAAAGCAGAAAGAAATCCCTGAAGAAGTCGCAGAAGAAGTGAAGTATCCCAAACAGTTTTCCAGCAGGCTTCGGCTTAATGGAGTCCAGCCGTCCCTCTCTTTCTCCCTCCCTCTTTCCAGCAGCGGATAACGTCACTGCTCCAGTCCCACTTTTCCTTTCAGACTGGGAGCTGTGCTGGTCGCCCACTGGCCCCCCGTCACCTCACACACACCTCTCTCTCTCTCACACACACACACACACACACACACACACACACACACACACACACACAGTCAGGGGGTTGGAGAGGGGATTGGGGGTTACTTCTCCCTTTTTGACCTTTATTTGGTCACCACTTGGTAAAAATACAAGTCATGCTATTTTATTATCATTATTTGACCACTGCTTTGGTCTGATATTCGGCTTTTTTATTAACTGTCAAAAACAATTTTTCATTGCTGTCTCTAAATAGGGGAGACTGGGGTTGGTTGGCAAACAGCTATTTTCTGGTCCTTTTAAGGTCATAGAAACAAAAATATTAAATAGAAATGTTAAGGATCCAAAAGAACAAATTCTATCAAATGAGTAGCCCCATTTCCACTAAACACTTTCAGTATGGTACCTTTATGGTCCAGTCTGCGCCTCATTTATTCAAGTATCATCCACAGAACGAGGTTACACGCCGACATTTTCAGAACAAAATAAAACAGGCTGCAGTAGCTATGTTTCCATCCAAAAGTGATTCAAATCATTGGGAAATGCACATTAAATGAAATACGAATCCTGTGTGTTTCCATTAAATGTACGGACTTTGGTGAAAACCATGAAGTCGCACGAGTTTTTCGCAGAACCGGAAACAAAACAAGTCTCTCATTCTTCTTCTTTTACGTTTTCTGGCGGTTGGCAACCAGCTTGTAAATGCATCACCGCCTTCCCGACTCGGAGTGTGGATATCACCATGGAGAGGTGCGCTACGTCAGACTTAATTCGAATATAACTGTTTCCATCCCCCGTTTTGCGAATCAACATTTTTTCGAATCAACCAAAACCTGGCTAAAGCGAGCGTATTTTGGTTTGTGCGAATCAGGGGATTTTAATTCGAATTTTGGTGTTTCCATCCCAATTTTCCGATGTGATACTTCGACGCATCTAAACAGGCTGATGGAAACATGACTACTGAGAGTCTCTCTCCATGGGATATTTAAAAATGGCGGGTTTGTGCATTTAGTCCTTCTCAGGCAAGTTCAGGGGTTTAGTGTTGCCGGAGCCCACAGGAACTACGCTCCACGACACTTTTTTTTCTCCAAGTGAGGATTAGAATATATGCAGTTCACATAATCCGGCTGAAATTAAGATATACGCTTGAAGGTCCACTCATTACTAAAAGTGTGTGTCATATAAAAACTAAAGCAATGGTCAGAGTTGTCACAGTGAAATTTAAGGTGTGCTGATGGATTCATGTCGTCAACTCATGCACTGAGTAACAATACAAGTTAACTTTCCACCTTAAAAGTTGCAGCAAAACATCCTTTCATTTTATAGTTACAGTTCACTAATAAAACTCTCCACAGTATGAACAGTGGTTACATGAGCCTCAAAACCAGTCACAACTCAGCGCCCTGAGCAGATTGACCGTCCTCTATTGACCAATCAACAGACTGCAGTGTTCACAGCTCCACCTTTTAGTACCAAAATGGGAACGGTTGTGAGTGGGAATTGAGGGTGGCTGTGGGTTATCCAAAGCTAAACAACCCACAATCTCATCATTATAAAGACAATGGCCAAAAAAATATTGCTTAGTGAGTCATAGCTCTGGGGATTGGCTCTTCGGGTGAGAAATAAAATTCAGTTAGGGGCTGTCTACGCATGATTTTAAGCTAACACAGAGGTGGGAGAGGTACAGATCTTTCAGTAGAAGTAGTAATAACTTTGTGTGGTCATTTGTTGAGTGGCTGCAGCGTGACGTGATAAATTGTTTCATGTTTTCTGGTTCTTTTTTTTAAATTCGATGTTCAAATTATTTCTACTGGTTGCTATATTCATGAATCAGCTAATTTTAGAAACATTTATGTCCATTAAAACACATTTATTAACTGAGAACTTAACTTTTAAATTTGCTGTTGGTCAGAATATTCCAACATAAAAGTGTGCCAACCAACCCCGGTCTCCCCTACTTCACATACTGTTGGAGGTTGCTACAGAAATCCATCATTTTTCATCATTTACTTGAATGTTAAATCTTATTATGGAGCTTAACTAGTGGATACAGGAGCAGACAAGTAATAGAAACTGTACTTGACATATAATAATGGCATACTTTTAAGAACTATATCCAAAATCAGGCATTAATGTGAGTTCTAGCTTCAATGTCACGCTAAGCTTGATAAATATGGTACATATATGTGAACAAAAAAGGTCAGGCTCTGGTTTGTGTGTGTGTTTTATTTCAGCTTTTGTCAAACTGCAGCCCTCCACAGTCGAAAATTCAGCGCTATGTGGATAATGGACACGCAGTGAAGATCTCAAGCTGCCTTTTATGGCAATAGTGCTGCCGAGCCTTGCAGCAGCAGCAGCAGCAGCAGCATCCAGGGACCTCTGGGTCTTTAGCCCCGGGAGGAACAGCACAAAATAACAAGGCAGTTTGGGTTTGTCAATTTTACAATTTCACTAACTGCGTCTCCATTTTTCTTTCCAGTGTTGACTAATTCCCTTAAAAGCCTGACTGGAAGACTGTGAAACGTAGAAATTAGCCAAAGTATACAGATATCTGCTTTCATTCCTGACACATCACATGTATTCAAGGAGCTGCATGTATTCAGTGTAGCTGCTCCAGGTGGAGGTATGTCAACATTACTCTGAGGGGATTTAACAGTAAAGAAATGCATATTATTTAATCACTTTATCTACAATAAAAATCTTATTTTGAAGCCTGATAAATAGGGGAGAGCGGGGTCAGTTGGGACATATTTGTGTCAACGTGAAATAACCTGACATAACTCACAGACTTCTTGAACAGTAATGAAAATAATGTGATCCTTGGACAGATACAGGTGTCGGCTAACAGGTTATCAAGTATTTTAGAGCCTAATCCAAACGTGAAAGGCACAATTTTGCAAAAAGTACAAGGAGTGAGTGCATTTTCCCCAAATTTTGCCCCACTGGGACAGTTGGGACACCTTGTTCTCAGCTAAAATATATGTAAATATAATTTAAATTGAAAGAAAATGCAAATTTGAACACCCTATGGGTACGCACAGCTGCAGACAAGTAATAAAATCAGTGTTTGCATTTAATATAACGTAAAGGAATACAAATATGACTTCTCACGAAATGGAGAGATGGAAAGTGAAGTACCAGTGTTTCCAAATTCTTTTTTACTGCAGAAAATACATAAATATCCTTAGTTCAAACGTCATGATTTCACATATGAAACTCCTTCTGCGTGTGCAAACTATAACCAGCTCTCACACAACAACATTATAGTGTATCAGAAACTCAAGAGACGTCAGACATCCAAAACTGTCTGCAGCAGTCTCTGAATATAGCCGTGTCACTATGAGAATATAATCTCATGCAGGCTAACTTCATGTTTCTTCTCCTTATGCACCAAATTTCGATTTGTTTTAGGGATATTGTAAAAGAATACAAAAGTATGATGTCATCACTGTAGGAAGATCATAAATTTCTTCATCCCCACTGGAGATAATATCATCTGCAGGTTGCTGTAGATGAGTAATGGCTTTTTATGAGCGCATTCAAACAAATGATCAGCTGGGGGGGGGGGGGGTGATAGAGAAAGGTTGTGTCTCCTGTCTTTCCAAAGCAGCAGCGCAATACACACTCCAGCCCACACTCTCCAAGTGGTCCGCAGTAAAGACCCATGAATCATCACTGTTTCTGGCTCCGCACCCCGGTGAACTCGCTCAGCTCCAATCCTCCAGCTCAGGAATCTGGGCCTTCAGACGACGGTCGGCATCAAAGCGATTTATAACCTCTCTCTCTCCCCCTGCAGTTCTGACCCCGTCGTCAGTGTCTGGCACCCGACCCATTGCCTTTTATAGGCTGTGTTTTAATTGCAGAGTAAACATTTGAGTCAGATGCAGAGCAGGAGATTCAGATGGAGAGGAGAGCTGGCTTGGCTGCTGCTGCTGATGTGGATAAGGAGGGAGGAGGAGTACAACACTCTGCAGGGGTCATCTTTGGGACAAAGCAATCAGTTTTTCTGGTGATATTTAAGTGGGTAAAACTTCTTATATATTTTATGCCAATTCAATATTTTATCTTAGCAAGCTTATAAAGTAAGTGATAAAGGCGTATAATCATAAATGATACCATTAAGTGTAAAAATAGCTCAATTAAAGGTCAATAAATGGAAACAGGAAGTGAGAAAGGGCACTGACCGGACAACAGATGGTCAATAGGACTCTTTGTTCCAGTATTACCAATAGATGACTGACCTCTTGTGGCCAAACAGAGAACAGCAGCACCAGATGCATTATTTCTGACAATCACTTTTGCTCTAAATGGTCCCATCTGTGAGCCCTTGCCTTTGCAGATGTTGCAAAACTGCATTAAAGAGCTAGTAACTCATATGAAAGTCGTGACTGCTTGTGAATAACAAAGTCAGCTTTGTTATTCGCATCAGCGGGGGGCGCTTTGGAAAGAATCTGATCTGAGTCGCAGACGAACAAATAGCTCTATTGTCCTCCAAAAATCAGTCTGGAAATGAGCAATGAGACCATCATCCTCCTCGTCCTCCTACGCGACAGCAAACAGAGTCCAATTCTGATATTTTCCCCCCTATCATTACCCATGGGATGTGACGGATTAGGAAGAAGAAGTCAATGTATCCAAAAAAAGAAAATGCTTTAATAAAAGGAAATAAATACAGTGCTTTGGATGGCAGTTAGAATCCATTACAGGCATGGGTTATTGCACAGCTCTAAGGACAGACGAAAACACTTCCATTCAGAGTTAGAGCACGAATTGAACACATTCCATTCAAAATACCCACAATTAATTTTAATGCTTATTTCTTTTTGCTCACTCAGTGACTGATTACATATGGCTGCAGGCCCTTCCTCATGTACGTCTGAACATTTCAATTTTTTTTTGTTACCTAATAATGGCTTCAAACTGGTGTCAAATCGACAAAACATAGAACAGTAGACGTTTCCCTGACGCTTGTGGTGCTTTTTAACAAGAAAAATATACTGTCGTCATTCAAAACGCTGTGCATTAAATGCTCATGTGGTCAAAAGTACAAGGTTTTCTTTAATGCTCTCCAGTTTAGTTGCTTTGTTTGCAAGCAGTGAACACAGCTAGAAATCTGTGCTTGAATTGCTAGAACGGAAAATGTGCAAAGTTCATTTTGGAAACACACACTGGCAGGAACTTTGTTGTCATAGTTATAATGGTCCGTCCACTCTTACATATCTACTGTCTGAACCTGCACGAGAGGCAACAATGGATCTGTCCTTTGCTTTACAGGTCTAAGGTCCCCAAGTAAATTGCAAGCCAACTGCTTCCTGTATCTACCGCTGCGATGTCACACATGCTCAGTGATAATAAACATCAACAACGGGCTGTTTTCTAGATAATTTATGTGCAATTCATAGCTGATGAATGGGCGAGATCCACCGGATCAAATATAAACACTCCCACATCACTCTGCCTTATTTGTCCCTGCTTCCACACCACTTCCCCTTCTTCTCTGGTCATCCGAGAGGCAGCCTGGTTTCAGTCAGTAGGCCTTTTGCATAAATAACACAGACATTAAATGCCAATAAAATGGATTCCATCCGGCGGTGGACCAGTCGACAACAGCCCTTGATTGTGTGGAACAATAACGCAGCAGCTTGCACCATAGCAAATTAAAAAATAAGCTCTTTGTTGACTACGATATTGTGATGAGGAAAATTTGACACTGGTGATAATCAAGTCTGTCACTTGTGACTAATTCCAATCAGAGGGCGATTCCATTTCTTCATCCATTGCAAAATGTCTTAGAAATGACTTCATTAGAAGTCCATAAACAATAATGAGCGGTTTTCTGCTCAGTAAGGAACACAAAGCAGTTTCTTAGATGTGTGTTGGCACTCTCTGCGATGTCTTCTTGCTCCAACATCCATTTACTATAAATATGACACCATGCAAAGTGAGTACATTTTCATTATCGGGTGCGTTTTTAAAAGGACCACATTTGTGCGATCCATCATGATTTTTTAATAACTGCTCTGACAATCCTAAGGCAAGATTCACGAAGCAGCAACAGACATGTTTAGAAAATAAAAATCAGGATTTTCTCTCTCTGGTTGTCCTTTTTGAAATAGAATTGGAATAAAATTTGGACTAAAATCCACTGTTTTTAAGACTAAACAAACCCTTCTTTCACACAGATAAAAAGACAAGCTGACATATCCGTTGCTCAAATGAGTAAGGTGTGAGATGGTCACAAGAAAAGGCAAAAGACATACAATTAACTTCTGCGTGCAGTGAATCACAGACGCCTCAAAATAAAAAAAGACGCTATTTTTACCCTAGACCAATTAATCTTTTTGTCATGGAGTACGCCTCAGAATGACTAACGCCAAGCAGCTAATAAGTGAGACACGTGAATGTTATTTGGCCGCGTGTTTGAATCCCATTTTCCCACAGATGAGATCCAGGTTTATATCCACAAGAGCCTGAAAATCACTTGGAAAAATAATTCTTTCTTTTAAGAAAAAATACATCTAGTACCACTGATTTCATCTGGATAGTAATATAAAGATATAGCACAGAAAATTCTCTCAAGAACTCATCCTTGATATAGAAGCATTAGCTTGAATGGGAAAGACCTCTCGACTTGGAAATGACATCATCGAGAGATTTGAAAAGATAAACAGAGTGTAAGAAAATAACTTTACATGTCCAGCCCTTGTTTAAGAGCTTAAATGATGCTAACATGACACAGCCTCACGTGGTTGTAAACCTCTGTATGTACAGTACATGTCACATGGGAGCTAATGACGTCCTGCAGGATGTTCAGCTGTAACTGTTGTGTGTTAGTCGGAGACATTTTGTGCCTGCTACTCAAACGGAAATTCTGTTTTAGTTGACTGCGTATAAAAGTGGTGCTTTGTTCGTGGTTTATTTGGTGCATATCTATTTCGAGAGTCAAACTATGTTAAAAAAAAAAAAAAAAGAGAGGCAAACATAAAAAGAAGAGGAAGAAAAACAAACTAAAAATATGACGTTTGTTATGTCATTCTTCGTTCTTTTAAAACATTATTAAAGGGATAATGCCCTACGTTTTTGTTCAGAAAAAACTAAACAGAAATATTCTGCATGAGTAGTATTATTTGGCTAAATCTGGAAGGCATTGCATTTGCTTGTTAGCATTAAGTTTTTGAGATGTAGCTAAGGATTCATTTTAAAGACAAATCTACTTTTTTCAACAATTATTTTTCTCACTGTTTTTTTTTAAAGAACAGACACAGAACTCGAAGTCTCAGCGACCGAGGGTCAAGCAAGTGTGTCACAAGGCTCCAAATGAGTCAGTGGGAGGGAGTCGGGGTTTAAGTGTTGATGAACAGGACACGTATGGACACTTTGTCAACAGGCTGTTTAAGGTTGAAGACTTGGGGATGACGTTAGGACGATCTTCCTCTCTTATTCCATGTCTATACTGTAGCTTGCGGTCATACTAGCAAAAGGTGCACCACCTTAGGGGTTCCTTGTCCAACATTGTCACCCTTAGGGTGTGCGATTGTGTACTAACTACACAAAAAGAGACCAAAATGCACATCTTGGAATGAAGTCAGTTTGTCACCAATGATTCCCAAGAGTTCAAAGAGCTGGATCATGGAGAGATGTAGGAAGGAAAAAGGATGTTAGTGTGTCTGAGCAGTTTGTGTGCATGAAAATAAATGAGGTTTATTTTGTGTCTTGTCAAGAAGGTGACACATCCGCCTCAGAGTTATAAGACACCATTCAAGTGTCAGGTATGTGTTGTGACGAATGTGCTGCCTCAGTCCGGATCCGGAGCATCTTCCTCTGGGTTGGAGGGTATCGACTTCTGCTTGTATATGAAGGTCAACAGGAAGAGTGCTATGTCGTGCGAGCACCAGTAACCTGTGTGGGAGGTCACCGCCGACCAGTAGCGACTCTCCACCAGGCCCTCTCGGAGCTCGAAGTCGATGCGCCGCTCCAGCTCCACTGTAAGACAGAAACAGACATTATGATTTGTACGCCTTCTACGCCCACCAGCAAATATGAGACTTGCCTTAATGATTGTGTTAAAATAAGGGAACTAACATGATGTGTCAGTGATGGGTGAGGTTGGCCGGATGATGGTGGAGAGGCCATATGCTGACTGGCTTTCCGTCCGCTTCTGCTCCTCCTCCTCAGTGTTTGTCCCTACGTCCAGGCCTAAAGACACTGAGGGCTGGCTGTTGGAGCGGGAGAAACGTGAGAAGAGGATGCCTCCGATGCCCTTCCCTATACTCGCCGCTCCTACATGAAGTATGATAGAAAGACAGAAACAAAATGTCACATGCTGGCAGAAGGCTTGTCCTCTTCTTTTTATTTTCAATTTAATTTATCTCAAAGTACAGGGGAAGCTAAGTGTATGAGTCTATTCTCAATCTCTCCACATGGCGGCAGTGTTGACATAGGGAGCATCTCACATTACTTGAAAAACTGAACCTCACAGGGGAGAATGGATTTCACCTATGGTATAAGGACAATCTCCAGGGTGAAATTTATTGGCTCAGCTCTTTCTCTGGGCTGTCAGAGCTCATATTATTTCCCAGTACCAGTTGTAGAAAAACTGTGAAAATCCTTTCTTCTCCACCCCAGACACCTTTCATCATAGTAGTCTATTCTTTCTCATTTTTAACAAGTTACATATGGTTTGATTGAAGAATATTACAACTTCTGGGCTGGCATATAGTAATCATCAATCATGAGAAGTGGCGGCATTGTCTTACCCAGTATGCTAGCCTTGCCCAGATTGGTGATGGACTCTCCGTAGTGCCTGCGGGCGAGTACAGGAGACGTGCTCGGGCTGGGGATGCTCTCAGTGTCGGATGTCGGGTCTTTGACCGGGGTCAGGAAAGTAGGCCTGATCTCATCGTAGGGTGTGGGGTTAGTGGCGCTACACCTGATAGAGAAAAAAACAAACACTCAGAACATACTCTAAAGACATTCTTAGGCAAATTAACAAAAGGATTGTGCGGCTTTTGCGGCCGCTAATCTTGCACAAATAAAGAAAAAGCGGCTGTAATTTTCAAAGCAGCTGCAAAAGGTGAAACGTAGCCTTCATGTTAGCGATAGTGCGGGTCTTCTGATGTAAACAACTCTCATGTTTTTTTTGGAAATGTGAGAAAAAAAACTGTATTTTGTGAAACGGTATGTAACGAGCTAAGCACATACTAGGATATGAGGTTCCTAACAGTTGCTTGCTGCTTTATCTATGTACATTTTCTGAAGAAAATGTTATTACTCGTGATAGATATTTGATCAAAATATTGCTGGTAGCAAGCAAGAAAGCTGTAACTGGGAACTAGGGTAAAGAAACGCCACCAACCAAGGACCAGTAGCTAACAATTGTGACAAAATCTTTTTAATGGAGAAACTGACACACATACTGAGACTGTAAGAAGCACAACTAGACAGAAAATAGGACAAATGGACTCTATACAAGACTTAAAAAGATGACACTGGACATCGTCATGTCTATCATTTTTCTCTGTCACAGGGCACGCCTGTTCATCAGGACCTGTAGCTTTTAGTCTAAAAATTTCCCTTTTCTTTTTCTCTATGTCACTGTCTCTGCCTAATGTGCTCTTAGCGCAAAGGTGGAATTTATACTTTGCCACAGGGATGACTGTAATCAGACAGAAAGGGGGCAAATTGCACTCAGCTGCAGAATTTTATTGGCGCTTTGTGCTGTAATATCTTCTGTGAATCAGACCTTGAGATGGAGGAAATGGCAGTTCCAATGGATGCACAACTCAAGAGTTTTAAAACTTAAGTTCTTACCAGTGTATCTGAACAGGTGCGACATTGCTGTAATGTTTGAGGATGAGTGGCTCCAGTCTGTAGGCCTGAACACAGCAATAAAACTTCAGTTAGCTTACAGTATGGAGAAATGACTTCCAGGTGTGAAATGTATACATGCACATTTATAATTTCAACATCTGATGGAGTGAGTTGCAAAGGTTTGTTTTCATCAGCCGAGTACAGTGGGAAATGTGCAATAAAACGAGCATATTACCACTTATAAATCTCACCCTTAATATATGTGGGCGACGTTGCAAATAATTAAGCGTAGGAAATTTTGACTTGGTGTTACAGTGAGTGAGAGAGAGTGTCTGTATGGGCTGGGGCAGTTAAGAGAGACTGACCACAGGGTCTGTGGGATGGAAGACATTGAAGAGCCTGCTGCAGATGGGGGTGGGCAGGATGTGGT
Organism: Epinephelus fuscoguttatus; assembly: GCF_011397635.1. Taxonomy (NCBI): domain Eukaryota; kingdom Metazoa; phylum Chordata; class Actinopteri; order Perciformes; family Serranidae; genus Epinephelus; species Epinephelus fuscoguttatus. The sequence goes on along the minus strand of NC_064765.1, from coordinate 15,671,209 downwards.
CTTGGTGGCAGCTCGTACCAGGACGGATCCCTCTCAGAGCCAAGAACACCGCCAGAGGGGAACCCATGCAGAAGAAGTTTTCCACCTGAGAGACACAAGGTGCAAAGATGATATTAGCCCAGTTTCCACCGAGCAGTACAGTTCAGTTCAGTACGCTTTTTCCCCTGTTTCCACTGTGAGAAGTTGTGGATGGTCATATTGTAATGGCACACATACAGAATGTTGAAAACGACCGAGCATCTCACCTTAAATTTGAGAGCTGGGCGTGCTGGGGCTTTTGAGGCCTCATGTATGAGGAGTTTATTTTCCAGCTCTTGTAGCCTGTCAGAAACAGGAACAGAAAGGGACAGAGAGTGTTCATAAACTAGAATAATAAATGGAAACTTCCCTGATAGCATAGCTTAGGTGGGTGGTGTAGAGGAGATATATTAAGAGCCTCTTTGCTTTCATTTGATCATGTGGCGTCACAACACCCTGCTGCCTCGCAAAAACAAACAGGAAACAGAACCTACCGTCTGAAAAAAATGGAGATATTGAATTTGGAGTGGTTTGAAAGGTATAAACTGCTAGGTATGGTATATCAAAAGTTACATCTACCTGTTCCTCGTGATCCGCAGCTGCTCCACAACGTGCCTCTCCTCGTAAGACATCCAGCGCAGGTCCAGCCCCTCCTCCACAGCGTGATGTGTCTGCTGACAGAAGCGCACAGGATCCCACCCCGTCATGATGTCGTAGGTGATGACGCAGCCGAGGGAGTGGGACACGATGGACACTTTGCCTCCCCTCTCCTCGAACTCGGGGTTGCGGGAGCAGAATAGTGTGTAGAGTCTGTTTAGCTCCTGTGTTAGGCCCTTGGTGATCTGAGGGAGACGAGCGAGTGGAGTCAGTAGAAATAGCAGCTCTCAGAGAACTCTAACTTCTTCAAGTGTGTGACTCTCACCTCATCCCGGTAAAGGGGGCTGTTGTAGTACATGATGTCCATGGCACTGCTGTTGAGAAGATCTCTCAGTCCTCTCACTTTGTCAGGTGTTATTGAGTCTACTGTATCTACAGAAACAAAGCAACGATACCACAGTATGAAACATGATGGTGCCTAAATTCATACACCCAGTGGCCACTTTATTGGCTATAAAAGTTATTGCAATCCAATGTAACAGCTCAGCCATAAAGTCAACCTTTACAAAGATAATAATGTTCAGAATGGATTGACACGGTCACCTCAAATTCATATCGTGATACTCGCGATATTGCGGCTTGTCGTCAAAATTATTACAGACACTGCGGTGGCTCCAAAAAGAGGTGCAGCTTCAGTAGTGTGGAATAAACTGTGACGTCCTGAATGTGTTATGAACAGCCCCAGACTTCTCAGACTCTCTTAGCTAGTTACAGCTCAAAGGGAACTCATTCAGTGGCTCCTCTGGCAGCAGCACAGCGTCTCTCCCTCTCCTCTCTCGCCGTGCGCACACAGGAGTCAGTATCGTCAAGTAGTTAACACGTATAACAGTCGTATAACAGTAGGATTATAGGGGTATTGCACTTTGCTGTGCCAGTTCAGGAGTGGGTCTTGAAAAGTAGACCCGGGCAGGACTCTGTCATGAGGTTACGACTGCTGTTGTCACTCCTATATAAATACTAAGTTCTACAAGGGATGACTCTGGCTATGCTTCCTTGACTTTTTTCATTAGACCAGGAAGACTGAACAACTTAAATACATCCACCATGTACAGAGTTACAATAACACTCTTAAACTGTTCACACTTACAGCACAAAGCAAACAGACTAAATAAACACACATACGCAGGCTCCCGCAGTCTCAAAAACACACACTTACCTCCATCCAGTGCAAGTTTGGAGCGCCACTCGACAGGCAGGAACTCCACGTGCTCGTCATTGTGCTCTGAAAAGTGCTTCTCCTCCATCTTCCGCACACCTTCCCTCAGCCTGAATAGACACATAACAATAAAAACCACGCAAGTGTATGAGGACAACAGTGCACGCTCACATTTTTATTACTTTATGGTGTATATTTTGGTTAATATGCCAAAACATTCAGGTACAAAATGCAGGGAAAGTGCTTCATTTAGAAACAATGCCATCATCATCGTGTGGGCAGCAGTGTATGATAATGACAGGTTCAGCGGATGAGTAACATCCTCTACGTATATCCGGCCTCACTTCAGACTGACTAAAGGGTCTGTGTTTGGACTCGTTCTCTCGCAGACTTTAATGACTGTCGGGAGGGGAAGAATGACGCCCATTTTGCTACTCCCTGATGCAGCACACACGCACACAATGGCTGCTCCTCGTCCTATATGGGGCAGCAATAGCTCACAGGAAATACACAAAGAGTGAGGGTGAGGTAGGGTGTTTACGTGGGTAAATGGAGCCTGAGAGTGGCTTTTAGGTGGCTGGTTTGTGAATGGAGTACCTAATGCAGGTTTTGACAGGACTATCTGCAGGCTAGTGTGTCTGCGGGGAAAGAAACGCTCAGAGGGTTGAGTGGTGCATTACAGAGCTCTCTGTGCTGCGCCCATAAGGAGCACCCAGCTCTTAGGTTGGCATTAATTGGGCAGTGAGCTTTGACTTAATAGGTTTAGCTTACAAAAGGTTTTGAAAAGACTCTGTTTTTGTTTTAGAGCATAATAACAGCCCACAATTTCCTCTTTCACACCGACACTCAGAGAGACACAGAGCTGAAATTATGCAGGTTAAAAATAAAATAAAAACAAAACAAGCCGGCTAGACACGTCAGGTTGATCTTTCCTCTTGGCTGAGGAGTGTGTGTGTGCTGTAATCCACAGGGAGCTGGGAGTGGGGCTTAAAGTGCTCTGCAGCTTGACTTGGTCTACTTTACCTGCTTAGCCGGCCTAAGCCACAGCCAGTGGCCCGACGCTAACTGTGTGACACAGAGACACACATGGCTCTGGTCCGCACGTTCTGTACTACTGCCTGTAATGCTTCATGGGCCGGGGCCAGAACAGTGGTGCCACTCAGGGTCATGTCTTTAAACAGTACATAAGACTAACACAACAACAAGAAAAGGACTGTGCCTTGCATAAGTAACATTCAAAACTGATCAACAGCCTATACCAAAATGAGCTGCAATGAGTTTCACTTTTACAAAAGGCAAGAACACTGAAATAATTTGCTCCATCAGGTCTCTTACGGCAGAAGTGACCGTTGTGGCCTGTCACCGTAACTTCCCCACTGTGGAAGTTACATAGAGATCTACACAGAGATCTAATATTGTGACAGAGTTCCTCATTAAAGCCTGTGAGAGACAAAAAGAACTCATCAGACTGGTTAAAGGATCAGCTAGTGGTATCAGATCATGCTGACAATTTCGGTTTAATGTTCCAAAGTTGTGAGACATCCATCTCTACAACTACAGTTGTGCCAGCACCCTAATAATATGGGAAGAAATATATTTTTGTTTGTGGTGCTCAAAGCATTAAAGACATTCGTGTAACTGGTGAGTTTACTTGCGTTTAAATACAGAGACAGCCCGTGTCCCAGTTGTTTTGACAAATACAGTTCATTTAGATTCATGCAGAACAGTATAAAAAATATTTTCCTGACGCTGCATACGTGTTTCTAGTTTGCTGATGCCGCAGATCCTCACTAAATACAATATATCAGGCAAATATGTCTCACTGTTCCCTTGTGTTTCCCCAAAGTTTTGATTCATTGTGCTTTCTTGGCCGCCGTACTGAAGGCAATTTAATAATACCGTGTATAAAGTAAGAGAACAGCAGGAGAAGACAAAGAGGGTGAGAAAGCTGGGGGTGGAGGGAGGGACAAAACACAAAAGCTGCAGGTGCAGTGTTATCAAAAGGAATGCCTGAAATAGCTTCCACTATGGGCGGCCTTGGACGAACAAAGCAGAGGGGAAAAAGTGTGAGACGTTCAATGGCGGTTTTAAGGGGGACCAGCGCTCTTGTGATATTAAACCTGGACTCCCCTCTGGCCCTGCTAACTGTGGCGAATATTTTCGTACATTTTTCATTCCATATTTATCCCCAGAGAGGGGAAATTATTAGAATTATTCATGGGTGGTGATAAATAAAGTAGTATTCACATTTTAAGAGTTCCCTCATCCTCAAGTCAATTTTTGAATCTGTTTTGGTTAGATGCCTGAAATAAGGTCTATTGTTCACACAAGGTTAAGAAATATTCATGATTCTCTCTATGGCAGTGGTTCCCAACTGGTGGGTCGCAGTCCAAAAGTGGGTTGTGGGTCCATTCTCAGTGGAACGCAAGTGACTCGTAAATGTGTCAAGTTCCATCACAGAGATGCCGTTTCCCGCTGTAGAGGGAGTGACTAATGGACAGCTACTTAACAGAGACAGCAAACTAGCTCGATGACATGGCCAAGCGCAAGTATGATGCTGAATATATTAAACCACGTGGACCTTGAACTAATGACTAGGGAGAAATCCGGACCCTGTGGGTGGACCAGTTGGGAACCACGGCATAAAATACATCAGCAAATACCCCACTTGTGAATTTTGAAGTTTCTACGTGTCGAAAAGAATGGTGGCTAGAGCAGGTCGTCCACTACTCGGAGGTCTGATGGTTCCATCCCCAACTCCTCCAGTCTGCATGTCGAAGTATACACGGGCAAGATCCTGAACCCCAAAGTAAGTATAGTGCCATGTACCAAGAGGCTAATGCGACAACCGAGGTTGCCATGGACAGAAAATGTACTCACGCCTTTACAGCCTCATTGTGGTGGTGACGTCAAAGTCATGCAACCGTGGTGTAGTTTGTTTATGGCCTAATGTTAGCTTTACTTAGTCTATTGCTATAAGTGTATCATCAGCCTTTGGAGAATCAAACCTGTGGTGGGGACGCTGGTGATGGTATGATACCTCTAAAATTGCATGTGACCTAAGCCTGTCTCTCCCATTTGAAACAGTCTAGCACCGTCACTGGAGGCATTTGTAAATTAGTTAATGCAGTAATATGCCTCCTGTATCAAAATGCTTTAACAACAGCTGCGATTACATAATGAGCAGAGACAATATTTTCTTTAAGGACTGTAGTTGGGCATTCCATAAATTCATTAGTTACATACTTGGCAATGTTACTGAAAGAGAGAGTTCTCTGTAAACACAAAAACTGGCCAGACAGGTTGACATTTAAAACCCTGCAATAAAAACACAACAGGTAATATAAGCTTAATCAAAAGGTCAGGGAACTTACTGAAAATGCTACGGGACACTTAACAACTCTTTAAAAGCACAAGATGTTATCATGCTTTTGTCGTGACAAACAGAGACACAAAGTGAAAAGAAAGAAGAAGTGAGCCGTCTCTATAAAAGCCACAGGACAAACACAGTGACAGGGTGAGAAGTGTGAGAGACGGACCGTGTCTGGAAAAGAAGAAAAAGGGAACAGCAAACAAACATGACAAATATTACATCATCAAAGGGAGAGTTTTTCTTTACTTAGACTGGATTTGGTTTGTGTGCAAATAAATTTAAACCTGCTTTGTAAAGTCTACGGAACAGAAGTGAGCAATTCTGCTGACATAAAACAAATTTTAAAAACTCACATTCCAGTGTTTTTAATTATGCGTCCCTGGTCCATTTTCTGTCCAATCCCATGGACCACAAAGACAATGTGCGTAGTTTGAGGGGGTCTATCCTCAGGTGAGGCCTCCTCAACGTAACCCCGATGGAGCCGTGTGCCACTGCTGGAGGCTGGAAGAGGACAGAAGACACGGCTGGACTATTATCCATCATACCTGGCTATTTGCTTGTGATTTTTGTGCAATAAGAAAACATTTTCATAGTCATATCTGTACTGCACTGCTTAATACACACATTCCCACACTGTTTACTAAAGGATATAAATCTACATCTATATCTACATCTACATGAGAGTGTTTAAGTAACGTGCTGTTCTGGGTCCAAACAGGCCAGTAGGTGAGACACAAAGTCCTGCTACGTATAACAGTGGCACAAGACTCCGTGCCAGCAATTGGAATGTGACTGGAGGGCTGAGTGTGTGTCCTTATTTAGAATCTATAGTCTGGTGCAGTCATGTGCTGTGCGGCTAGGTGATAGGAGCCAATGGACTTTGCTGATGTCTGGACAGCACTAAGGAGATTTCCCAACACTGAGTATTTGTGTGTCAGGGGAGATTGACATCGTCAGTGCCAGCTCCTACTCTTATAATCTGCAGGCAGGAGATGAAAATGCCGGGAGACTGTGGATCAGATTAGAGTCATCCATACAGATCAAACATCAGACACGGGGTCAAACTGCAGTTGCCGTCTTTTCAGTTACACTCAGGCCATCTGATTAAACCTAGACCCTGAGAACAGCAGATGGACACTGCGTGATTCTCTGGGCTAATCCGGTTAAGAGACTGAACTGTACCCAGCCATATTTAAACTACTGTTTAATAATAGCAGGTGGTGACACACTGTGAATGCAGCTATAACATGTCTGCATTAGATGAGCAGAAAAGTGGCAACAGGTGTGTATCTCACGAACCAAGGAAGCAGTAAAGGTTTGTGCCATGCTAGCTCTGTGGAGGGCAATGTTGATCTGTTGTCGTCGAAATGAGGTACAGACCCCTCAAGATGATTTGCTCTAACTTAAGTGATCCTCTGAGTGCTCATTTAACACCATCATCAGGTCAAAATTTCACTTTGTCCAATATTTATAATGTTTATTAACATTCCTATCCACCTCAGCAGCACTGCTAATTAGCAACTGTCAGCTTGCTAACACACAACATAACATGGTGACTGAGATAATTACTACCTGCTAAATGGCAATGTGTTAACATTGTCCTTGTGAGCATGTCTGCATGCTGACATTAGCATTAAGCCCAAACCATCGCTCTAAGTATAGCCTCACCGCTAGCGTGGCTGTAGACTCTTTGTCTTATCTGACCCTGAGTTTGGCATATAGACTGGAAAATAATGGACGTAGCTACCGTGACATCACACACTGGTTTGTGGACTGCTGTTTTGAAGCCATGAGTTTGGCAATTTGTCGATCACCATCTTGTTTTGTTGCAGCCAGAAGTGACTAATTTGAGCAAGAGGGTTGGCTCTGACTGAGAAGCCGAGGACACTACCGGCAGACAGCCCGACACTTAATTAAGCTGAACTTGAACTTTTGAGTCACATAAATATTCGTCCCCTGCACAGATGTCATGAAGGGGGAAATTAGCTATAGAGACCAAAACTTTTTTTTTTTGGTACCATGTATTTCAGGACGTCTATGGGGATTGACTGGCCTCTGGAGCCAGCCCCAAGTGGCCATTAAAGGAACTGCAGTTTTCAGTTCTTCCAAGTTGGCTTCATTTTACAACCCTGGAGTTTGCAGCTTGATGTGACTTCAAACTAATTATAGCAAAACAAACTGTTTATATAACTCAGTCCAATAAAAATGTTTCTTTAATACTTTGTCATCAATGCATTCTCAGGGATCAAAATACCATATGCACAGTAGGGCATGTATAATTTGAGTTGTGTGCATAATTTGCAGCTCTACATCTAGCGATGCATATGACTTGACATGCAAAATATGTTGTGCAGTGCTGACAATTCTCTCGCAATTGACACTTTTCACCTGATCTTAACAAACAAAGTATTTTTTCCCGTTAAAGTTTTTTTAGGGGGAGTTTTTCCTTATCTGCTGTGAGGGTCCAAAGGACAGAGGGATGTCGTATGCTGTAAAGCCCTCTGAGGCAAATTGGGATTAGTGATATTGGGCTTTATTGAAAATTGAAAAATTGAACTAAATATGTGACATCACCAAAGAAGTCCCAATATAATAAAAAACGTTTCCATATGAGGTTTGCAGAGAAGCACAATGGATTGCTGCTCAAAATGTTCCTGTGACCGCAGGGAAATTTTAAGTTTCACTGCACAAGGAAAGTCAACTCAAAGGAAACTATCATGAATATGTCCTCATTTTTTTAACTCTCATAATTTAATAAATAAATGTTTGCCTTCAGAGGTTTACTGAAATATTCAATGTCACCCTGTGCATGGTGAGCCTGACTATGACCGTGCAAATTACAACTTATTTTACTGTTCATTTCCTGAGGAAATCAAAGGGAAAGTCGGCTCAAATTACATTATGACGCACTGATGATTTCTTCATATTTGAATTGTCATAAAAATGAAAATGTCACAGTGGCTAATGTTGGATTTCTTCCAGTTAGATCTGGCTGCAGCGGAAATGCCGAGAAATACACCAAACAGTTCAGTTTGGGTGCAGGTAAAGAAAAAAGGGTGCATGTACACAAAAAAGTATTTAAATCTCTGATCATATTTTGTATTATAATATATATTGTTGTAGTAATATGTACAATAAGGGAGTACCTTGTCGTGAGAGTAAAACTGTTTGACCAAATGATTTAAGCTATTAACTCTTCTAACAGTATCTTTCAAATCATTTCATTACTGATACAAGTACAAATACACATATACAGCGTGATCAGGGAACATCTTGTCCACCTTATTAACTGGAAAGATAATGAAAATTACAGACCTTTAGAGAATCCCAGTTTCTGGGTGACTGTGCGTGCAATTTTGGAAGTGGTGGCATCGCTGTAGAGGTAAACTTCATCCACGCTGTGCCAATCCACATGGGTCCGACTCAGCTTCAGGCTGTGGATGGCTGCAGGAGGGGGCAGTGAGAGAGGAGTGAGTGAATGAGTGATCAGAGGAAAGAAAGGAGAGCGTTGGCAGATGGTGCGGGAAATTGGGCAAAGAGACGGGAAAATCAGGGAAAAGGGGAGAAGGAGAAATGTTCACCAATACAAAGGGTCGTGATTACAAATTTCAAGATGATCACAGAGGGAGAGAGATTGAAAACAGTGTAAGAATTGTGATGAAATTAAACACGGTGCGAAAAAGCAAAAGTCTAAGATCAGTCTATTCATACAGCTCAATCAAATGCAGTCTGGAGCATTGATCTGCAGTTGCAAAGAAAAACACATCAAACTATCACACACCATGATTGCTCTTGCTTGTCTGCCCTGCTTGTGTCATCAGACAGAATATATTTTTAAATTCATGTGTCTTTAAGTTCAATTTCTCTCTGTGTTGTTGCTTCAAACTGTAACACAGTGACAAAGGCAAGTAAGAGCAGACTTATGGCTAGGGAAGAGATATTTGCTACAGAAGCTAGGAGCGATAAATGAAACTGGTTGACTTGAGAGAGTTATTTATGTCTCTGCAGCGTGTCCTTTAAACGTCCCGTGCAGTCAAGTTCATCTGGATGGAATTGGTGGAAGACTTTGACGTAGGTCTAGTGCACAGTCATGGCTCTGTGTTCCGCTCTGAACCAATCTGGGGATTAAACCCTTTAAGAAGGGGGTAAAGTACTTGGAGAAACAAAATGCTCCAGATTGCTTTTTTAATAAACTTGCGAAACTTGGAACAATATAGTCCCACAAACAATGCAGAATGAAATGCTCCAAGAAGTATAACTCTGGTGCTTCAGCATCTTTCATAGAGGAGTGGAAACATGCCCAAGGAATCACTTGTGTCATGTGTCAGACCTGTGCATCCTTCCCATAGGTTTATTTCTTCTCATTCGTCCTGTAATATTTGGACATTTATTAGAGATTCCTTGGTGCCAAGTCTACAGGGGAGGAGTAGATAAGACATTTGTGAAGAAGTTAAAAAAAATTTAGTTGTTTAGTCTCTTTCCTGTCCCAGTGTGAATTAATAAAACAAGACATATAAACTGAACCTATGTGATCTTGAGTCACATGGTGGAGTTAATCTGGGACTCTATAGCCTGGCAGGCTAATTTCTTTATTGGACAAGCATGACCGTTGGGTAATACAAGGCCAAGTAGTTATTACACCTTAGGTGTTCACTCTGAGGGCAACCAACGTGAAAAAGAAGGGCTGTCTCTAAAGGAGAAGGACAAGCAGGGTCTGTAAGAAGAGTTTGCCAAGGACACTAGTTCAATTTGGCATAACAGAGGAAAGGGCGATATTTTTCCAAACCAGATAAAACAATAGCGGTCATGTCCTGAGGAACCTGAGGTGAGAGCTATAGTTTCCTCTGTCATACATTTCCATTTATCTTTGCAGATCCCCACATAAAACCACTTCACAGAAAAGCAAACATAGGCTTAACCTCTACCACCACACAGAATATCACTAAATGACTTATGACAGCAGCAGCGAAGGGGAACAATCAGGTCTGCGGAGAAGAGAACCTTTCACCATACAGTTTGGCTTCATCTTAAAGAGTTTAGAGTGGCCTCCTTTCCTCATCTACCCCATGGACTCACAAGCGAGGGCGAAGGAGAAAAGGACGGTGTCGGTTGCCATGAGACCTACTCACCGTTACAGGGTGGGTCAAGCCACTACAGACTATGGAGCTTTATTTGTAGCCAAGTCCACTGTAAAACAGGAGGTACTAGTCCAGCTAGAAGACAAACTACCTCTCCAGAACGCTGGTTTTATCAATACAAAATATTAGTTTGATGGGATTTACAAGTGAAAATGTAGCCAGTAAGATGGAGTGATGCTTAGGGTCTGTACAAAGACACTTCCTGTTTTACAATGAAAGGCAATGCATTGCAAAAGGAGGGGAAAAGCAGGAGGATCAACTTATACAGAGGAACTGGCAGTGAACCAAGAGAGGTTTAAGAGTTTACTGAAGGAGTTCTCTATCACTGCTAAGGCAAATTACTAAGGGACACAGCATGAGGAAGAGGGTAATAAAATAAGGGATGAAGGGCAGAAAATGTGACAAAAAGTGGGGAGGAACTGGGTAAACTAGAAGGAAGAGTTTTGTAAATATGCAGGAAGCTAGGTGTTGGATGGGTAGAGTTGACATAAATGGAAAGGTTCCTTAAACTAACCACATGTACAGTGTGCTCTAATGCTGGTCTGGCACTGAGACATTTGTGGCTATATGTCAGTTACGCTTTTTCTTGGCTGTAGTATGACAAACATATCAGCCACATTTCCTTCATAAGGTTTTCTCATCTCTTGTAGAGACGAACGAGACAGAATATTAGTGTAATCTTAAAGGGATAGTTCGATACTTATCCGAACTATCTACTGTGCCTTACCTACAGTAGATGGTGATCGGCACTCCAGCAGTTTAGAGAAGCAGACAGAAGTACCACCACTGCAAGCTAAGCAATGTACTGCTGTGGATGGGGGCAGCAGCAAAATGTATTTTAGCCACCCAACAAAATCAGTATCAGTTTTAAGTCTATGCTATGTTTCGAATATTTTCACCACTTTACCTTGCCGTCACAAAGCCCTTTTCTAATGGGGAACTAAAGACATTATATCCATCTTTAATCTCAGAATCCATTGACAAAAACAATAATTTTACACTGCAGAATACAGGTAGTGGTGCTGGATATACTGGTATTGATGACCATAATATATCAAATTTAAATACTTATATCAGGTTAATAATAAAAATAAGATAATCTTGTGTAAATAATCCAACATCGTTTAAATAATTTATTTTTTCACTATCTATTCAATGTAATTGTACTTTTTTGCGCTTTTGTACAGCTACAGTTAGACTTTTTCTCTACCTCCCTATCCTCGTAATTTATGTGTAGCTCATTTGCCGACAAAAAAAAAAGAAGAAAAAAAAAAGCCATAATAAATTAAGTTAAAGATGGATTTCACTGATTACTATTATTTCAAATTTTCTATCGACATCACCATAATATTGTTTTGGTGAACTCTTTTGGACACAATAATCATGTCATAAAAACCTGATATCCTGCCAGCCCAACACACAGGGGTCGCTGGCCTGCCGCTGCCTCAATTCGTTTGTTTGTGTTATTGTGTGACTTTGGTGAGTCCGAACTAACCCTTTTAAACCCAAGAGTCACACAATAACCAATCGAGGCAGAGGTAGACCAGCAACTCCCATGTTCAGTGAGGTAAAATTAATGTTTCCGTCAATGGAGACTGGTGGCTGTGAAGAGAGCATAGATAATGGCTTCAGTTCCCTAAATAAAAACGGATACTGATTCTTTTAGGCTGCTAATACACATTTTTCTCCAGCCTGTCCATAGTAGGACATTGCTTTGCTACCGTGCTGGTGCTCCTGTCTTTTTTTTTTAATCCAAACTGGGGGTACACAGACCGCCATCTACTGCAGTTAATTCACTGTGGATAAGTACTTCAAACAACCCCACTTAAAAAAATCCAAACTGCTCTTTTAACATGATGTTAGTAAAAAGTGTTTCACTAGCAGTACTGCAACACTCTCAAACCTGGGAAATCACGGGTCTATGGGGTCAATGGTGGCTTGGATTTACTATGAGATGAAGACCCAGAGACCTCTCTGTTCAGCATTTCTGAAGAGGGTCAATAGACCCAGAACTAGGACAGTGATGGACCTCTGAGAGGGCAGCTCTACACAACATGTTAGGGGCCTATAGTGAAGGGCCACAATGACTCCACTGTTCAGCTCATCACTTGTGTTTGCCTCTCAACAGAGAGCTTTGTTCATTGCTCTTAGAGCGAGAGCTGGCGACGGTGGTTCATTAATGACGGTTGAACTGCCAGGAGGGATGAGAGAAAGGAAGCAGTGAGAGAGAAAGTGGGAGACTGGGCTGGAGAGTTTTATAAAAAGGGGGTAAAGAAGGTTGGCTTTTTGAGGACCAGGACCAGCTTATTTTTTTCACATCCACTGGTTTACGGGGTCTCGCCCTTGTAGTTGAGTGAACCATGTTGTCTACTCTCTATACCAGCAAGGCGATAAGAGACAGATACAAAGGTTTCCTCAAAAAGCAGCAACAGCGGTACAAAACTCTGGGTCACAGCACAGAAGGGAAAAGTTCTAGCAACTAGGCCCAGTTAAGGCTGCAATGGAAAACTGGGAGGGGAGCCTAAATCCATTTTAACACAACCATTTCTAACTGAGCCTAGGTCCAGGTCTAAATCTCAGAGCGAACAGGTCTGAACAGGTCTGAACCACAACGGAAAGGAAAATCTAGTTCCATAAGGACCTAGGATCTACCAGGAGAAAGGACACAAGCTAGCAGAAGTTTTAAAAAAAAGAACTTGGTATTTTACAGTACCTTGGCAGCGTTTGCGTTTGTGACATGTAGTTTTAGCACTCCTCTGATATCCACTCCATTTGAACAGAAAAGGAAGGTAGAAAGGGGGCAGGTGGGAGAGAACTAACAACCAAGAGAGAGTGAGTAATGGCTATTACCCTGGTGTCAGTCACATAGGCTACCTCTGTCATCGCTCTTAAACAGGCCCATCTATCAAGTAGCGCTGCTCTCAGGTTACCACTTTAAGGCCCTGCACACTGAGCCTGTGCTGGTATACTGACAGAGCCTGGTGGCTGCAGGTAGGTGTCATGAAAATAACATCAAACAAAGCCTTGGCCACAGCTCAAAATGCAGCGCTGCTTGACACATGCCTATGATGACTGAGGTAGCATCTATTTAACACTTTACTGTGGAGATTAACATTGCATGAAGTTAACCACCACTTCTTCAAAACCTTTTGCAAATGCATAATACACTGCTACTCTTCTAAAAACAGTGCAGTAGGTGGAAGTTCCTTTCCCAGACGATGCATGACTAAAACAATGATAAAAAACAACTATATTATATATATATATATATATATATATAAAATGGCATAAAAACCACAAATTGGTGAACAAATTCAAGACATTTTGTAAAAAAGTAAAACATAAATACACCTCACAAAACCTTAAAAGTTCCTGACAGCATCTGGCAGTGCTTATGTTTCCATTTGGGTTAGTAAATAGTTTATACTTTGCAAATTAGAAAAATTTTAGGGAACTGATGATGAATTTCACTCCACCAGCAAGGAACAAAGTGACTACAAAAATACAAATAGATCGGTAAGAGTATAAGCGAAGTTGGACTGAAGAGAAAAATGATATGCAAGGTGGTTCAATACGTTTCTGTGGAGAGAGACGATGTGTATTGGTATTAGGGATGGGAATTGAGAAGATTATGGTACCAATGCCATTATCGATTCTGCTTATCGGCCACATTCTTCAATTCATTCCATTGATTCCTGATAAATCCTCTGTGTGTAGAGAAAAGTACACCTACACAGTCTTTCAGTATCAATGCATCTAGTCTAAACACAGTGTAGGTGAAATGACTAAATAAATATTTGTACAGCATTTGTTTTTGTTTTCATTTAGCTTTTCTTTGTCAAAGAAAACATCTGCAAGGCCTGCCTGCGTGGTGCTGATGCTATAACAGGATATTCAACCTTAAAACTGGACGTGCTGCATGGTTGGAAAGCAGTGAAACTTGTAGAGTGAGCAATACATGGCATTCCTGGAATTTAAGCCCCCTTGGCATAGAAAAGCTGTTTCAGCATACTGCTGTGGACAGTTTCTACATCTTCACTATGAATCCTTCTTGTTGCAACTTTCAAGGAGGATAGACATGAGTTGGACATCATTGTTTTGCAACGTGGAACTGTCAGCAAAACATGCATCAATAAAAGGAACTGATAAGCTCAGAGGCATATGTTGCCGATGGATCGGACATATTGGAACCGGTTCTTCATTCCCATCCCTAATTTCTATTTTTCTTATATTTATTGTCTTAAAAGTATTAATAAAAAAATGTTGAGACACAACTGATATAGCTGAATGTCCCTGTGGCTTGAGTCAGAAGTACAGGCACTAGTATATGAATTAATCATGTGGCAATAACCTGGACCAAATGATGTTTTCTGTCATTAATTTAAATCCTATACTGACAATAGTTTATGGTTTAATGGGAGCCTAATCAAATCATGTCAACAACTTAGAAATATAAACACTACAGGAAAAAAATTAAAGTAACTTAAATAATGTTTCATAGATATTGGTAAACATCTGTTGTATTGAAATAATTAGCAGAACTCATATGCTCAAATGACTGCCCTAGAATCGTCACATAAATCCAAATCAAACTTCCAGCAGCTCTACGTTCATCAAATCACTAAATCAGTCGTAATTGGCTGTCCTGATTTGACATTTAAAAAGACCTCCTCTGCATTTGTAAATCAAATCAGCAAAGTCTTGCATCTGACTAAATCCTTCACCCCCCTGATAACACGGACATCTGACTTGCAAATGTCAGCAGTGTGAGGTGAAAGGCTGAGGAGGAGGAAGAGGAGAGACCTGCTGAGTGCACAAGAAGTTTGTTTGCTGCAATAGCTATCGGTAAAGTCCATTTGGGCATTACAGCTGATGGATTCATCCATAAATAGATGTTCCCTAATGATTGGAGTATCTACTATGTGCGTCATATGGTACATTTCATTTGTGTGGTGGTTGGTAGTGTACAATCATCCTCAGGGGGTTTAGGTCACACACATGACACTTGGATCACCTGAAGGCACTTTAAAACAATCTCATATTGATGAAGGTAAACAAACAGGTTAGATAAATCATTTCAAAAGCTAATTATTAAATTAACAATTTCCACTTCTTTTCAGCATGTGTCAGACATCAATCACGCCATGTGTTTCCAGCCTCATGTGCTGGTTACATAAATAAGCAGCTGAATATGTAGTGTACACAAACCAGCATGTGGGACTTGCCTACCTCAAACATACCATTAGTATTATGCTGACAGATGACCCTGTGTCCAACCTGCTGGTTTTATTTTCCCTTTGACGTCTGAGAGGCCTGACAGACTGGGACACACCCTGCAGTTTCCACCGCAGGCTCACTGCTCTGCACCCATATGCACACAAACCGAAGAAGCTTAAAGGGAATGGATGGGACTTTATTCTAATTAAATGTTTTTTCCCCTTATTTCTCTTTTTTCAATTTCATATTCAGCTCAAGTAAGATTTTCCTCAGCTTTGGAAAATAACACTGCCACCATTATGCTGAGAAAAGATTCTGCTGATGGAAGCTGGCCAATGAAAATCAAAACATTGAAAGACGGTTTATTAAATCCATCAACTGTAATGCCCTCATGGCCATTTTCAGCCTCAATATCTGAAATGAGAGCTGTGAGTGCCTCTTTGATGCCACAAGCTCACAATGTGTGGCAACAACTTCCCTCTGCACTCAAACTGCAGCAGTCACTCTTTGAAGAAAGTTAGCAATAGTAACATTTATGAGGTATGATGAATTTGGGAGGAGAAAAACAAATTGGAAAATGTCTATACAGGTGAAAAAACTAGATTTTGTGACAAGCACCGAAGCTCTTTTTGATTAAGGAGAACATTTCTGAAGGCTATTCATAATTTCAAGCTCACAAAAGCCGTCTAATTAAAACTTATTTCTTCTGATATTTGAAAGATCTGCTGTGGAAACTACCACTGATCATGTATGACTGTATCACTAAAACTATTGATCTGTGTTTAGTAGAATAAACATGATCAAGCACATGCTTTTTCTTCTGATTTGCCTTCCTCTACAATTCACACGGAGGCAGAAAAGTACATTTGTATCATGAGGGAACAGGACATTCATGAACATTTTGTGCCTTGCCCACATTCTGATGTCATGCCTGCATAGCATGCTGGCATTTCTATAGTACGCCTTTACCTCCACTAACCTTTAGTCTCAGCTAGCTACTCAGACACAAAGAGAAAGAAGGGACAGGAGAGTAGAGATAGGGAGGGGGGGAGAGATAGCAGAGGAAACTGTGTGTACTGCAGTAATGTCAGAGCGCAGCTCCCTGGCTTTATGGTCCATTTATCAATTGTAATGCAGTTCAAGGTAGCCGGCTTATGGCTCCAAGTGCTTCAGATTATTAGCTCCAAGATGAAATACTCTACTGTAAAGGCTCCCTGTAATAGAGACCGAAATACGGTGAATTAACAGGATCTATCACTCACGCTGCTTTCATGCTCTGCTAAATATAGGAGTGGGAAACGTTGTGCCAACAATGGCAGCAGGAGGGTTTCAAACAGATGCTCGCTGCTTCGAGTCCCATGCGTTAAAGGAAATGATATAAATATGTAGAAATAAAGCAGGCACTGGGTTTAAGTGACATATATCATATAAGGATATGTACTTGTCTACTATATGATATGGTGAGTAGAATTAAAGACTGAATCACAGTGATGTCACGCCAACAAAAACAATCACTTCCAGGTAGATAACTGGTAATTGATTTGAACTGCAAAGACGTGTAAAATCGACAATCTTGTTGATTTCTGTCGCCATTTTCAGCTGTAACTGTAACATTTAAAGACATATAGTTAAACACAGTGGTCTGACTTATCTGATGTTTCTGCTATGCTTATTTCATGTACTGTGTTGCTCTGCTAGCATCTACACCAAATCCACTGGCAGGGAATTTAAGCAATGTACAGTTGTGGACGGGGGTTGCAGAAAAACATATTTCTTCAGCTTTACCTTACAAACTAATCAATCGAGGCATCAGTAGTCCAGTAACTCCCCTCTTATGTGAAGTACAATTGTTGTTTTTGTCAATAGAGTCCGTTGACTTTGAGATAACAGCTTAAACTTGTATTGATTTTTTTAGGTGGTCAAAAACTAACGTACTGAGGCAGTGTTTGCTCAGCGCTTTTTTGTTTCATGTTCGTGATGCAGGGCTTAAACTTTATACTTTATTTAAACTTTTTTTTAAATGTTTGGACAACACATAAACACCACAGAGAACTCTGTGTGGGGGCTCACCAGTTATGTAATCATGAGTCCACATGTTAAATGCCCTTTTATTATCCAGACATTCACGACGAAGCTGTGTCCATAACTTCTGAAACATTTTCTGGGGAATATTGCTCCTCTAGACCTCAGGGAAAAAGTCTTTTCCACTATAAAGATCTCCTTGATTATGTACATCTATTGTTTAAGGCTTGGAGGCTCAGATTTGTACCAGTTCTTTGTAATTTTGCTGGCAATGAACAGTATTTTACACAGATACCAATCTTTGTTATGCATTATATCTTCACTTATTGAACCGAAATACAGGACCTTAACATCAAAAGGTATTTCATATCCAAAGATCTTTTTTTTTTTTATAACTAAACATATTTTTCTCCAAATAGGACATTGTGGGAGTGATTGGCATTCGTATGTCCGCACAGTCTCCAACACTGCTGTTGTGACTGGGATAGTTTGCCCTTAATGTCGGATGTGACAAAAAGACGCAGAGCTTTTCTGCCCGGAAGTTATTGTTGACAAACACTGTGATTCGGTCTTTACTGCACCATATAAACTTGCAGTACCTCAACCACTTGACAAGCTACCATCATATGATCTATGTGCTGTGCAATGGAGGGGCCTTTAAGTGTCACAAGACCAATTTGTGCGCCCTTCCTGTATATTTCACACACCTGTCTTGCAGATAATCTGATTATGATCCTTCTGTCCCCTGTGCCTGTTTATATATGCCTGCTTCCACATACAGATCTACTGGTGTCCATGTGTACATGTACACAAATGCTTGTGGACCACTAGTGGCCTTCTAGTTTTGATTTAAAACTTCTGTGCTGAATTCAGAGAAGTGCCAGCAGCTGTGAGTACGACACAAGCAAGGCTGACCGACCTACTGTAGTCCCTTGCATCTGCTCTGTTGAAGTCTTTATTTATAGGCGTTAATTTATTCTGAGTAGGGGGTTAGTGACAGTTCCTGACATGCCAGCTACAGCAGTGTGCTAAAACAAGCCAAGGATTTGAGTGATTGATATCAATTTAACAATTTGGTGTCATTATGCAGGTATTAGTCAAATATAAGTAATCAGCATTACAGGAAATGAGGCTAATTCCATGATTAATGCTACTTATTGATGTGGGAAGATGATTTTAAAATTTGCATAAACGCCCCAGATTATCTCTGACACATATTTGCTGAGTTCTGAGGATGCAGACTAAACATTTTCTCACAGGTTGCTGCTGCATCTTTTCCTCTCTGCCTCTCTCTGTTTATCTGCCACATTCACACACCCACACATTCATCACCAGTGAAGGTTCCGTATATCTGGCTGCCTTCAGGAGACTGCTGAATCAAAGAGCCTCTTTCTTATTGCCTGTCGCAGCGAAAGCACCCCTGCGTTTCGCTTGAGCCAAAGAGACGTGCCAGAATGTACGAGCTGCACCTGCTTTACGTCGCGGAGGATGACATGACAAAACCTATACTCACATGAATGGAAGCACCTGCTCCATTCAGTTCTCCTGACTGTGTGTCAGTACTACAGCAGGCCAGGCTGTCACATAATTCACTGTTTATGACTCACGATGTCTTTCTTCTGGCTTTATGGTGAAGATTATAACTTAACTTTTTATAGAATTTATTGCTAATGAGAGCATTTCGTCTTCTCGCTGCCTTCACACAGCACTGTATAGGTGTTGTTTTACGAGATACTGCCAGCCTGCTTGCAATAAAAATACTGCAGGGTTGGTGGATGCAGCAGTGAAGCACTGGTGAGTGAGCAATAATGTGTTTTGGCTTTACGTTTCTACCCCCAAACCCCACTCTGACTCTGCCAACATCCACTCTCAAATCTAGTTATAATCAAGCTATCAGCTGCGTTTATTTATTCAGACTTTAGTCACCAGAACGGATGCTTCAGTGCTGTGTTGTTTTAAAGATCTTGTAGCTTTCTAGATTCTTCTGCCACACATTCTTAAAAATCATTCAACCTTATCCATCTACTCCGTCCCCTCCCCTGCTCTCTCACCATCTTTGCTATCCACGGTCCTGACCACCAAATCCGTCTCGAAGGTATCCTGCATCTGTTGCCCGCGGAAATGGTTCAGGTGCTCGTGCTCGATGAGGTCGCTTTCCTCTTCGTCTAAAGGCAGCCAGGTGCCGTCGATAAACCACTGGCCTCTCATGACTGGAATATGATCTTGTTCTGTAAGACAGAGACAGAGAATGACTTAAGTGACTTAAGATGGATATTTTGATGCCTCAATAATTTTAGTATTGCCCTATATGGTGCTGTTTTCTATGTGTGTGGATGCAGGTGACATGTTGCAGACTCCTGCCAATGGTTTTACACTATTCCATTAATAACTAAAGGTGGTGGTAACACGCCAAGACATGCAGCGATGTGCCAGCGATGGCAGAGAAGATTAATACTGTAAGGTAGTAAACACAGATATCAACAAGGCTGGGTGTAAAATACTATACAACAGTCACTTTCTAGTAAAAGAATGCATCACTCTGCCTCCCAGAATCTGCTCTGGATGACGTAAACTGATTTCCATTTAACTCAACTCTTGCAAATCCAGGAGGGCCAAGTCTCAGTGGATTACAGAGCGAGGCCAGTTTTGATTACAGTCTTGAGTGACATTATTAACTGACTCTCTGGTGGTGAATAAGATTGTAAAGGCAGTTCTGAATTTAGCAAAAAGACAGGGCCCTTTCTGCAGAGTAAGACAGCTCATCTGGGCAAATATAAAAGCACATGAGCATTCTCTTGTTTACAGAGAGGCCCACGACAATGAAAAGGCAAAGATAGACACACTGATAGAGGCTCACAGAGCTCACTATTGACTCGTTTGTGAAGGTGGTTCATGTCTGGTCAGAGAAGATAAGTCTGTGTGCCTCATGTGACATACTGTTTTAAGTTCCCATGAAGTGATAAGTGACCTTTTCATCCTGTTATGATAGAATATAAAGCTATTATTAAACCTTCAAAAGCGCTAATCCTTTGTATTTTTATGGATGTTTTCCTTCAGCATCCCCTTCTCTCCACTTGTCCCACTACATGACTCTTTACTGTCTTCCTGGCTGATATGCATTAGTTTCCATCTCAATTGTTGGACATCATGGTCCTACATGTCAACATGACACTGTGTTTGCAGCGCTATAGGTCACGCTGAGAAGGCACAGCGAGGATCTGAGCTGACTACAAAAGGACTTCCATCCATAGCGTGAACACTGAGAAAAATGACTGCTTCTCCAAATGTCATTTGGCGTTAACCTTCAATAGAACCAGCTACCCATGAACCCTTTCATCGAGGCCAGGTTTGCACTGGCTCTGTAGTGACCACCTTCATTTGTTCCCTGCCTTTTCCTGGAAATATTCATGAATTAGTTAGCACAGATCAGCTGAGGCCAATTGACTGACTTCCTGGGTAGGAGCCAGCAAGAGACAATGCAGGAGTCAGCAAGTAGCTTAACTAGATGGATAATCAAATGCTAGTTTGTGTCTTTTAAAGGGAGCAGGGATGGACGTTGGTTGCAGTGAGGGTCTGAGTGAGCGCCAGACTTGTGAGTGGCTCATTGATCTGCATGCTGTCAGACATTATGCTGCAGGACATGAAGTATACATGAGGTGTATGTGCACAACAGGATGCTTTGGAGATTCAACATAATGTGTGACTGATGCAAAGCACAAATGTGACTTTATAGACTTTGTTTTGATGATACTCACGCTTCCAGTAAACAGGACTGCACTCCTTCTCTCTAACATCCACCTCATAGAGCCCTCCCCGGACACACACAGGCTCCACGTTGATTTCAATGCTGTCAGGGTCCCTCTCCTCGGATGACACCGTGGATGTGTCCAGGGACCCCCGGCCGCCGTGCACACTGCTGGTCCTCGTCTCCACGGGCACTGCACCGTTCAGCCCCCTGCTCTCCACACCGTTATTACCGCACTCCTCTTCCTGCCCACCACTGACCTGGGACCCTGCTGCACCAGGGTTCAGCTCACAGTATTTCCGGTACATCAGCTCAATTTTAAGCGAGTCATGCCCGACAAAGGGCTTCCAAGTTTTCTTGTCCTCCTTGTAAAACCACCGCACCTCCTCGGGACCGAGCTCCGTGACCACCTCGTTGAAGCGGTGTCTGGAGCTGTTGGACCGCGACCTCTTCCGCCTCTCGAACAGCGGACCCGCGCCGTTCCCATCGTTGTCGCTGTACTCCAGAGAGCCGCCGTCGAGGAAGGTAGCCGGGGCGCTCAGGTCGAACAGCAGCCCGTCCTGGGTGCTGTGGTGTCTGGGGTGTAGGAACGGCAGGTGTCCGTCCAGTCCCGGCTGGACGGAGGACATCCCCGCTTGCATCGTGTCATCCATGGGACTCATCTCATTACAGTACGAGAACACATCGCTGCCCAAATCCCACTCCTTGTTGTTGTTAACAGCGTCGACGCCTTTACTGTCGCTGCCCAAAGAAGACCTTAACGTGGAGGTTTGGGTCCTAATGTTGAAACTGCTCATAACTACCTGAGCGAGCCAACCTCACCAACTCGTTTGCCCTCACATCGACAAAGCTCTCACTATTACAACAGCTACTACAAAATTCAACAATGGCCAGTGTTGCAATAAAAATTTAAACAAAATTAAAGCCCTGAATAAAAGCTCCCACCGCCTTGAACGCCCCGCAGCAGTCGCTACACCAGCTCGTTAGCTTGCTAGCTAGCTAAGCTAAGCTAACGAAGCCGGTTGTAGAACTCCGATGCTAGCTTGTTAGCAAGTCTGCAACGTAGCAACCGGAAAACCTGCTCATCCGTTTTCTCTTCCCTTTTAACTAACGCCAACTTAAACCTTTGTCAAACCACTTTCCTGTCACCGAGTCGCTTTAGTCCAGCTTGAGAGGCGTAGCACGGCAGTCACCATACTTCGTGTGTGTGTTCCAGTCTCTGTGGAATTTCAGATTCATTCGTTGTCCAAACAAATCTTGCATGGAGACAGGACTGTAGTATGCGTGTGTATGGCTTGACAGCTGACGCTTAGATCACAGGACTGGATCGTGAACGCGCACGTAGAAGTTGCGCGAACAAGATGACATGCCCTCAGCTTTTAAAATGCATTGTTACTGATTGTCCACTAGGTGGAGACAAACACCCAGTAATGGGCATCAGCCTCGTTTTAAGTGCTTGCAACATGCAACGTCTTGATCGTCCACTAGAGGGCAGCAAATACCTACTCGTAATAATAGAACATCCTATCTGGCCTGCTACCTTTGGAGGGATTAGAGTGAGCGTACTGTCCAAACACACTATCACAAACTACTGCAACTTTTCAAGTCACAGGGGTGGACAGAGCAACAACATGACTCTAAACTCTGCTGCAGCCTCAACACTTTAAAAAGCGCAAAATAAGCACCTTTTCTGACACAGTCTCACAGCAAAATCCCTGTTTGAGACTATTTTGAGACGCAACCTAGATAGATACAATCATTCCCTATAATAAAAATCTAAATGAAGCAAGTAGCCACGTTGTAATTGTGTCTCAGTTTAGCCCACAAGCCACCGGTGTCACTGAACTCCAAAATCTATTTGTAGCGTGTTTTCATCTCTGTGTGTGCGTGCATGAGTACAGTTTGTGTCCACATTCATGCATGTATGCATGTGCCGGTTTGTTTGTTTATGCAAGTGCATGTGTTTGCATAATGTGTGTTTTGCGTAGCGCCGTTTGTGTGTGTACTGCTGGTCCAGGTGATCCCAGGGCCGCGGTGTGGTCTGTGGGGAGAGAAGGAGAGGGATAGGAGAGAGGCCCAGGCAGCTGTATTTGGGATAAACAGACATTACCCTGCTGTGTTCTAATTTACTGCAGAGTGGGAATTAAACTTTAAACTCGTCCCGCCCCTCTGCAGTCCAATACTCCGTGCTTCTGGCCATCAACAACCACTTGCACAATGTGCGTTATTAAAGTGTTTCTCCACCCCAGATCAGTCTTTTTAGTATCAAATTCACACCCCCTGTAGGCTTTAAAGGTGGTTGTAAAAAATGTTGTCTTTCACAACAAGACACAGTTTCCGAGCTTTAGAGCTTTGGATTTTTTTAGAGCAATAGAACAATGTGGAAGCAGCGAATGTAGCTCTATTTTGACTGAAATAATGATAGTTTGAAACATACTGTTATTATGGATGGACAGCTGAGAAGTAGCTTATTCTGCACAAGCAGTTTGAGATGCTTCTGTGGATGTTTTTGCCCATGTTGTCACCTTTGGAAACCATTGTAACTGACTATAAACAGAGAAACTTTTTACAGGTACTTGTCTAGCCCATTGGGGCTGAGTGTTTGATACCCAAAAGGTAGATTAAAGCAGGACACTTTGAGTCATCCCAGGAGTTATCGCAACCCATAGCCCATACAATCTTTTAATTACAATTCCTAGTTTCAGTATTAGAACAGCCTGAGGCCAAAACTCAGATGGAGGTCAAGAAGTGACAAATCCATAAACTGCGTGAATTGGATAAAGAGGAATGTGACTACATAAAAGGGTTGGATGAACCTGCAGGCAGCAGCGTCGGTCAAAGTTGGGCCATTGGTGAGCATCTGCTGCCCTCGTCGGTGCGGTGTATCCCGCACTGCTGGCCCTCGTCGGCACTAGTTGGCTTTCTCCCACTGATTCATCATCATACTGAATCGGCATTGGCGACTGTGGAGTCTGTAGGTGAATGAAATCACTCTGACTGCTGATTCAACGCAGTGCACAAGAAGAGAAACTGAAGTGAGGAAAGTAAACAAAAAGCTAAAGTCAAGAGGGAGTGAGCTCAAAACATACTTGATACATAAGGTAACATTATATTTCTTTACCAATTGAGCTCTTTAGCAGAAACGTTTCATGATGGTTTGTGTTACTGTTCACTGGCGCATGGTAAATTCTTTCAACGTTGGAGTGCGTTGTTGATGTGCTAACTGGCTAACTAGCGTCAAGATGGTCTTCACGTTTCCCTTTTTGAATTACAATTAAAGACTGACGTCTACTGGTGTCGAGAGTTATTTCCCCTCACACAGGCGCTAAATGAACATGCTGGTTGACCCCTGGCTGTAGTCTTTGCAGTGTGCTCATGTGCACCTTTTTTGGATGAGACATGGTGATGTCAGGTGATGCCGCAGGGGGCTTTCGTCACTGCTAGCTCCCTGATATTGGTTTGGTGTATCTGGGCTTTAACGTATTTCAACTCTCAACTACATGGATGCACCGCCGTCAGGTTAACGTTACTAGCTAACATTGTGTTAGCCAACTTTAGCTACTATTTTCAAGCTAAGCCACTAGGTCAAACGTTCCCAGAGGTCAGGTGAAACGTTAAAAATCAGGATCACAGGACATTGATATTGCATCGGCGGCACGGTGGTGTGGTGGTTAGTACTGTTGCCTCACAGCAAGAGGGTTGCCGGTTCGATCCCGGGTGCAGGAGCCCTTCTGTGCGGAGTTTGCATGTTCTCCAGCGTGGGTTCTCTCTGGGCACTTCGGCTTCCTCCCACAGTCCAAAGACATGCAGATTGGGGATTAGGTTAATTGATAACTCTAAATTGTCCATAGGTGTGAATGTGAGCGTGAGTGGTTGTCTGTCTCTATGTGTCAGCCCTGCGATAGTCTGGTGACCTGTCCATGACTCTGCACCTCAGGACTAAGGAGGCTTGTGAATTCACATCTGCTGCTGTTTCTCAATGAAGGTTGTTTTTTTTTTTTTTTTTTTTAATTATTATACACTTCTTCCCTTAACATCCTACAAATTTTGAGACCTAAATTTACCCTTGTTTTTTTCCAATTTGATCAATTGGAGCAGCTGTAAACAGCACGAATCATATGCATTTGTGCAGGGTTGGTAATCTTTGCCCCCAGTCGTCTGCCCTCCACCTGGACTGTGCACCCTGGTATGATGTCAAATGCAAAGAAGCTGTTAGTTATAAGTTGCTCAATGAAGAATGTTCCGCAATTCCTGTGAACTCAACACGAACATCATAATATCTTTATTTTCCAGATGATAGTCATTAAAAACTGCTCCACCATTGCGTAATTATGAGTGCAAGACTAATTCACATTGCAGTAATATCTAATCTGTATGGCCAAAATAATTACTGGGTTAAATATGCAATGGGATCTTGCCAAGAGCTTTCTCTAACAGCAGGTTTACACTAGAGGATGACATGTGGCTTTCATATAAGAATTAGTCAAATTCCTCGTCTCTGGCAGTCAAACTGAAACAGGTTGGCCTCTCCCTCTCTCCTTCGCTCTGCTCTGATGTTTTGCAACCACCAGGCCCACCACCTGGATGAGTGGATGACAAACAAACTGCAAATTTTCCTTCCAGTAACTGACCAAATAGATATTTATAACCAGCTGGTCACCTCCCCCACCCACCGGGCCCCCCTCTCCTCAGCCACGGCTGTGAGAGCTCCCTTTAAAGACCAGTTGTGTCACTTCTGGCTTTGTTCTTAAACAAAGAGAACTGCCCCTCATCTGCCCGTAATTGGGCCGACTCTTGGAATGTGCTTGATGTCTCCGCGCGGGCCATTGCCGCTCCATCAGACAGGCAAGGGTTGTGGGGACACAGGAGATGAATGAGTGGAAGTCCATCCACCCTTACTCTGTTTTCTTTTGCTTTCCTTTACCTCCTCTATCTTTCCCTTTACCTCTGTTTCACCCTCTCTCAGCCACCTATTTTCCCAGGATGGAGGATCCCTGGATTGAAATAAAGAAATCCCACACTCACGCTAAACGGAACAGTCTGCTGATTGACTTCAACGGGTCTGTTTGGTCTCTCTGAGCTGCACCACCTCGCTAAGGTTGGGCGGTTGGACGCACTACAAGGCCGATCCGCGGCACATGTCACTAGCAGTTACTGAGGTGATGTTGACCATGGGCAGATGTTTGAGAGGGGATTGGAGGGTGTTTATGGCATTGTTACTAAAGGGAAGCAATTTAGAGAGTTCAAATTCCACTTGCAAGGAAGGAAAAAATGTTGAAACAGTAGTTGGCAGGCTACCAAAAGCCTGAGCCCCTAATTGTTTTCATTAATAGCAAATAATCTCAAAGTGCTTACTCGGTATTCTGGGAAACATTATGGTGTTATGTTCAAGACGCGTACATCTGGGAAGCCTCTGAGGATTAGGTTGGAAATTTGTCTGTAGCAATCACACGAACCCCAGGTGTTCGTGTGAAAGGTTTAGGAGTTTTACTCTCCAACCGCAGATATGTGGTTGGTGTCTTTGTGGAGGTGTTGTGTACCTTTCCTTTTGGTGTTTAAGCAACCTTGTCCTCAGAATCCAACCCTTTGGTTTTGGTCATGACTCATTTACTCCCAAATCCTTCACCTTTCACCCCCAGCTCCACTCTACATGTCACTCGCTAGCAACCCTGAATAAGTAAATACATGATGTAATGTGTGGTTTTTCCTGCAACCCCCAAAGCCCCCACCCGCCTCCACCCACATTCAGAGGTGATTAAAGTGGAGCACAGCAGTTTTAGGTGGGGATAGCTAGGTGTGGTCAAAAGGGTCCTAAAGAGGAGGAGCTGGGAGTAGATGGGAGTAAATGGAGGGGAATTTAACAAGGCTGGTTTTGGGCAAATATAATGGAAGGGAGGGGCACATGCAGGTCACCAACAAGGCGGGACTTAAAGCAGACATCACAGTCCTGGTTGATCCGTCTGGGCTGGGGGCTCCTCCGTCCCTGCAGCCGAGGTCAGGCCAGTGGCTCCACCGCCCCCCGGCTGTCTGGGCTCCAGGTTTCCAGGTAGGTGATTGGGGCTGTTGACTCCAGCACACGGCAGCTGCTGCCTGGTCCTGCTGCCCATAACGATCTCCTCCAGGGCTCCCAGACCCATTGTCATTCAGACTCCCCGCTACACTTCACAAGTCTGATATCCCTCCACACTGGAGCCTGGCCTGGGATGGGCTGCCTGACTGCTGTCCCCGTGTTTGTTTGTGTGAGAGTGTGAGCTTGTAATGAATAATAAGGCCTCATATGTGATGGTATTTTAATTACAATGTGTACTGATGATTGAGACTATTGTTTGTGCTTGTTTCTCTGTTGCTTTCTCTTTTGTTTTTGACGTGAAACACAAATTTAAAAAAAAGACTTAAATCAAAACTTCAGCATTTAAGAGTTGCAAACAAGCAAGGTTAAAGGAACAGTACAACATTTTGGGAAATTTACTTACTTGCTTTCTTGCCGAAATTTTAAAAAGGACATTGACACCACTCTCATATTTATGCATTGAATTTGAAGCTAGGGCCAGGAGATCAACATGATCTCATCCCTACTCATCATATTTTGCCATTTGGGCAGATGGCCTGTAGCCATTACTAAAGTGACACCGGAGGCAGCCTTTTGCATTGTATCTTGACACAAAGGGCAGCCAGAAAGGCAGTGGCATGTTGCTAAAAAACACTTGATTTTGAGTTCCCCAAGGCAGCATCTGATGTTTATTTGTTGGTCTCAAACACTGCTCTCCTGGGTCAAAGTCTGCTGTTTGTTGGACCAAACGACCTCCAACCCATCCACCATGAATGAACTTTCACGCTCTTTAAACTACATCCGTTGCTCTGAACGTCTAATGATGATGCTCATGGGTTTAGATTGGAGTTTGTGCAAAGTCTGGTGCGTCTCGCACAAAACTAAACATTAGTACTGCCCAAGTGGTGTATTTTGATGCTTTGTAAGTAAGACCAGGTTGAGGTTGAGTTGGCTAGCTTAGCTTAGCATAAAAATTTGAAACTGGAGAAAACAGCTGGCCTGGCTCTGACCAAAAGTTAAAAAATCCACCTGCCATCTCTTCTAAAGCTCAACATGCTGTATCTTGTGTGTTCAATCTGTTAAAAGGAAATGAAAGTGTGAAAAAGACAAGTTGTGGTTTTATATGAGGTTATGTTCCAGACTATTTCTTGGCTGGGAACGGTGACTTTCTGGAGCTTCCGCTGGTTGCCTGGAAACTTCACAGTGAGGAATCAAGAGTCACTGCAATCTTCTTGTCTCTGCAAGACTGAGCAAGCATGTTTCCGGAAATGTCGGACACTTCTTTTAAGGCACCACCAGACCACTGCTTCCATGAGACATTTGTTTATGTCCGCTTTAACAGAACAAACGGACATGCCGCTCCTTTTTATAAGGTGGACAAGTCCGCCTGCCTGGTTTGTGTCTGCAGACAGAAGCCTTTCATTGAGTAAAATAACTTGGTGTGAATGAGTCAGAGCACTTCACGAGGGCCATCTTTAGACCACAGAACTTATCAGGAAAACTCAGTTACTGTACATGTAAGTTTTGATGTGCTCTCTTCAGCACGTCATAATAGACTAGCTCCACTTCTTAACATGCCGGCCAGGAGAGGAAAGTATGTGTCCAAACATATTGGGAATTCCATTTTAAGAGCAATGCAGAGGGCATGAAAGAGTTCAGAAAATAGGACAGCGTTTAAATTACAAACTGTGTAAATTATTACTTGTGGGTGACGTTGAACACTTTGCATTCTAAGGCAGCCGTTTGGGTATCAGTCACTTTCACCTCCTGCTAAAAGTAAACTTGCCAGTGAAACAGACAGCTGTGGAGTGGAAAGTGCCAGGAAGATTAATGAGGTGTGTCTTTCCTCTCTTTCACACTATCCTTCTCTTTATCCCTCTGTTTGTCTGTGCGGGCTGTGGGTCAATGTGTGTGGGGGTCCATGTGGGGTGGCCCGGTGGAGGTAACATGCTGGAGTAAACAAGTAGAGGAGACAGCAGGGTGATGTTCCTCTCACTCAGCTCTATACACATCAAACAGGGAGCTAGTGTTACCTTGTTTAGACAAACACCTTCCCAAGCTCATTTTCTCCCAGTGCTAGCCCCCTCAATCACTTATTATCAATCATTATTTTTTCTGGCTAAATTTGTTCTCATGCCAAAAGTGACATATTAAAGAAAGAGGCCACAGTATGTTTATTACTGATGAGGCTAAAGCCAGCAGCATGTTAGCTTATCTTAGTTTAGCTTAGCATAAAGATTGAATTGAGGGGTAAAAAAAAGCTCAGAGCCAATCTATGTTCCCATGGTCCTTTGTTCTCCAGCTCAATACCCTTTAATATAACTCATTAAGGAGACCTTACAAATGATTTTATGTTCGCAGTAATGTTAAATGTTCAATGCATCCTCCACCTACAGCTTATGGGCACGGTCACACCTGAGTGACTGCATGCCAATGACTGTCACCTGTTAAGGCAATGTTTGGTCATAATGTGGGCAGTGCAGGAATTGACACATACAAATAGCTGGCTTGCTAGCTAATGTTAGCTAGCTTGCAGATAAATACCGGGAAATATGATACATCATTACTGGTACATCTCTCATGTAGCAGTTTGCATATTTTTTATGGCCAATATCAGACAATATAGTTTGGCTAAACACGGCCACAATCAATGTCTCCTCCACACACTTCTTTGATACTGGTTGAGGCTGCAGCTTTGCCGTCAAAGCTCACCAAAGTTGAACTTCACATGATGCAAAGATGCGAATTTGCTTTGCCACTGCAGGCAAATGTGTTATTCGCCCCTCTGCTTGCACTTAATTGGAGTGATTGGGAGGCAAATATTGGCCAGTGTTAATTTCACTCATGTGTGACCGTACCCTATGGCCTGTTATACACCTCGAAACCTACATCCTCAAATTCGTTCGGCATTTGGCAAGATACTTTACTTTACTTTAGACACTGATATATTCACAGTGGATGAGCTTTTTTTAACCTTTCAAACTACATTTGAAACGTCAATATTCCTTTGTTTTTGTGCAATTTGAACTGTGAAGCTCTAACAATGTTCATTTATATCGAGAGACAAAAGAAACTGGAACATAGGGATGACCTGGACGGCTAACAAAAATCTATCCAAAATAGGGCAAGACTTGTGTGTGTTTACACTTTGGTCTTTCTATGGAATAAGCAAAAATGATAAGAGTGAGATGCTGGTATGTGGGTTTGATTACTATCAAGCAGATCCGAGCTAGCTGTTTCCCCTGTTTCCAGTTTTAAATTAATCTAAGTTAAGTTAAATGTCGGCAATAAGTCTGTTTGTCACTGTCTGTACCTGCACTTAAGTCTGCACTGCACTGCTTTCAGAATAACTGCCTTATACACTCTCCTCCAGGAAGGATGACAATCCCCACATGAGCACACAGGTGATGTCTATTGTCTCTGAGAACACTTTCTCTTTAAGATCTGCCTGTCATTTACAAGGTGAGTGTTCTGCCCTTAGGACCTCTGTGGCCCTGCATGGAGACCTACATGTGTCGGGCCGATCCTCAGTGTTTTCAGATGATGTTTCACACTGTCAGGGTTGACTTATCTGAGTGGGGAAAAAGTTCCCAGGGAATAGACATATCCCACAGACAGCTTTGGAATGTTTTTACAGAATGGCCCGGGGACCCTCAAAGACGGGGTTCGATCCAGACTCTGCAAAACTGCCGCTGTGGTAACCAGAGCAAGAAGTGCGCATACTTTTTTGTCTACTAGTCTGTTGTCTATTTGTTATGAGTGGTTCTAGTGTTACAATTATTTGTTGTCTATTAATCTACTCTGTTTATTGTCTAATTATTTTAACTGATAATCACAAGTAGAGCAGGGCCTTCATGAGATGTGTTGTTACAAGCTATGATGACTGGCAATGTAGGAAGACGTACCACAAAACCCTGTGGTACTTTTATGTTACTGTTCTAGTGGCCCATCTGTTCAGATTTTTTTGCAACCTGTCTTGTTTATGCTTTGTCCATTGTAGTGGCTATTCAGCCATGTGTTGTTGAAATGATTAGACCATGGTATTAATAAAAATATATAGCAGGAGAACTCTCACTGGGAGTCATGTTAAAAATGTATGCACTACTGCATTGTAGGCTACATGTTGTGTTATATTAGCTTGGCTAAAAAAAGTATGCATATGTTGACAGCCCAGTTGCCAGGATAAAATGTTGGCATTGGACGTTTCTGCACACTATGGATGGTGTGACACCTAGGTAAAGCAGCTGCCAAGGAGCAGACCACTGTTTGAGTGCAACAAAAGTGGTTGTGTTTTAATGAGAATTCAACATGTGTCCAGCGGTGTTTCTAACAACAAAAGCGAGTGTTTTTTCACAAGATTTTGAGACATGTCCAGTGGAGTCTGTAGCGACAAAAATGGGTGTTTTTCAATGAGAGTTTTCCAGCAGTGTTTTGGTGACAAAAGTGGGTGTTTTTTTAATGACAGTTCAGGACATGTCAAACAGTGTTTGTAGCATCAAAAGCAGGTGTTTTTTTTTAATGAAAGATGGGGACATATCCAGCAGTGTTTGTAGCGGCAAAAGTGGGTGTTTTTTTAATAAGAGATAGGAACGTGTCCAATGGTGATTGTAGCGACAAAAACAGGTGTTTTCTAATGAGAGTTCGGGACATGTCCAACAGTGTTTGGGGCAACAGAAGCAGGTGTTTTTTTAAGAAGAGATAAGGACATGTCCAGTGGTGTTTGTAGTGACAAAAGCTAGCGTTTTTTAACAAGAGTTCGAGACATGCCCAGTGGTGTTTGCAGCAGCAAAAGCAAGTGTTTTTTTAATGAGAGTTTGGGATGTGTCAAGTGGTGTTTGTAGCATTAAAAGCAGGTGTGTTTTTTTTAAAGGAGAGTTTGGGACATGTCCAGCAGTGTTTGTAGCTACAAAAGCAGGTTTTTTATAACAAGAGTTCGGGATGTGTCAAGTGGTGTTTGTAGTGACAAAAGTGGGTGTTTTTTTTACTGACAGAGACATGTCCAGCAGTGTTTGCAGCAACAAAAGCAGGTATTTTCTATTCAGAGTTTGGGACGTGTCCAGCAGTAATTAGTGACAAAAGCGGGTGTTTTTTAACGAGAGATAGGGACATATCCAATGATAATTGTAGTGATAGAAACTGGTAGTTTACACAAAAACATGATGTTTTCCCAACCCTAACCAAGTGGATTTTGTGCCTAAACCTTACCCGAGTTAACCATAGCGTTGTCACAGCATAAAGTTTCAAAGTATCTGCTAGAAATGAAACATGCAAATGTAAAACATCCAGGGTTTGCAGAAATGTACTGTACAATGCTAACATTTATACTGGGCTATATTGTTAATATTGAAGTTGTTGGATGCCAATCTAGAGGACAAAAAGCATTTGTCGTAGCCCAAGTTTGGACCAATATCTAGCTGTCAGAAATATCCCCTTTTTTCAATCTCTTTCGTCCTCCCCCTTCCCTTCCTTTCTTTTCTAGGAGAGGAGCTGAGAGATGGGACCGCAAGTCCCCTCAGAGGCTTGGTCCTCCATCAGTATCCTTAATGGATGTCAGATGTGTGTGAGAGGAGGCCGTAGCGTGAGTGTGTTTCATGTTAGTTCTCAGCGTGATGAGCAGGGAAGCAGCTGGAGATGAACAGAAACCGCCCCGGCCTCCTTTACAATACCTCCATTTTTTATTCTGTCCTTCCAAGTAATGCTCCGCTGCTTTTCCCAGTGTAATATATTGGTATTAATAAAGGGAAACAAAGGCAAACATTCTGTAATGGGAGAGGAGAGGAAGATATTTTGGTTTCCTGGAGAACCAGACAGCAGCCTCTTTACTTCTTCTCACTATAAATCTCGTGGCAGTTTCAATGGTTGGATGGCCATGCTCTGTGTTAACGTTTCCCTGAGTTGATTACAAAGGAGTTCAAGGCAAAGTGCTCTGTTATTGCTTACAGCCACGGTACCTAATAGTATGCTACAGTGGAGCACTTCAATCGCATGCGCTGTCATACAATATCAATTTGGACCTCTAAAGGAATTTGTTATTCACCAAGGCAATTGCTGCATAGAGATGGTTCTTTACTGTAAATGGCATCTGAGTGAACACAACTGAAGGCCTAGCCCCTTTGGCAATGCAACTCACATCCCAGTTGCTTAATAGGAATTCAAGTTTCCCACAAACGTCTTTGTTGGAACAGCATCCTTTTACCACAAGCATTTAACACTGCAGCTCACATTTCTTCTGCCTTCTCAGGAACATTTTATTTGCATCACTTGAGGTTTTTTTTTCTTTGCAATATTGCTCCTCGGGGAGCGCTGGGGATGAGGACAGTGCTGGATTGCTAAGCCTAATGAGTGAATAATACAGCACCATGGCATACAGTGTGATGTTGACTGCTTTTTATAGGGTGACGGAAATAAATAACTCCAGGTGTTGTGTGAAGCAGAACCGATCTAATGCGGTGAGTCAAAATGAGTATTTCCCAGTCGTCAACAAACAGACTTGCTTGCAGTGAGTAAGACTTGGGTGGCTGATGTGTGGGGCAGGCCACTAAGTGGAGCAAGGGGAGTTGAGAAGCGTTTGTATTTGTGTGCGTGAGATTGTCACTTTGTCCGCACTTAACAGCGTTTATGTGTCAAAACGACGCGCATCCACACTGGTGTCACAGGTTTTAGGAAAAATCCAACTCTTTTTTCCTTCTGCCTAATTAATTTGGCTCTAATTCTTTACTATACAGTAATTTGATTGTGTCTCAATACTTGTGTAACCAGGTGAACAGCATTTCCTGTGCTGCCGTCAGGGCCACACTGTCAGTAGAGGCAGACCATGCAAATGTTTGGGGCCCTGCTAAAAAAGTTTGGGAATCCTGGCATAATGTTGGCATGTTTTGCAATGACAACAATAGGTTTGCCGCAGTAGCTGGTGTTACTGGTGTTATACAGTGTTTGGGCATACAATTGAATTGGTGTCAGCAATAATGAGTGAATGAAATCACTCTGATTGGCAGTTCAACTCAGCGCACAAGAAGAGAAACGGAAGTGAGGAAAGTAAACAAAGAGCTAAAATCAAGAGGGAGTGAGACCAAACAAACTTGTTAAGTAAGGTAAGATTGTTTGTCTTCAGCCATTGAGCTCTTTAGCAGAAACGTTTTGTGATAGTTTGTGTCACTGTTCACTGCTGCATGGAAAATATGTTCTTTCAGCATTGGATTGTGTTGTTAATGTGCTAACTGGCTAACTAGCGTCAAGACGGCCTTCTGGTTTCACTTGTATGACGATTACAGACAACCTCTATCTGCTGGTACGGAGACCTTTTTCCTCTCAAGCAAGTGCAGAACATACGTGCTTGGTTGACTGTCAGTTGAAGTCTGAGGTATGCTCATGTGCAACTTTTTGGCCGAGACACAGGCGACGTGCATCGACGCCGCAGGAGGCGTTCTTCACTGCTGGTTCTTTGAAGTCTGTTTGGTGTGTTTGGGCCATAAGGAGAGTTGACCAACAAGATGATGGCAGAGGATTTGGTGTCAAAGCGAAAAAGCAAGGGTCCTCAGTGGGCTTCTTTGCCTGGGGCCCCCTCACAGTCTAGGATCACTTCTGGCTGCTGTGGCAAGATGTGCTTGAAATCACTTCTTTTTGATAGTGAAGTCATCTAACCAAATAAAGTTAATGACATCCATTACTTAGGTATATTCTCATTTAGGATTAAAAGGGCACTTGGAGAGCACAGATCTCCGCCAAGGCCAAATGCCTTGTTGTGCAACGCTAACAGAAGTGAAAATTATTCATGTTGCTGCCATGTGATTTAGACTTAGTCTTTTTCTGCAATGCTTAACCTCAACCAAACTCTGTTCTTACTCGAAGGATGAAGAGTAATGGGGGATTTTTCAAAGCTATTCATTGTGAAGACAATTTTGAAAAGCTTAGTATGTTGACAGAGTCCCAAAAAAGGAGAGGAAAAATGTGTTTTCGAATGTATGCATATTTTGAAGACAAATCTTCCAACACACCTGAATATCCTGATATGAGAAAAAACCTAGAGGCATGGAGACAAAGTGTAACAGAGAATCAAAGGAGGTTCATTTGTGAGGGAGCCGAGGGCAACTGGGGTTGAAGCAGGTTGGCTGATCATTGGGGAATTTGAGCGAGCAGCCAGTTGGTAGGCTTCCCTTTGCTCCGCAGGACGGGGGCGGAGGGCCTCATTATATCTCTCTCCATGTCGGGCCCTTAAGTCCGTCTCCTCAGCACCCGTTCTGTTTGTTTAGAGAGCCACAGCCTTTTTAAGCTACATTTGGCCTAATGAGCCCATTATCTGTCAATGATCCACAAAGAGGCCCTCCTCTCTCTGGCTCCCTCTCCCCTCTGCCTCCTTGCGTAGTAGCTTGCCCCGCTTCCCGTCCCCTCCTCTCACCCTATTTTTCTGTCACTTCTCCCCCTTTTTTTTATTGTGCACAACCCACAGTCTGCCTTCTTCTTCACAGTCCACCTTCTTTAGCTTGTTTTCTCCTCCCTGCTGCCCCGCTCTTTTCCCAAACCTGTCACAAACTGTGCTCTTTTCTGTCCCTCAGGACAACAGCGTAA
Organism: Epinephelus fuscoguttatus; assembly: GCF_011397635.1. Classification (NCBI taxonomy): domain Eukaryota; kingdom Metazoa; phylum Chordata; class Actinopteri; order Perciformes; family Serranidae; genus Epinephelus; species Epinephelus fuscoguttatus. The sequence goes on along the minus strand of NC_064765.1, from coordinate 15,635,269 downwards.
CCTCCTGCCTTTTAAAAACACCTGCATACATCTCCTTCTGAGGCTGTGCATTTTATGTCGTTGTTGGAGAACAACTTTGGTGTGGTTTTTAACACCTGCAGACTATGTTGCCTCCCTTTATCACAGCTGACACTGTGAGTTGACAGTAGCAACAGAGGGCAGCTGTCCTTAGTGGAGTGATGGACCTTGTTAGGAGCACAATACCTCAGACCTGACCTTTACTTTGGGAAAAACAAGACTAGGTCAAAACCAAGTATATGGCTGGTTGGTGTATGAAATGCTAGAGGGCTTTGAGTTTGAACTGAGGACTTTTTATTTAAACAGGAAGCGGCGGGATGCACTTAGTCACGGATTTTTGTTCGCCATGACTTTTGCTAACGCTGCCGGCCTTGTTGTTGCGGTCCAGCTCAAATTTTCATGTAAATACATATTGAAATGAAGAACAGCTCACTTAAACACATTCAGACAGCAGAAGGGACCTGCTTTCTGTGGAGCTGGACCCAATGATCATTTAACACAACCCTCCCCTCTTAAACTCCAGTCGGTGATGTACTTCCCCGCGTGACGGGTGGAGGCTGCAGAGCCGTCAGCCACTATCAGAGCCAGGTTTAGTCGATAAAGATACTTTTTGAAATGTCCTGTTGGCGCTGACTACCAAAAGGAAAATGTTGTCATCGTATCGGCACCTGTTGCAACACTGAAACACATAATATTCACTTCAATTTCAATCAGTGTCTTATTTCAACTTTCTCCTCATAAGGGTGGTTCTAACATTGTAACATGTAATAGTCAATAACCATTAAATACATTTTCATTTCCCAACTTGTCAAAGGCCGCTGTTTGGCCAGTGATTTGATTTTTCAGACACCAATGCAAAAAGTCACCGTTGTCGGGTGGCATGAATTTACAAGGCGTGCTGGTGGTGTATCATACTGCTGTGAAAGGTGTGTGACTTTATAATGCTGGAGGGGGGTTGGATGGAAGGGTCCAACAAACCCTGGACTTTCATCCGGGAGGCCACTGTTCCTTTCCCACGTGAATGTTGAGACAAACCATGATCTTTTGTGTTATGTCCTTCTTTATTCCCTGCACAAGGAAATGAATGTTAATATGAGGGTTTTTTTTTTTTACCAATGTTTTAAGTTTATTTTGAAAAAGACTGTGAAATTTCATTTCCTGTGAAAGCATAAATGTATTTCGAAAAGACACAATTCATTTTACAAGTGTAAGGTGACATGCCTTCCTGGAACGTCAACAGTGGATACAGGAGGATACCCAGCATGTGATATGTCGATGTGAAAGTCCACTGACCAAGCAGCAATATATGACGAGTTGGGATGAGAACATGTCGGTCAGACAAACTGAGGATGTGGTCCTCTTTTTACTCCATCCAAAACTGCTGTTTCACAGCTGGCTATGTAGCAAGCTAGCTTGTTCATTCACCATGCTTTTATGCTAACGTTACAGTGGTTACAGAAAATGAGCAGAACAAAGTTGTCGCTCATTTAATGATAGCGATTTGCCTTCCTACGCTGTGACAAGAGTGTGCGAATGAAGCACGAAGTTGTGAACTTTTACTCATGTAGCAGTTAGCTAGTTAGCTATCTAGCTTGCTGATTCCACCATGCTATCATGCTACACTGGATACAAAGAATGAGAAATACAGTAATACAAGACTGTTGGGGTCCGCGGCTCTGTCAGCACCTATTCATTTCAAAAGAGCAACGACCAATGGGGAAACACCAACACTTACAACATCACTTACTTTGACAAATGGTGTGTAGCTCAATCACTCGCTCAGCGACGGACAGACTGACGTTTATAGGGCTTGCCTTGCATGCTGCGGTCCAGCCACAAACTGGCTGCGTCTTCATGTAGCCTAGCATATGTTCACCCATTTAGGCTCATATGTCCATGAGTCTTATTGCAGGTGTTACAGGTGTGCATTTGGGAGTAGATTTTCAGATGCCTCCTTCCCCCTATACTCAGCATGTGGGACCCCCTCCTCATTTCTAACAGTAGCCACAGGAAGCTGGTGCGGATCAGCTCTCTGTCCGGGCCTGGTCGCCCTGTTAACACTAAAGACTTAATTATGGTGATCTGGTAATAGCAGAGAAAATGGAAGGAATGCTGTCCTCATGGCCATACTCACAGCAGGATTAACTGCACGAGCTGCACTCACCAACCTCCACAAGCTCGACGGCCCCTCTCACAGCTGCTTTTGTCTTGTGCTCTGAAGAAGGAGGGTGTGAGGAGGAGGGAGGAGAGGAAGAAAAGAGAAGAAAAAAAGACAAAGAAAATTAATCTGCTGGGTGCAGGATCTTAATTCGATTTAATGAAGGGAGCTTTAAGTCTGAGAGGCTTTGCACTCGCACACCTCCACAGGCACGTACACATGCACACACACTCAGCGCTCAACTCATGTAGGTCCTATTGATCTGTTGGAACAAACCCTATTATGGGCAATTATGTTATTCACCAGGCATGGCAAATCCATTTCTTTGCTTTCATTACTTGCTAATACAGGGAAAGGAAATCTATTAAGCTTGAACGTGATGCTTCCTGTTCGCACTGAGTGTGAGATCGGAAATCTTTGTTTCCGTCTCGTTGTAATGCTTTTGTCTCTCGTCACTTTGAACCGGATTCTTAAGAAAAAAAGACTTCAAAAGAAAATTCGGCACATTTGTTCTTATTTTTCTCACCTATAATTGACTAAGAGGGGATCAGATTTGCACGCTTCCAAAAGAGCGATTTGAATATATCCTTACTTTTATCTCACACTTGTATTTGTAGTAGTTTGGGTTGCAGAGCTGAGAATCATGCAGTGCACTAGACCTTGCCATAAAGCAAAAATAATCACAGAAGAAGGCCTCTCTTTGCACCCCCTTACTGCCCCTTTTCCCTCCCTTAAAAAAGAGAACAAGCAAAACCAGTCTCTCCATCTCTCCACCAATGTAGGAGAAGCCCATTACTATGTTCATCTTCTCAACGTTTGACAGGTGGAAGTAGAACTTTGGGGTTTATGTTTTAATTATAAAGAATTCCAGATGTGGAGGGGGGCTCATAAATTAGAAGCAGAGCTACTCAAATGTCTTTTTTCAAAGGGACCAAGCGGGTCAGCATCTGCTTCTCATTGTAGCCAATGTTATTAAGGGCCCTGACTACAGAAAGGCCCAAGTCCCCCGTCTGGCCCCACAATAATTGACACTATTAAATGTGCCTAAACAGATTTAGAGCGTCCAGAAAAGTTACATTTGTCTTGCAGAATGACTCTAATCATCTATTTTAGATTGAAGGGACCTAAAGAGGAGGAACCAACCACCTAATCTGGTGCATGATAGAGAGGGAGCGAGACAAGAAAGCAAGCAAAGCAGAAAGCTGGAGAAAAAAAAATGCACAAATACAAACAAATTAGGCCAGAACGGCTCTGTGTAGGAATGTCAGGGAGGGCGGGAGAGAACGACAGAGAGGAGGAGAGAGGTCTGAACTGTATTACCACACTCCAGACCGTGCTGCACAGGCTGGAGCGGGTTGAGCTGAATGCACATGGATGGCTTTACAAAAGCACCAGTCATGAAAGACCATCTGCTCCACTCCTCTGGTGATCTTTTAAACCCACATTAATGCAGTTTCTTCTCTTCCTGGAATGATGTGATACATTGAGCGATTTTCTCTTTTCTCTGGGGCTCGATTCAGCCTGTTGGCCAGTGTTTGAGTGTGGATATATTTAACAAGGTACGAGTTTGATTTCTGACACATTACTGTTATTTTGGACAGGCATGTTTGAAGGCCTTCTGCTGCAGCAGAATCAGGAGCAGAGGCAGAGGGAAGTCCTGCAAGCTGATTGGCTGCGGAGCGAGTGTTTGTAGTCGGTTTTGTCCGGTAGGTGAAACGGGGGTGCAACGGGGGGGACGAGATGCAAGGGGAAGGGTGTAGAGGGTCATAAGGTTGCTTTTGGGTTGGTGTGAGGGTGAAATGTTTCTCTGCGGTGCAGAAAAAAAGGAAAAGGATAAAAAAAAAGAAACAAGTCCTTCATCCAAAAAGTGGAGCCAGATCGGCAGAAGTAAAGTGGGGCAGGAACTCTCAGGGGTGTGATTGAAAGGGTGAGAAGTTAATTTGGCAGCTTTTCCTCCTCGCTTTGCTAATGTTTCCTCTCAGGACTAAACACCCTCAGCACCCCCTCCGCCACCTCACCTCTCCAAACTCTCTAACCCCCAGACACCACGCTACCCCACCACCCACTCACCCAACTTCCACTTCCAGCCCCTTCCAAACACACACACACACTCCTGCCACCCTACCTATGCCATGGTTCGCTTCTTCAAACATCCACACGTCTTGTTTCCAATTCTCACTACCCCTCCCCTTCTCGGTTTTTCCTCCATCCTCTCACCATAAGCTGACCGACCCCCCTCCCACACCCTCGTGAAAAAGCACCCTCCATCACAGCAGTGCACGCTGACCCGAGACGAAACCTTTTCTCCCCAGGAAACATCCTGCTCTGAAACACTTTGGCTCAAGTGTGTTTTCTCCTGGGACGGTTTGAGGAGGGCGGGTGGGGGTTTCTGAGGTGATGGCGGTGTGGTACTTGAGCTAAATGGAGACCATGTTGGTGTATCTTCACGGCCTGTCAATCAGAAGCCCGCTGATGTGTAGGGGCGCACTGCTACAGCTCAGGAGAGCATGAAGGGTCATGTGGGGCAGTCGCAGAGGTGGTGGTGGTGGTGGGTAATGGGGTCGGTGTGTACACAAGTGTGTGTACGTGCATTTGGTGTATGTGTTACACAGGAGAGAACCACATGGTGTCCTTGCTCTCTTCACTCACCACATGCAGGATCACTCCCATCAACAGGAGAGTGTTGTAGAGGAGGGGAGTGTCGCTGCAGAGAGGAAGGGGGAGAGGGGGTGAGGGAGTTTGGGGATGTTTGCTATTAAAAATGCATCTTTTTCTCTCCATTTTGGCTTTTAAAACTGGTTTTGGAACACACAGTCCAGAGTTCATGCAGTTTGTTTGAAAACTCAGGTTTATCTTCACTGACATGGCAGGATTCTTCAATGAATTAGCAATGTCGACAATCCCACATTCTGTCACCTGCAGCTCTGTCTGTAATCGTTGTCTAGAATTTGTCAATATGACAGATACTATATGCCAATACAAGTGGTGTCATAAGGTACTTTTCCAGACACCTGTTTTTTTCCACTTTGCACATGAATACCTGAGTGGAAACACCAGAAACTGGAAAAGTCCCGCCGATGTTTTGCAAAAAAGCAGTTGCCATATCACAAAAGAGAAGATGCAGTAATGTATTAAAGTAACACATTACAAGTACATATCGGTGTTGTTTCTGCTTCAGAAAAATACATTCAAGTCATATTACATGCCTCCACTGCACCAGAAAATAAAATAAAAATAAAGAGCAGGGTGCTGGGGGGTGCATGTAACTGCAGTGGCCTCAGTTCTAGTCCAGACAGGGGCACTTGTCACATATGCCCCCTCTTCCTATTAGAACAGTGGTTTAAAATAAACACTATAAAGTACACATGGACCAGAAGAGACAAATCTCTTCATTAAGAAAAATAAAAATGTCATTCTAGAGGGAAAACGACAAAATGCAAGGCAATGTTTGCATAAAGGTAGCTGAGGGAAACACAGATTCATATTTTGATCTGCAGAAATTTTTAGAAATTTGCTTCCAACCTTTAATGGGAACATAAGCATTGACATACAATATGGTTTATGTTAATGCTGCCGGAACATGGCACAAAAATAAAGCTGTGATTATACAGAGGGTCTTGATGCACCAGTACATTAATAATTTGTAACCGTAATGACTATTATAGGTGACGTATGACTTGATCAAATGCATTCTTACTCTCAGCACATCAAAAAGCCACTTAATCAGTGGCCCTAGGCTTCAAACTGTGACACTTTAGGTACCCCTGTAGTATCAGTTTTGGATGTGTCAGTGTCTACTCGTTACATGCATACAAAATAAACTTTAAGATTTAAGTAACAACAGTACTTGTGTAGGTTCAGAAAAAATTCACGGTTTGGGTTAAAAGTATGTTGGCTTATCTTTCACATGGGAAACAAACAGCAGTCTCCTGGGTCAAAGTTCACCCGACCTCCTCCCTACAACAACTTTCTTCCCTTTATGTCAGTTGATCTGAGTGTGTAATACTGCCACAGATGGTTTTACACTGGAGTTAACTGAAAGCCTGGTGTGTCTCATACAGACGCTAAAGGTTGAATTGTGCGTCAGTATCAGATGCTGAGGGGCTTGACCAAGCATTGGTATTTGATGAATTGGAAGTGAGAATGGGCTGTGCCGTCAGAAAGAGAGTTTGGCATTACTGTAGTTTAGCCTTAAAATGAAGGTAACAGGAAGTCCAAATTCTCCCATTAGCATTACTAATAGGTCTAAATGAGCCTTTGTTGATATGTTTTACCACAAGGTGGCTACTCCGCAGTGGGCTTTTGATAATTGTTGGGGACTTTGATTTTGTAGGGTTGGCGGTAAAAGCAAAGAATATGACCACACACTGTTAAATTTTCTATTATCTTCCAATACTTTTTTTGATCTGGAATCCATGGCTAGCTTAGCTAGGGAGATCCAAGACAAGCCAATGCTATTGAGGTTTGGCGAAATTTAAAGTAAAAGGCGATAGGCTGTTTGACGGATATTTAGTTGATGAAGTGTTAAAACATTTTTTCCCCCTGTGAATAGGCTACACCTTTTTACAGTGGAAAATGTGAGAAACACTCAAGACCTAGGGCAATGAAATATGAAAATGTAAAAAAAAAAAAAAAAAAGCCGTCATTAATTTCTTTATAATTTTTTGCCAAAGCCAGAGGAAGCCAATCAAGAGGGGCAAAAGAGCTGAGGTGGTTCTGGAACCACAGGTTGCCTACCCCTAGCCAATCCAAACAGGGAGAAGAAGACGAGATTTAATGTGTAGCAATCTGAGATTTTTGTGGATAGAACTTAACATTCAAATTTCTTCTAATGTATTTGTCTCAATGGGGACATGATCTGGGGAAAAAAAATTAAAAAGTATTTCACTGCAGTAAAAATAATCTTTTTATAAATCTAGGCTCTCTATGCCGTAGAAAGACACAAATCTTTTTGAAATTGGTGTTATATGAGTGGAGAACACAGAGAAAAGGGGCTGTGGCATTCACTCCTGCACAAGAGGTAGAAAACAAAACCCACATTATTCCAATACAAAGCTAGTTGAAAATCTGCAAAGTATCCCTTAAGTGAAGGATAACAAGAAACAGAAAAGAAGAGACAGTCTTAAGCAGACTGGCACATCCTCTCTTGGTTCAGGCCACACACAGATGGGAACATGGAGCAGATTACCTTCAGCTTCAGCCAAACATCTTCAGTCATTAGACTGAGAGAAAGAAAGGGGCTATTGAGTGGGGAGATAAACGACAATATATTAAAGTAATAAATGTTCTATGTAATGAACATGGTCGTGACCTCCGTGAGTCATACATTACATAAAACTTTACATTTGGAAATGTGGCAGCGCACCCTAAAGTTATCTGAAACAACTTGATAAAGCCTCAGAAAGATAAGAGTCAAGGTCAACGGCATGTCTATCACTACTTGGACATGGAAATTGAATATGACTGAAATACTTTATGTATATATATGTGAAATATTTAAACATCTGAGAGCACTAGTGCAGTTTGTAGTGGCCCCCTAGTATAAGGGCTCCGAGCCTATAGCATGGAGGGTGGGGTTGTACTATTGGGTTCCAATAGGACTGACATCACCTTGTGGCTGTAACTCATTTTGCTACAGTGGACCCTGCTGCATGTAGTGCAACACTAATCAAACATACTTGTTGGCTGAGACTAGTCGCTCGCACATAACGCCCATGATCTCAGACATGTACCTATAGCCACACATGTGCACACTTACGTACAATCTCAAACACCACAAAGCATGATCTCACACATGCACAGACACACACATGCTCATAAGCAACACCGTCCCGTAAATTTCTAGTCGCCTCCATGCCCCGTAAGTACCACTGGGGTCCCCATTGCGTGAGCAGCCCTTTTTAGCTGTATTATTTCTTGACATTCCCAGACAATGTCTACGGAGGGATCGCAGGAATCTCACCATGATGTAATCAGATGTGACACGCTAGCTGCAAGCGTGAAAAGTGTTGTTATCCTTGTCTGACGCTTACGCTAATATCAGAGAGATAAGGTGAGGATGTATGTCGTATGTTTTCACTGCTGTTGATTTGTTGTACTTCCTTTCTCTGTACACCTGCATGAGTGCATATATATTATTGTTATTTAATTCATGTATGTGTTGAACTTGCAAAATATCACTTGTTTTCATCTACGCCAGGGGTGAGTGTATGTGAGATTATACAACAGCATGCTTGTCTACAGTTCTGTGTACTGTCCCTGTGTGTTTATGTGTACGTGCACATGCATTCTCCCTGAGGCTAGCCAGCCGTGGGTGCCGGATAGAAGCACACGCGGCTAACACACTGCAGGTTGCAGTGTGAGACAGGCCAGGTCGGCTGGTGACAGTGTGCAGCCCCTCTCCTGCCTCATTTATCTACTATGGCAGCGGACAGAATGCAATTTCCTGCGAGGGGGAGGCCGGGGGGGATGGAGCGGCGAGGGGGCCGGGGGATGCAAAGAACATCAAAGGCCCCTGAAAGCTATCAGGAACTTGAGTACTGCCAGCGCTGCGTGCCAACTCGCCAGCCCTCGCTCACCCTGTGGTGCACCCGGACGTCAGCTATGGCTATACAGTGTTTGTATGTGAGTGTGTGTGTGTGTGTATGAGTGAGTAGGATAAAAATACCCCTCCATTTAGAGGCTCAGACACCTTGAGCTGGAGCACTCAGGGCAGCCATTAGGCATGTTGCAGTATGAGGAGAAGGTCACAGTTTATCACCCCCTGCCACCCTGCCTCTCCAACACAAACACCCGCTTGCTCTCCTCGCCGCCCCTCCCTCCCTCCACCGCATCCTCCAGTTGCTATCAGCGAGGTGAGCGCACAGGGCAAAGCGGGGAGGTTCGATTAGGACCATTTGGTGGTGTGCATGCTCTGTAGCGAAACCCCTAAATGAGAAGCAGCTTGGATCAGTATGCTGCGGCTGTGTGTTTGTGTGTTTTAGTGTACATGTGTTTAGCTTCTGTGCCCATGCTGCCTCTCATCTCTCTATGTCTCAGATTTAATACCATCCTTTGTAGGCTCGGTGCTGACAAGAAAGCATGAAAAGTTCTTGCTTTCAGCCTGTTATGTTGGCTTTTTGTATGTGGTTTCTGTCTGTGTGAGTAAATTCATTGTAATGCACATTTGTGTCTGTATTTGTGTGTATATCGTCTGTGAAGGAGGAGGGATGACAGGGTGTATGACAGGAAGTAATAAGGCTGCCCCCACTGGATTTCATCTGTGCCTTCCCTTCTTGGCCTCCTCCTAACTTCCTTTTTATGTGGCGTTAAACAGGCCTGCTCTACAGAGTGGAGGAAGCGGTCCATCCATGCTGGGCTCATATGACGGCACCTGTACCACATATATTGATCCTTCAAAAACTTTTACCACTGTGTTTAACCAAAGGCCCAATCCCAATACACCCCTTATCCCTCCGTTTTGCAGGTTCACGTCTAGGGTTGGGGTGTCCTGATTCTTGTTGGTAATGAGGGGTAGGGTGAAGTATTAGGGTGACATGGTTTTTCAGAGGCACAATCCAAACCGAGTGGTATGAGAAATCATCGGCAAGATGGCTGCATAAACAACAAAAGAAACCAATAAAAGCATTTTCTTTATAACAAGCATAACAAAAAAAAATCCCTAGTATGCACATGTCTTGGTAGCTAACTAGCTAACTAGCTAGCTAACATTGTTATTGCAGAGTTTGATGTATTTCCATGTGGCGTTCACCCCTTTTTGCCTGTGACACCTGCCATTTTAATTTAAGACCAGCAGCTAAGTTGCTGCACTTGTTACTGCTCCTCTAATTTCAGTGCAGACTGGCAGAGTAGGAGCATGGGTTGCTAACGTTAGCCTACAGAGCACTGCTAGTGGCCTGGTAATTAAGTCTTGCTCGATTTATAGTACGAAACCTAAGATGTGGACAAACCACAAGCGTCCTGACAACCACAAATGGATGCCTATAGGCCACATGAGAAATCACCACAAGAGAAGACAGTATATTCGCAATGTCCGGCAACACACGTCATGTCTGTTTACGCAAACACCAGCATCGATAACTACGTATGTATCAGGATCTTCAGGGGTTGTCCTATTTTATAGAGGAAGATTTCAACAACTGTAGCCCTTGTGACTCTGTTCTGAAGTATAAGATGGCACTTGGAAACACGGGGTAGGGGTAGGGGCGTTAAATGTAGACAGTGCAGGCAGTGTGGTTGCACTAGGGTCTATGAGATGGGGGGGCCCATAGAGAGAGTGGGCTCTCCAATAATGTGTTGGGCAGAGAATGGGCCCTTATGAGTGATTGCCACCTTGAACATATGTCTGTGTTCAATGAAGAACTCTCATTAAATTAAAAACTATGCCATTTGCTATATATGCCCTTGAAAAAGGGAAAACCATCCCCATCATGTTTATTTTTTTGTAAAATAGTCAATAGCATCTATAATGAAATGATAGGCTTATTCTTTAACTCAGTTGAGGTGGTTCAGGCATCGGATCAGGATGCCTCCTGGGTGCCTCCTTTTGGAGGTGTTCCGGGCACGTCACACTGGTAGGAGGCCCCGGGGTAGACCCAGAACATGCTGGAGGGATTGCATATCTCGTCTGGCCTGGGAACACCTTGGGGTCCCCCAGGAGGAGCTGGAAAATGTTGCTGGGGAGAGCGTCTGGGGTGCCTGCTGCCCCCTCGACCCAGCCCTGGATAAGCAGACTGAAATGGATGGATGGATGGATGGATGGATGGATGGATCTATTCTGGAGGAACAATTCTATTAATCAAATATTCTATTACTATAAATAAACTATTTAAATGTTAAATCTTTATTCTTTGGTATTTATTGTTATATACAGATATGTAATGATGATTGCTGGGTAACATGGGCACTGATGTTATCCAGTGTCAAGTCTCTGATCATGACACGAGACAATATGCACATGATAGCATGCACTGGGGGCCATTGTAACTATCTCACGCCACTGGGTAGGGGTAAAAACAAGACATGGTATTGGGCCCAAGTCTTCACAGTTTCTGCATTACTATCTTGAGGAGGACAAGGACCCTCTTTTCACTCATGTGAAACAAATCACAAATGCATGAATGACTTTTAATGCGTTTACTGTTTCCACTCCTGCTGTATACATGTTGATCATACAGTACGATAGCAGCTGGCAGCTGGTTAAACAGTCAACAGCACTGACCTCTGTACATCCCAAATGTTTGCATCCATATGACCGTGGCTGGGCCTCAGACAAACACAACATTCTCTGCATACAGCAGCCAGCTGCGTGGAGTAGAGTCCTATATAGTCCCTATCTCGAGCCTATCACTAACAGGATGGCTGGCATTGCCTATGGAATGCTTTTGTCTCGTTCTCTTCATTACTGTGTGTGGGGAGTCATATAAGTGACCTCCACTCGTTGCCTTCCGCTTTCACTCAGTCTGCTACATTTGTGCATTTCAGCGCGAGACCACCTTACTTTGTCTTTCAGTACCAGCTCTTGGAAGGATGGTTAACCTGGTTACTTGAAAGGCCGGAGCTGAAGGTCTGGTCGGGGCTAGAGGGGCTGGACACCGGGGGTGGGATATCTTATCACGGCCATCAGAAATGCCTTGTCGGCAGCCATTCATTGGGCTTGGGGAAAATAAACCAAACTGCACCCCCCTCCTCCCCCAAATGACTGAGTTAGACAGATAACAGCAGACCAAGGGGGTCCCCTCTCTCCTTTCCCCACCCGTCTATCACTCTTGCTCCCCTGTCTCTCTCTCTCTCCCACTCTCCGCCTGGTTTTATTGGAGAGGAAACAGAAAACAGAAAGCCTCAGTGTGGGAAGCCACTTGTTATCTGAGAGTCTTGGGAATCGAGGCCTCGGCCGAGGCTTCACTCAGCGCACTAATGAAAGCAGGACGATTTGGCCGCTTTCGTTCCCAACATAGTTAGACCCCCCATCCCCATCACAGCGCAGGTACTCCTTCTGCTTCCATTTGGCTCCTATTCCCAGCTTCCTTCTTCCTCTTCAGCTGCTCCACACCTTGACCTCTGGTTCCCTTTTGGGGCAGAGTGACCCAGTAATCTCGCTAATTGCTTTTAAACCTTGTGGAAATGCTCACCTGTCGTTTTAATGCCACTACAACTTCTCTATAGGTGCTTGTAGCATCTAATATTCTGATTTAATGATGAGTGAGATGAGCAGGGTTTTCACTTAAAACCTGCAGTTATTCTCACGTGTGAATGACTCAATATCACTTCATGTGATAACAGGTATAGTAGTGTAGTAACAGTGCACTTTTACTGCAGCTGCTGAAAATTTAATTTGACTGTTTCAAAACAGATCCCAGAACGTATTGTGCATAGCCTGTTTGTCAGGCCTGCCCCTATAGAAAGCATGATGGACAGGTTTTTAAAAGTCACACATGGCCCCTTGAACCATAGAAAATCCTCTCCATTCAACACTTCATTAAGGCTAGAAGATTTAAGTTTCCCCAACTAAACAATGCAGCAGAGATCCACTAAGTTCACCTTTGTCTGCCACATAGCTGAGGTTTACCATCCCCAGGTGAGCGACTGAGAGCTCCTCTCTGCTCTGATTCCCTCCATGCTGCGGCTCTCCCTGTGGAGCCAGGGCAGGGAGGCAGCAAGGCCATGTGAACGCTGTGTAGTAAGGTAAGACTTGGCCGGCGGGCATCCGGAGAGAGGGCTCAGCTCCCTTTGTGGTGGATCCCTGACAGGTTGGGGCGAAGCGCAGACCAACCCCTCCCATCCACTTTCACCTGTGATATTGTCCCAGGTGGAGGGGTGGAGGAGGAGACAGAGGGATAGGTGGAGGGGCTGCAGAGGAGGCACTGAAATGTCCCCATAGGGCATGGCTTCTGTGTAGCACGATATCCCAGTGGGCTTTGCCGGCCTCCAGAGAGAGGTTAAATGAAGCCAGGGCTGTCTGACGGACAAAGGCCGCAGGTCAGCACCCAGCCCTTTGATCCATTCCTGCCCTCTTCAGACCACAGAGCCAGACCTTTTTGTTTCACCTTGCTTTTCTATCCCTAGGGCTAGCCCCCTTTTTTCCTCTCAATCTGCCCCTGACAATGGAGTCACTTACAAAGCTCTGAGCGCTGTATGGTCTGCCAGTCACCAGAGGGGAGAGGTTTCAAAGGGAAGGTAGTGGGGCTCAGTGTCTCCCAGGTCCCTAGTGAGGAGATAGATACTGACTCTTTCAGTCCGCAGCACTGGGCCACAACCCCACAGCTGCACCCAGCACTTTAGAGGCCTTATCCAACAAAGGCACGGAGAGGGAAGTTCATTTATGGGGGTAAACAGTGGAAAAAGGAGCAGGGAAATTCGTTGACACATGCTTGACTCCACCTCAGCACCTTACTGTGAGAGGATCCGTAATTTTTCACTTTTTTAAAAGTTCTCTTGGAAGTGTAATGACAAGCAGACCTAGGGCAAATACACAAAAGTATTTAGAGGGTTGTAACTTTGCAATTTCGGTGCCAAAAAAACAGCTTGCTGAAATATGACTTTCAGTTTTGTGTGGGTTTTTTTTTCTTCATTTCTCTCTAATGGTCAAAAGGGGGAGGAAAGGATTTATCTTGGAGCTGCACATGCTCTTCAGCAGATGTAGAAAGACAGAGTAGACCTAACATGTTTTGAGTTTGTCTCCAGCCTGTTCTCTGGCCAAAACACTCAGGTGGAGCCCTGCTCAGAGACCACAGTCATATAAAAGCCCAGAAGTAGCTGACACTTCACTCCCCCTCCTCTGCCTGTCCCACTGTGCCTAAAGAACTTGAAGTGTCAGGACATCACCGCCTCATCGAAATGGCTAACTTTCATGTTGGCCAGGTTCCACCAAAAACAAAAGGTGATTTTCTTCTGAATGGTAGCTTTCATAGCACCAATATCACTTGAGAAAATTAAAGTTAGTGCTCTACATATTTCGGTTTTCTCAACTTTATCTGTTGGCCGTTTTTACCTAACAATGACACGCTGCGTTAGAGGGCCCAGACAAACCAAACCAGCATCAAATAACTTGTGGCACTAAAGGACAACTATTGAATTGGCTCACATCGCTTGGGTCTCCGCCAAAAAGTTGCACTGAACACACTGCAAAGAACACAGCCGATGGTCGACTAACACATACATCTCCACCTGTGTGAGAGGAAATAACTCTTCATAGCAGCAGGTGGCAGTCGTCTCTATTTTCCATTCAAAATGCGAAACCAGAAGACCAACAGGAGGGATTCAAGATGCTAGTTAGCCAGGTAGCACATTAACAACACATCTGATGTTGAAAGAACAACTGATATTAAACGTGTACTAACAAACAATAACACAAACAATTATCAACAGTTTCAAGAGCTCAATGACAAAAAAAAATGTACCTAGCGTAACAAGTTTGTTTCGATTTCACTCCCTCGTGACTTTAGCTGTTTGTATGCTTTCCTCACTTGCACTTGCTCACTTTCTCGTCTCTTGCACTGAATTGAACCATCAATCCATCTCACCGATGGGCTCTGCAGGCTCCGTCGGCTCTACTACTGCCAACGGTGAGGGCACACCACAAAAAACTAGGTTGACAAACGCTCAACCACGGCCCGACGTTGGCCAACCATTGGCTTGATGTTCCAGGACATTAAGAGAGATGCTTGACCTCAGCATCTACTGTACTGTAAATTGAGAAACTTGATCCTCAGGAAGTATGATTTATTAAAAATGAAACCAGAAATCAAAACTATTTTTGACAAAAATACCTTGTGTTTTGCAAGGGCTTAGGTTTCATTTTAACACTTGAGCGAACACATATGAAACAGGGGGGTTGAGGGTTGTCTTCCAGAAAATTTTGAGCATCAAACCCTTAATTTCCTGCATTCTAGCAAATACTTAAGCATCAGTTTGTGTCTTTCTTACATTAATTCAATTGTTAAACGTCTAGTTTTGTCAAAATAAGAGTCCTCTGTTACTTTCATGTGTTTATTAGGGGGGAACAATGCACGTGTTGTAAATATTGAGGGGGACATGTCCCCTGCGTCCTGCCTGAAATTAACACCAATATTCAACTGAGATTAACAGTATTGAGACAATGACTGAGATGTCATACGGTCGTTCATCTTGAAGCACACTGGCATCATATGTATTAGAATGTTATGATAAGGCTATGGGTAGCATTGTGCTAACATTTGTGCTATTGTTCATGATTGTAGTATAACAATAGTGTTGTTTTAGTGTCCCCCATCTAAATAGATATAAGTGTGTACACGAATGTGTGTTTGTGTGTGGCGGGGGCCCCGGGTGATGGCCACAGGGGCAGGAATGTAAAGGCTGCCCTGGGGGCCTCTGTGGTGCTAATGGATTAACAGGCCAGCTTGGCATGCTAATGGAGATTGTCTGTGATGTAATGAGCTTCTAATTAGGTCACCTCTGAGCTTGACCCTCTTGTAATGAGGAGGGCAGAAGGGAGAGGAGGGGCCGGGGCTGGTGATAGCACCCTGACCTGCAGGTGTGAACCGGCCCGGGCTGTAAACAGGGCTGGACATTCCTGGCATTCTCAGCTCAGCATCCCCTCCCGAAACTCCCCTCCTCCTGCCTGCCAATAACCCTTCTGTAGCGCTATGGGTGGATACACACACAGAGAAACAATTGGAGCCACATTTCATGCTCCAAGGTGCTTCACGGTTTGACTGAAAGAAAAAAAAAGTTCCCTTGAATTCTATTCTTTGATTGTCGGACACTGTTTTTCTTTATGATATCCCTTTTGCGGGGGTGTCGCAGCGTTATGCTGTGACCTGGATTCAAATGCTAAAGAGATCTGCAGGAGGCGAACTATCTAATTAAATTTGTAAGATTCTAATCGTCCTGTCTTATTGTGCCGTCTCATCCCTCCCTGACTGCTGTTGGCTCGCAGCGCTGTCATTAACCATTCACTCCTCTAAACCTCTTCTTCCTCAAACTGCCTTACTCGCCCTCACTTCCTTTTTCTCTGCTTTGGCACAAAGTGGCGCACTGATACCACCCCAAAGCCGTTTTCTGACAGAACAAAACGCCTCTTTATTTCCGAGGGGGAGAATAACACCCAGTGTGCCACTGAGCAAGTGAAGAGGTGGAGAGACCAATCCATCTGCAGTCATTAGAAGTGCCCTGTGAAAGGACTCCAGGACTACTGCCAGCACTTTTATTGCACTATTTATGGGCATTGCATTATTATAAGTATTGCATGATTAGTCTAACTGGGATTTTACAATGCGGTCTCTGGGATGGTGTTGGGTAAAGTGTAAATGAGAAGGCCTTTATGATATTTTTCTCTCCTTTTCTACTTGTTGAATGAACTATTCTCAAAATATCCAGGAGCATTTGGTTCTAATTAAGATTATAGCAGCAGTATGTGGTTTGTGAATGTTTGTGCTTCTAAATACTTGTGCATACTTACCACAGGTGGAAGCGTACGCACGTGCACATGCATGTGTGTTTAGGTGACTGGTGTCAAGATGCAGCGCTTGTTGTTCTCAGTGGGACATATAGGATCAGTGTGGTTTATCAGTCATGGAGGGCGGTGACCAGGATGCACTGAGCTTGAAGGGGAGTGGTATGACGAACGACCTATAGGAGCTCAGAGACCTGTTTGTACTGTGAGACTTATCAGATGCTGAGGGCCCATCCAGTCACTTGTTTGGAGTTTAGTTTTTGCCTCTGAGGGAAAAAAGTGTGGGTTGTTGTGCCGGCTGTTTGGAGAATGATTAATTAAAAATCAATGAGTGATGACTTCAGTGAAGATGTAAAAATTGCAAGACCTGTTGCAACTTAAAGGTAAACTATGCAGGAATAGTTAGCTACTGTTTGTAAACACAATCTTCAAACTTGACCCCTCCTCCCTACTCTGCTTGTACATACACTGCAAGCATTCTACTATTGAAAAACATTACATTTGTTGTAATGGAAGAGCCGATACTTTTGCAAGCTAAGTAAGCTAACCCCAGCATCTACGTATCCAATGAAAAACCAAAACATTCTCACCAACCTAGTCACATATCGACGTTTGGTCATGTACTTACCACAATCAGGTACGACGTCAAAGGTACCCTGGTTGCGTTGGTTGTTGACATTCTGAGATGCTGTGTCAAATTGTGCCTGTTACATGCATTGTCTTTTTTCAAAATAGACTTCCGTTTTCACAGGAAATTTACAGTTTACACACAGTCTCTTTCAAAATAAACACACTGCATCAGTAAAACAATGTGAATTGACGTGATTAGTTTTAGGAAAAAGAACAGGGTGTGGCTTTCTAATCTTACAGGATGCTAACACCTCTCTTTGAGGCGAAAGTCGGTGTTTGCTGGACCCATCTGCCAACCCCCTCGCCTGCCCTACATGGACTTTTGCCGCCTTAACTTTCGTTCTTGTCCAGCTGCGTTTACCCCTGATGCCGGCAAGTGCCGTTAAAGTATAACCGCGACCAGCTGCATATCATGCTGACGTTAAAGGATGGCCTTTTTTTCGTCAGTGTCTGACACTGCAAGTCACTGCCCAAGCACCAGATTTCGACTTTGGAGCGAGACTGAGTCTGAAACAGACCAACTCCACGTCACTCTTCATTTCAGTGCTCTCTGTCAGTGCTCACCTTTGAAAGTGAAAGCCGAGCCAACCCCAGATTCACTGACATTTAGAATTAGCTTTGTTGGCTTGGTGTTTTGCCTCACTCTATTTGCGTTTTTTTAGTGCGGTGTCTGCGATTTTTGTGGCTTCCTCTTGGATGTGTGGTGCTACTACCTCACTTGAGTCCCATCCTCACTTGCACACTGTTATTGGCTGGGGGCTACACGCTCACAAACCGTCCTGAACAGAGCAAAATAAAAGGAGACAAAAAAAAAAAAAAAAAAAAAACAAGCGGCAACCTCTGAGGCTGAAAAATAAGCTAACGCAGAAGTGCCAAAAACTGCAGTTTCTTGAATGGCCACTAGAGGCTGGCTCTAAGAGCAAGTCATTCCCTCTAGACACATGTTTGCAGCCTAGTACAAAAAACAATTATGGTCTCTATAGTTAATTTCCCCCTTCATGACAACAGTGCAAGTGTTAATTGTTTTATAACTCACCCCTTTATATCACATTATGTTAAGTTTTAATATTATTTTTAATTATTGAGGATGACGCCTCCCGGACAGGCTGTCACTCAATGTGACAGCCTGTCTGGGAGGTACCACCACAGTCTCTGAGTCAGATCCACCCCTCACACCTCCATGGCTCCACTCTTGCATCCAGATATGGTCACTTCAGGCTCGAAAAATCCAAAATGGTGACAGACAAAATGCCGAAGCTTCAAAATAGGATTGGTCCACAAACCAATGGGTGAACTCACGATGGCTACATCCATTATTTTAAACAGTCTATGGAAAATACAAGCAGAGGGCAGAGTCTCTGCACATAAATACACTGCCACAGTGGGTCATAAGTGACGATTGAGAGGGATTACTTTAATATGAGTCAATACATTTTTCGTAAGGAAAATCCTTTAAGACAGCAATCAGTGGTCTGGATGTACATTTGTGATCAGAGACCAGTGTTACCCAAGTAGCATGTTTATCCTGCTCCATAATCGTATTAAAGGTCATGGGGAGGTTTCAGCACATTCCAACATACATTGGGGTAAAACGGAAGCACTGTGGACACACACACACACACACACACACACACACACACACACACACACACACACACACACGCACGCACGCACGCACGCACACACACTTGTGACATGAGTCCACAATCCACATCCTCACAAAGCCCTCCATAACCAGACCACCTGCGACCTGCTCCACCACCAACCTTCCTCCCACAGCTTCTGATGCAAACCTTCTGTCTCCACCGTTCAGGACCAAACATCGGACCTGGGGTAATGAAGCCTTCTCCATTCCCACCTCCTCTCTCTGGAACTCTCTCCCCAAATGCATCCAACACTACAACAATCTGTCCCTGCTGGAGTCACTTATCAAAACTCATCTTTTAAGTACTGCTTTTGATGTGTGATCTGTCTTTCATGATCATTTTAACATATGTAAAGTCTCATGAAAAGTAGAGACATAGAGAAAAGCAGACATGTATAAATAATATGAATTATTATGTAATGTACTTCTAATACAGGATGAGCAAACTCCACACAGAAGGCACTAGGGGATAAGGTTTGATAAAAACCAGGATCCCTCCATTGTGAGGCATCAGTGCTAACTGAGGCAGACAAAGATTTCAGGACAAATAAGTTTTCTTTTGGCTTTTTGTAAAATTTAATTTTTATCTGACGATGCTGTGTTTGGATTTGTCTCCTTGGCTGTGTGTGATTTTGACCTACAGAGGTGACTGTTGTGTTTTTTTCCGACTAGACCTCTGAGGGCAGGGAGGTGCAGAGACAGGAACCCCAAAGTAGTAAGTGGACACTCTCTTTATCAGTCTCTCTTTCCCTCTCTTCTTTTAGTAGCCTAGACTCATTAAGCCGTCTATAAATGGTCCGGTCTTAATGAGGAGGCTTTTATAGGGCTCTCCCTGGGCCTCCAGGGGATAATCAGACTCCAGTAGGAAGTCGTCTGTCTTGATAGCCTGCCCCTTTTCTCAGCGGTGGTCCGGCCAGGCCTAGCCTCAATGCAGCATACAGTCACACCACCCACTACCTCCATCTCCATTTCTTTCTTTTTCCATCTCTCTCCCTGTCTTTGCCGTTGCCCCTGCATGTAGTTATTTCATGACACGATAAAAGTCAGCTGGTGCCCAGCACTCAGGCCACTTGTGGGCCTTTTAATTGCCTCCTTCCTCCCCCTCGGCCGAGCCGGCTGCGGCTCTTTTACGAGGTCCAGGCCCCGGACCCACCGGCTGCTGCTCACCCTTTCAAGGGTCTTCATTCTCTCCCGAGGGATGTCCCTCTGTCTCCCGAGGCACAGACGTTCCAGTTGTCTCCATTTTCAGATGATATCAACAGAACCGTACAGACATGTGAAGCGTATTTGGTGGCGGGACTGAGGATCGAGGGAGAGATTAGAAATGATGAAGAGGGGCCCAGAAATAAAGTTTGACACCCTTCACCCGAAAGTGATTTGATATCCAAGACTCATATTTTAAAAACTTTGTGTAAACCCTCATGGATTAGGGACTTCACAACAAACTAATCACGAGCTTGAAATCCCCGTTTTGTTTGTATCAATAAAGCTTGCTTGTACAGCTTTACTTGTGACTCTGGTGCTCACAAGACAGCAGTGTTTACTTAGTTACTTAAGTAGATAATGAAGATTCATTTTATGTGTTGCTTTTGGTGATTAAAAGTGTATTCATCAATGTCATGTCAGGCGGTGCTCGAATGTGGGTGAAAGCCTATCCCCGAACAGATGTTTACCACAAAGGTCAGAGAGCACGCTGTGTTTACATCAGTGGGTTTAGGACGGACATGTTTAGAATTGGAAATGCTGCTGTAGGCAACGACTTTAATCAAATTACCTTTTTCCTTTCCTCATCCTCTCCCCTTCAGTCTATCGTTGCTCTTAAGAACTTTCTTTTTGTCTTACAAGATTCAAAACAACTGCTGCCTAGCGTCATTGAGTGTATGTCACTTCCTGCCTTAGGGTGAGTGCGGCCTCTCCACTTCCTCCCTTATTCATTCCAGAGGAGGGCTCTGAAACGCTGCTCCATTCGCGCAAGCGGAGGGCCTTGTTTCAGGCCTTGGGGCTCTCTAAAAGGCATGCAGTTTGTGATTTGGAATAAGATATGTAAATCTGGAATGGCCTTTAGTATGTTTCTAAGAGGAAAGTTACTCAGCAGCTGCTTTTTGTAACTGTGTCTAAAGTCATTCCTTTTAATTCTTGGCAGGAGATACAAAGAGGGGCTGAGAGGAGAGAAGGGAGAGGCATGGCTTATGGGAAATGGAATGATAGCTCAGACCAAAACAAATTGTTTCTGGTTTCACTTGGGCCCGACCCTATTATCAGGCTGAGTGTCAGATCAGACAACTGCTGGAGCGGAGACAGTCCAGATGGAAGAGAGAGTGAAAAAAAATGACCACTTGGAGACAGTTTGCACTCGTGTAAGTGGTAATGCTGTTTTAAAATTTAAATGCAGAAGTTTGTAGTCTGTGTGTGTTTATGTGTGCATAGTGGAGGGCCAGTAGGTTGAAGGTCAGGTCTAAGGCCATGGTCCTTGCTGGGGGAGGAGGCCCGCCATTCCCTCTGAGTTGCGGACATGAGGGAAAAGTGAAATCCACTCTCAGATCCTAATGATGTTTTCTTTTGGAGTGAAAAATCTAAACATGTCCATTGCTCAGTAATGCGACCCGATGTGGGGTTGCAGTCTGGTCACTGCAGGAAAGGCTTGTGTTTCAATTACTGGAGCTTGAAACAACACGTTTGCAGAGGTGGGTAGAGTACCGAAAATCTTTACTTAAGTGAAAGCACAATTACTTCCACAAAATACGACACAAGTGAAGGTTAAAAAAAAGTACCAGATTAACAGAATTCTCTGTTACTTTCCATTTTAATATTTTTCAAGGGGGGTGCGGACCAGTGCAAACTACTGAAAAAAAGCAGCCCCCCAAATAAGTAAGGTCTATACAGCTAAGATATGAACAATCTCCCATTGTCTCCCTATCTCTTTCTCTCTAACCCTGTCTCCCTTATCATGACATCAAAGATTGAAATTTCGTTCGCTAGCCAACTACAGTTTTCACCCACAGTATGTACAGGTTACTGCAATATGTTTGTGGAGGTTAGAAGAGGAGGTTTTAAAATAATAAAATAAAATAAAAAAAATCTCAGTCAACACTTTCTCATTAACATCACATCAAAAAATTATGTGCTAGGTAACCCTGCTGCATCAGTGTTGAACATTCAGTGCAGAAAAGGAGACTTAAACCAGTCCAAATGTCATCTTTACAGCCCAACTTTTTAATAACTGTTTATTAGTCACCGGGGTGATACTGTACTGTGGTGCTGTGGTTGGCATTGTCGCCTCACGGCAAGAGGGTTCCTGATCTGAACCCGAGATCGACATAAATTAGATGTAGGTGTGAATGGTTGTCTGTTTCTGTGGTGTGTGTCAGCCCTGTGATAGTCTGGTGACCTGTCCAGGGTGTACCCTGTCTCTCGCCAAATGTCAGCTGGGATAGACTCCAGCCCTCCCGCAACCCCTAACAGGATAAGTGGTTACGGAAAAAGTATGACTTAGGTCCTTAAATGATATTCGTGTGACCTAAGACTTGCTGGGGGTCTTCATTTCTTCTACAATTAAGATAATCACTAACAGCATATGATGTTCCATTGAATGAACCACTGAAAACATTGCATTCTGTTTTGTCTATACAAGGTCATACAAGGGGACTAATCTCAAAACTGTATTCCTTGTTTTCTGTATCTTCTAATAAACCTAGAAATGTAAACCTGACACTTTCAAATATCCCAATCATCAGCAGATCCACCTCAACATCTTACATCGAACCTATCTCCCTCCCAAGAAACCTTTCTTGATGAAGCTCAGTTCATCACCAATATGCTCCCTATGAGCGGATGGTCATGTTAGTTTTTTTCTGCGTGTTTTGGTTTTGTTAGGATGTATCTCTTTTTACCTCCGCCAAGGAGGTTATGTTTTCGCCGGCATTTGTCTGTTTGTTTGTCTGTAAAATAACTAAAAAAGTACTTAATGGATTTTTATGAAATTTTCAGGAAAGGTTGATAATGGCACAAGGAACAGATGATAAAATTTTGGTGGTGATCGGTTGAAGCGAAGCGCAGAAAAAAATAAAATGGCGGGAAATCCGAGCTACTTGGTGGAGGTCTGTGCTCTCTGAGTGCTCTAGTTTGGAAATAAGTTTGCTCTGTCCTGACAAGAATTACCCCCACTGTTTTACTTGTTAATGACTTGTCTTCGTTAAATATTTCACAACATCAAAAACAAATATTACTAGCTGGTTTAATTGCAGTATAAAAAAAGCTGACATTGCGTTGGAGTCCTCCAAATACTCTTATACACAACCATTAGATTTGTTTTGTTTTTCGTTTTTTACTGTAATGCTATGTATCAATGTGTATCCTTGCTGTCATTATCTATGCATATCTTTCAACTCAATAAAAACTGATCACATAAAAAGTTTTGAAAACATTCAGGGCTGTCTTGTTAATTTATGCTCCTTACATACATTGTCTCTTTTCAAAATAAACTTCTGTTTTTACAGGAAATGTACAGTTTTTCCTCGTTACATGCATACAGTCTTTTTCAAAATAAACTTAGACCTTAGGAAAAAAAAAATCACTTTTAGGTTTACTTAATTTGGTTTAGCTGACAAAAAATATGTGGTTAGATTTCAGCAACAAAAACGCATTGTTAGGTTTAGAAAAACCTTGAAGTCCATAGCTTGTTCGACCCTGTGCACCCTATGCAGACTCTCTTGCTAATTTCATTCAAGCAGTTCCCTGGAGCGTTAGCAAATGTCGCAGCCTGGGCTGTCTCATACCATCGCTTGAGGGTGCCTCTGTTCGTTGATGTCATACGCCAACGGGCCACTGACCAAATGTTGGTATTTGATAAGCTAGAAAATTAGACTGGATTGATTTTTCTGGAGACACATCGCACTTTATCATTTAGCTGTTGTCTTTTTTAGATTTTGGTATAAAACGTGTGGTCAGATAGGGATTGTTGCCGGAAGCTGCCGTCATCATTGCATTGTGGTCAAAAGACAGGTGGTATTTCTTTTTCTACCAGGCAGCTGCAACTTTGCATCTGCAGTTGAGGTGCTCCTCAATCTCCACATTTAGAGCAGACTTGTTGTAATGAAAATATAAATGACAAATGAAGGGAAATAAAAAGTAGACTACTGGGTCAAAAAAAAATATGAGTAAGAGTAGTAATTTTGGAACATGAAAAGTACTAGTGCCTTTTAAAAAACTACCTTTGTTGTACTCATGCCTGTGTGTTACCTGTCATGTGTTACCAACCACCTCTGCACATTTGCAGGGTGAAACTAAAAAGTGTGTACGTGCATATGCGTGTAGGCAGGCAGAGAGGTGAGGAAGACTTTGGGAGACTCTTCGAGATGTAGGCTACCTAAAAATCACTACAGAAGATATGGAAATAAAGTTAAAAAAAAAATGAAGTAGTGCATGTATCCAAGTTTAGTGTCTGACTTGTGCGGGTGAAAAGAGTAGCTGTGTTTATGGGGATGAGTGGGGCATACAAGCGATAAGTCTTGTCAGACACCAGCCAATGATGATAATTTATAGCGTTTTAATTTGGGGGTGAGCGGGTGTGTGGGATCCCTCTCCAAAAAAACCCCTGTGGTTGTAAGTGATACTTAAGCTAGAAAAGGAACCACTTGAGTTTTTTTTTTCTGTCCCACTCTCTGTTCCTCCCTTCTCCTGTTTTACTCCTGTAATTGCATCATCACACCATGTCTTCACTTCCTTCTTCTCGGTCCTCTAGTGACACCTCTGCCTGACTCACAGTGATACCTATGTGGTGTTATTATGGCTACCGAGCAAAGCATTTGGGTGAGGCCCACTCTTTGTTGTTGACAGGATAGCGGTGATTAACGTGCCTTCTCCTGACCCCAGCTGCCGCCTGCTCCCTCAGCCCTCCCTCCTCGGTCCCTGCTGCTCCTGATGCCTGAACCTACGGCCCTAGAGACAAGCCTCCGCCTCCGTCGAGTGTGTTTGTGCACATGTGCACTGCTTTGTATGTTTGGGGAGGCAGTAATGATGTGTGAGAACAATGGGGGGTTTGTTTAGGTTGCTTAATTATCAGCTAATCGCTTCCTATAACTTTATAGTGTTTCCACTGTTTTATAGAGAATAGCTTTAGCCGTTCCTTTTTTTTCCTTTCATATGGAATTTGACTAAATGGTGTGATGTCACCCTTCCCCACCCCCATCCAACCCGCCTCGGGGCACCATAGACAAGGAAAATTAGAGGGGAACTTTCACATAAAAGACGAAGGCTTGGCTGGTTTCAAGTCAGGTGATGCAAAGGAAAACAGGTATTCACCGGCTGGGTTCATTTCTGCTGCTCGGTAGCGACAAATTCATTTTTAATTACAGAAAAAACATCCTGGAAGTCATTTCATTTTCCAGCCAGGCGCTGTAATCAATTTCTCTTCAGCGTGGCTCGGTGGAATGGTAGTTGACCACAAAGCCTGCAAGTTAGTTAACCGCATTAAAGTTGCTCTGTTAAGAGATGTTGGATTAAAGAACAGGCCTGAGGGGAGCTCCCCATACTGGCCCTGAAACCACCCACTGTTCCTTGTGTGGTTCAACTGTATGTGGGTGGAGATGTGCATACAAGGTGTGTGTGCCTGTGTGTGTTTGCATGGACGCAGACGTGTCTTGACATTAAACGTCTGTGTATGAACGCTTGCGCAAAAAACCGCCACGGCCCTGAATGTAACTCCGAACTCGCAACAGCAGGCTGCTTTTCCATCAGCCTCCTCTCCTCGCTGTTTGCCCGAACACAACCTGAGCTTTATTTCGAGGCAGAAAACAAATATTAAGTGCACAGCTTTCTGACTTTACCTCTGCTACTGTGTATCTGCCTGGCTCTCACTCGCTTCTGTTCCTTCACGTCCCAGATATAATTATAGCTGTCCGAGGGATGATTATATGTTTACTCTGGAAGCTGGCCGACTGCCTGTCCCCAGTCCCTGAGGAGCTGCCTCTCAAAGGGGTTCCTCTTGAAAAGCACCACAAAAGTGGCTTCAGGAGACACATAAGGGAGCAGATTGAGCGGCTCAAGGCAGAGAGGAAGATACAGCAAAGACGGAGAGAAAGTGGCGGTGCCTTTTTAGTTATAATTTCTATTTAAACGGGTCTATCCACCCCACTATGCTTCTTCTACCGCTGGTTAGCAGAGTCTGGCCAACAAGCAGCAGACGGAGGATGGAATGGAGGTTTTGGAAGTCACGAAATGAATGCCTTTAGTAGAGGACAATGCATTTATATTTATACAGACATCAATCCGTCTAACGTGCTTCGGAGATATATGTTTCTCCTGGTGTGAGGCTGAGTGAGAAAACAATGAACAAAAGTTTTAATAATACTCTTCATTCCTCGTTTGCACAAATAGCTTCTGTTATCTTTGCATTGTCTAACATGTCGCAGCTTTTTAGTCAGCAATTTGGTCACTAAGAAGTATACAAATTATCACTCGCTGTGTGGAGCCTGGCTTATTTTGGGTAGCCTAGCATTAACAAAATCCATGCAGATAATTTATATGGTTTAAATCATAGCTTTACAGTCCACATCTAAACACCGCGTGTAGTTTTGGTGTCGGCACAGCCAAATGAAGTGTTTTTAATGACTTGAGACAGAATTTGCAGACCGCTCGTTCATGTTGCCTAGCAATACCTATTAATCTCTCCATGGCTGCTATGCATAAAGGTCCCTTTAGGCCAGGCAAAGGTCATCATTCCACACCTAATTAACACTCCGCACACACACTGACACCTCATTTGCGCCAGATGCATTTTCTTTAAATAAAGTCAGCCTGTTTGAGGGTACAGTAGAATGCAGATTGCAGCAAAAGGTGGACCAAAACATGTGCTTATGTCATGCTTTGACTTGTTTACAGTTTGGTATTTCTAAAAGGCAGGCAGCAGGGCTGACCTGTAACTGTTAGTTGGCTGGTAATCCTTGGGAATTTGCTACAGCTAATCACCTCAGCCCTCATAACATGCTCAGAACTGTGGGCCAGTTTGACAGGAATGAGAGCAAAAGTTGCACACAAAGAAGCAAAAGCAGGAAACTCGGTGTCTGCTATCAAATCTCTTCCAACATTGTATACACAAGTGAATAGTTTGTTGCCGGGCACCGGGAGGACGGAAGGACAAGCCAATGGCTGACTTTGCAACATTATTTTTGTTGAGCTGTGATCATCAACATAATGTTTGCCCGAAGGGTCCACAGAGTACATGTTGGCCCCGGTAAGGTTAAAAGTTGGATGTGCACAGCTTGTATATTTGTGGATGTTTGGTTGTAAACTGCTCTTGGTTTCCAGTTACCTCATTTCCTGAATGAGAACAAATAAATAAAAACACACTTGCATAAAGAGACTTTAGACGACTAAGCACACTCCGGTCTTATCGGCATAATTCCTGACCTCTTTTTTTACACATCAGTTAGCGGACGAGCACACACACACACACACACACACACACACACACACACTCACTCACACAGGCACACACACAGATACTCCTTTTAGCTGCAGACATACCGAAGCCCACGCATCCAGGCTCGCCTCAGTGCTGTCCTTGTAATGGGCGGTATCAGTGCTCCGTGAGCCCGTGAAGGACGATAAAAGCCAGGATAGCTGGGTTTTATCTGCTCTGCTGAAAGTCAGCCATTGACACTATGCACTTTAGAGGAAGTATCACTCAGTAGGAGTGCCCATCTACCCTCTCATCTCCTCAGTGACAGTTAGTTCCTCTTTCTGTGGTACGGTTGGAAATATGGACAGGGTCCTATTGACAGCTGCTGCTGTTAAATCTATCACTGTCACTGCAAAATTTTATATTCTGTGTAAAATTGGATTATGGATGCTTTCCTGTTTCTGTCCAACAGATGTCAGAGGAAAATTTTGGTTTCATACAACCTAGGTC
Source organism: Epinephelus fuscoguttatus (assembly GCF_011397635.1). NCBI lineage: Eukaryota > Metazoa > Chordata > Actinopteri > Perciformes > Serranidae > Epinephelus > Epinephelus fuscoguttatus. Next base: position 15,607,476 of record NC_064765.1, on the reverse strand, counting down.
TTATTTTTATTTCCATTTATATTGGTAACTAGAAAAGTGCACCAAGAAGGGTGCAGATCTCCGATCGTATTCACTCTAGACAGTTCTTATAATTTCAGCTGACATGCTGCAACACGTTTCAGCATTTAATAAAACTACACAACTTGTCTATTTAAGACAGAGCCACGGCGCGTTACACAGAGCAGACTGAGTTTTACTGCTAAAGGGCACTGTTTGTGAAATACAATTCAATTATGAGGATGAAGGTATTTTTAATGAGTAAAGCACAGCCACAAATCTATGATGCATGTCGTTCATAGCTGGACTTTTAACGGTATAAGGTTTGGCTGTGGTAAGTGTGGGTGATATGGCCCTAAATATATGATATTTCAGAGTATTTTTGCGATAACAATATTCTTATATTCTTATTCCTAATATGACAAAAAAGTATTATTAATTTAATAAAACAGAATAGCAACAAAATATGTGACATAGTTTTACATGTTAACAGTTTGCCTTCAAATATTCAGTAAAAAATAAACAAAAATGATCTCTCATTTCTTCAGTTTGTAAATAACAACAGTAACTCAGAGTGAGATTCAGATTCTGTATACAATATTAATAGTTCAACAAAATAAAATTTACCACAATTTACAAATTTAAACAGCTCCCAAATACAAAAAGTGTACCCTGAGATCTATATATATCTCAACAGGTTATTTCCTTCTTTTAGTAAAATCCTAAATGACTGAGTTTGGTTGTTTTTCCACCTGGACCTTTATGCTCTGCCATTTCTCCTCTAATCATCACGCTGTAACCTGTGACAGGCTGTTATGATACCACAACTATTGCACATTCACATATATTTAGTTTTTGTCAAACTGCGAGCGTCATGTAGGCTTACATTACCAAAGATTTATGACCAAACAACGCCGACGAGAGAGGAGAGGAGAGGCAGAGACGCTGTGCTGCTGCCAGAGGAGCCGCTGAATGAGTTCCCTCTGAGCGGTAAGTCACTAAAAGAGTCTGAAAAGTCCGGGGCTGTTCATAAAACATTCAAGACACCATAGTTGCACACTACTGAAGCTGCTCCTCATTTTGGAACCACCACTGAGTCTGTAATAACTTTGCTTTCAGCCATGCTTGTTGTTGCTGTGGTAACAGTATGACGTTAGTGTCAACAGGTCTAAATATCACGAGTATCATGATATGAATTTTGTATATGATACTAAAAATGATAATGGTATTATCGTGAACAAGATGATATGGCACACCCCTAGTAGGTTGGCTACACCACAACAAAGTAGGAAATAGCAACAATAAACACAACTAAAAAATAAAATGAAGAAACCATCTAACTACAAAGCCTGCTCAAGATAGAAGCACAAATGTCAAGGAAAGATGACCAAATCAGCAAGATTTGCAAAATCAGGGAAGTAAAACACTTTGCCTCTGAAACACTCCCGGTGTGGACACAGCTGAGCCTGGTGAAATTGTCCCTCCAACCTCCCTTACAGTCAAGATAGCACTGAAGATAACAAAAATGGGGACTAACTCCATCTCGTGACATGCCTAACTTTAACAGATCATAACATATCAGGTATGGAATTAATCTGCAGATGCTCCGACTCAAAATGAGACCAAACTTTTCAACTGATGTCAGTTTTTGAGCCATGATGAAGGCCAGAACGTGGCCTGTAAAAGATGATACGGCTTGTGGTTTTTAGCCAATTTCCGAAAAACTTGCAGCCACTACCAGCATGTTTAGAGAAGTGAGGAGTCAGTAGTCAATGATAGTATAAACAGTCAATAAAGCAAGTTTTTAAACAATCGTTAATCACCAGAACCACGAGAGGTCCTTAAGCATAGAGTCATACTTGTGCATGCAAAATATGAGGATGATAGGTCCAGTAGTTTGGGAGATTATCTTATGCCTGGAGGGGAAATAAAACTATTGTACATGATAAAAGCTGGTGGCCCAAACTAAAACAGGGTATATGCAGGAATCCTGAGGTTAATTTCAATACTTTTTAAGACTTTTTTAAGACTTTCCAAAAAAACCTTAAGACCTCATCGCCACTTCAAGCTGTCGTTAGCAGCAATGCATCTTTAACTTACTAAACAGTTGTAGTTTGCAATTAAATCTATGGAGTACAAACATACAACAGAACTCAGATAAGATGAGAAAGATTTTTTATTGTCTTTTGCTCCTCTGTTTGGCGCCTGGACGTGCACCGTCACGTGATGTCACACAGGTACATGCACGGCCCCCGAGTGGCAGTCCGAGTGTGCCTACCTACACATTGTTGTTTGTAATAGTCGCAAGAAGGAAAATAAATTATACATTCATGGATACTTTTTGTCAAAGCTTGAATGTCAAGAAAATTTAATACTTCATAAAATCGCGAATAAGACTTTTTAATACTTTTTAAGGGCCTTAATTTTCCGACATTTGATTTATCAACTTTTAATACTTTTTAAGACTCCGCGGACACCCTGTAAAAAGATAAGACCCCAGCTGAAATAAATCAGCTCCATGCAGCTCTGTTTTTAGAGCAACTGTAAGTGACAGGAAGTGCATTGGGTTTGACAGGAAAGTGTGTGAAATCAGAATGCCCAGTCTTATCTCCTGCATGGTGTCCACCTTGCTCACTTATAGCTAACAATGACTCAGTGTCTCCCATTTAGGCTCCTTATCCACCCAAAGTGGCCGTTTTTATCAGCACCGCGGTGAATTTAATTCTTTCGCAATCACCCACTTCACCAACGGCAACCTCAACAAAACAGTCAATCACGGGCAGCGCCTATTTTTTAGCGACAGACAAAAGGAACAAAACCAGAGTCGGTGGGTTTGTCCACCATAATTTGATTGCTGACAAGTGAGGGGAAAAAGGTCTGTCAGCTTAGCGACGATACCCAACAAAGGGCAATCTCATTGTAAACGTTGTAGCACTCAATTGCTGGATGATGGGGCGCTGGACAATGGAACAGCAGGCAGCGCAGGGCATGGCGAGGACCCTCCCTGCGGCTCTCCGCTGCAGTAATGACAGCCTAAGTGCCAACAGCAGGTGTCTTCCATTCAAGGCTAGGCAGGTTAATAAAGTTTCTCCCTGAAAGTCAATAAACAAGAGCTCATTCACACACTGGCTAATTGTACTCGTTCTTGTCCATGCTGTCTGTCTCTCGTCCTCTTTCTGCACATGACCAGTTTGTGTGGAGAAGAAAGACATGATAGAAGTTAACAATAAAGAGAACTGAAGAGGAACTGGACTTTCCAGGAGTAAGACAACATTCATATGTGGTCATTTGTCTAGACAGGGGTGGTAATTCTTTAAAACTATGCACTATTATCATCATTTCTGTTATGGTGGCCTTAAACAAACATCATTTCCCACAAGGCCAAGACTGTTACTGTAAGTTAAACATCACCAATGTAGTCGGAAGCCAGTCACTACACTTTTTGTTTTTTTTTACCTCAGTATCACCATTTCATCAGCTATAGTTTGTAAAGGGGGATATGAGTGTGAGGGTGTGTCCAAATGTGTGTAAGAGAGAGAAGCAAACAGTGATGATCAGTTATGTGTTCACAGTTCCTGGTACTAGATTTAGTTCATCTCCTGTTGTATCTACAAAGTAAACAGCTCTGTTAGGCTCATCACTGCAGGAGGCAGGAGTTTGTTTCTATCACAGACATGATTACCAAAATCTTTATCTGACCACACCCTGGTTTTCAGTTGGCTAAATTTACCTCAAACATAGTTTATCTGCTACAACTACAATCTTTCCCTGACCGTAACCACACCTATAGCTGCCATGTACAGGTATTGTAGACACAAGTATTTTTAAATAAAAGTTAGCAGTGGATGCTTAATTACATTTACCCCTTTTACACAAAAATGACCATGTATATGCCAGATTTTTAAACTCTGGAAAAGAGTCAAACATTTAACATTTAACCGGTAGGCTACATCCGAGCACTTTCAAGTACTTTCAAGGCCTGTGACAACCCTGATTTCACTATTGTGTCACGTTCAACTTCACAAACACACTGGAAAACAGGTTAGTAAACAATAGAAAGAAGCAGGGAGGCCAATGAAAATGTTAAAAGTGGTTACCTCTTTGTATCTGTTACTTATTCAGTCTCTTTTTCAAACTTGGTGCTGACACAACTGGGATGATGTTTGAGCACTGCATGGACCGAGATGGAAAAAATTGTGGCTGGGATGACAAATAGTCCCGGAAGTTACTGACAGAGGTGCCGGAAAAGGGCTGTTATGCTTGCATCACTACAAATTGAAGCTGGAGTCGATACATAACTGTGACTACGGCAGAGTCATTTGTCCCAGGAGTAACCCTTCTCCCTAAAGCCAACAGCATGACGTTAGTGGGTGTCAGTGTGATTTTTGTCCAGTGGGAAAGGGGCTTCAGTCATCAAATGTAATCATTTACAGAATCTTTTTTTTTTTAATAGTTTTTTTTTAATTTGTGCTTTAGTAGATACTGATTCATCTTAGTAGGGAGGAGTGACCGCACCATAATCTGTATCTGTATCTGTTAAACCAACTAAATGATCTGAACCTGAATCTATACTTGAAATTGGTGCGGTTTAAATTAAAGTGGGTGTGGCTTAACGTGGAGTGGGTGGGGCCTAACTTGCAGTAGTTATTTTAAGCCTGACATTGAAATAGGTTGCTCGGAAGGTGCTATATCTATTATCTGTTTTTAAAAAAATAAATAAATAAATAAATAAATTTTACAGAACAGCCTCAGAATTGAGCCTCAGATCATTCTTGACCACAAAACTGAACACAACTACCAAAAAGATACTCATAAAAAGAACATTATCCTGCTGGATACATGTTTTATCCAAGTATTTGGTTCAACCTTCCATCTTAGAAAATAGGTTGTTAATGTCACTACCAGTACACCAACACACTGCCAGATTTTCCACGAATGTTGGGCCGTTTTGCCGGCAAGCTGCGAGCATTTAGACACACAGAGCCGGACTGGCGAGTTGATCTGAGGTGCCCAATTTTCCGCCTCGTAGGTTAGTCATATTGGCAGAACCCTTTCAGTTTAAACAGACTGAGGCGGCCTTCCGCAATGGGAGGGGCTGTTGAAGACTTGTGGGAGGAGCTGTTGATGACGCCGCACGTGCGACCCACTGGCAGTGGATAAACAGGAAACAGCTGATAGCAGGAGTTAGCGAACAGCTAGTAGCAAGAGGGAAACGCAAACCTGACAGACATTAACCATTACCCATCAGATGACGGGGATGGTGAGGAACGGGCCGACTTACGAGAGAATCACCGAAGGACTGACTCGCCGCGGCTTCCCTCCCACGTCACTGTTTACGTCACACGCTGAGCTACACATTTTGTTACTTGCTCATGCCCCCCATTGCCCTGAAAAAGGCATATTCTGTGTAAACAAAAGTAGGTAGGTGGCATTTTGCTGCACTCCCTGATTTTGTTTTTATACTGCCAATGCTGAAAAAAGACTGATTGGGCTTTCCTGCAAATTTGCACAATTCCTATCTAAAAGGGGCTACTGACTAACATAGGCTAGTTGAAGTGGCTGGAGGTGGTGTCAGGACTTCGGCTCTCTATAATGAGGAGTATCCTTTCTTCCCTATAGCCACACAGGAATGATGATAATGGAAAATTCTGCAAAACTTGGGGTGACACTCAGTGACAAAGTTTTTGTTAGGTAATGGGAACTAAAACACTTGGTTAAGGGTAGGATTTAATTGTGCTAGCAGTAAAAAGGGTGCTGTTATTGTGGAGTGCATAAAAAGTTAGATGCCCTACATGCCCCTCTATTACCATACTTTCTGCACACACTGCTTCCTGCGTGGGAACCGACTGTCAGCAACAGACTTAAATCACGAGGTATGAAATCGTGCAGTATGTACAGTAATTCCTATATACTGAGCTGTTCCTGCTGTTGTTGAAAAGTAGGATGACCTATGCAAGTTCAATTAGTGCACGGGATCAAAAATTGTAAACAACTTGGAATTTCAAAATATGACTATCTGAAAATCCCCAGATACTTCCTCTGATGTGGAACCCGTCAAAACTTGTCATAATCCCCTTTAATGCATGCTGACCGTCCTCTGTGCTCTGGATATCTGTCACGTACATGTTGTTGCCATTCTTTCTCAGCATCACTCTAACTAACTCAAGTCTCTGAGGCTTGTGTTCCATCTTTAACAAGAGCCAAGTAAACAACTCCTTATGTTAAAGAAGGAAAAAAATTGAGTGCAGCAGCCGGGAAAGTCAGCGGAAAAAGCTTTCGCAGAGAGAAAGAAAGAGAGAAAGGAGGGATGGAAGAAGAAGAGAGAAAAAAAACCTCCCACACCACAACCATGCAGCAAATTGGTTCAGTGCAGTGAACCTGCGTTGTGTGTTTGGGCAGGCAATAAGCAAAACGGGGGAACATGAAATGATATCTCAGCGCATTTATCTTGATAAGAGCAGAGGATGTTGAGGCGTAATAGGAACAACATGGCTGGTAATGAGAGGAACAAGGCATGATGGAGGAGTAGACATGGATTACCAGCATTCCTCTTGATGGGGTTTTATGGAGGAAAAAAAAGAATAGAGCTCCCTCGTTTATTTGATTTTAGAGGTTGTGGCTGGGGAGAAAAAAAGCTAGATAAATGCATGTTTCATCAGGGCTAAATATTTCCACCCTGTGAAAAAATGCCGGAAAGCAAACACAAGCCAGATTGTGGACTAGTGGTAGGACGATTGTGGGTATTTGTTTACATGTCGTTCTGTGTGTGTGTGTGTGTGTGTGTGTGTGTGTGCCTTCACAAATAAATACCAAGCCTAACCGCTCTCCGTGGCATAGCAGGTGCTTCTAAAACAATGGTAGCTTAACATTACTGTTTACCAAAGCTGCTTTTACTGTGAAGTGTTTAACAAATAAAAGAGAGGAGGGATGAGGCAGAAGATTTATTGGAAGTGTTGAAGCGTAGGAAAAGAGAAGGGTGGATTGTTTGAGCCTGAAGTGAACACATTCATCGCTGACAGGTTTGCTAAAAGGCTTCCATCAAAGTGAAAGACTTATTCATAATCTTCCCTGTCTCGTCGTGTGCCAAGAAATCGGTAGCTCCCTCTGTTCTGCTTTCTGTCTGCAGATCCTCAAGGTAATCTCTGTAATCTCTACTTTTCTTTCACTTTCGGCATCATCTTTGCATCAGGTATGTTTTGCAAAAGGAAAATTTATGAGTGTGTGTCTGTGTGAGGTCAGACAGACACAATGATGCAGCTCAGCGGCGTGTTCACAGTTCCCGGTGTTAGGTTTAGTCAAACTCCCGTTGTATCCACAAAGCGAGCAGCTCCCTCGCATTTCTGGAATGACTCACATTTCTCCCCTCTCCGCTCTCTTTTTAATTATTGCTGATCTTCTTATGGGTTCCAAGCCAAAATGCTCCCCCCTTCCCCTCCTACTTCCTTCCCTTCCTCCCTCCTGACTTGTCCTTTCTGCCGTGTCACTGTCGGAAACTGAGGTGAGATCAAGAGAAAGCAAATCCACCGAGCTGCGGTGAAGGATACTCCCTTCTCGGTCATCTGGACTCCATTTTGTTTCCTTTAGATGTTATCTTTTTAGTCATAGTGCTTTACAATGAAACAATAAAGTGGCAAGATTGAGAAAGAAACCCTGTTATGTTAGTGGATTAACGTGTTTAAAATAAACAGGACCTGTAAGATGAGAACTGTTAATTTTCTCAACGTTACATCACCGGTGCCAAGTCTTTATTTCATAAACAAGATTAAATACCACTTGATGTCATCACTGAAACGTGTTTTTCCCATGCCCTCTGACAGCAGCGCTGGTATACAAAAACAGTTACATGTCCAGAAAGTGGAGAGATGAGATTTTATCCCACCGCTTGTCTGAGAACAGAAGCAGCTGAGATGCAGAGTTGAGGATAAAAGAGGGGCTGCAAGAGGTACTGAGGCTAAAATGCAGGAAACCGGTTGAGTTACCATTTTAAGTTAATGGGCTTACAAAATAACTTATTTTTGCCATTTATACAAGATGTCAAGTGAATGTAAATTTGAGTGATTTAAGTGAATTTGGAGTATGTTCATTTAAAGTCAAAGCCCCAGAAACTTACTTTATTAAAAGACAATTCTGCTATATTATTAGCCTATTCATCCATCCGTTTTATGCCGCTTATCCTGGTCTCCATGGCAGACCTGGCCCTGCAGAAAACTGCCCCTGCAAATTATTCCAAGGAATTCCCAAACCAGATTACATGTATGTAATCTCTTCAGTGTCTTCTGGGTCTAGCCTGGGGTCTCCTACCAGTGGGATGTTCGTGGAAAATCTTCAAGGAGAGACATTGAGGTGTAAGTCGAATGTTATATTTCTAGTTTTGGTCATTACATCTGCTGCATTTCAGCTATGACAGCAATTTATCCAACAAAGTAAATGCTGAGATCTGAAACATGGCAGCATTGCTAAAAAGGGGAAGCGAAATAGGCAAAATCAGACAGGTAATTAAACCAGATTGTTTAACTAGGATATATACATGATTAAAACCTCTTGATCCGCAAGCAGAGCAGGTTAAAGTTTAACCAGCAAGTCCATCTGTAAACATAAATACATTTTTACAACAGTGTGGGTGGATAATCATTTTACCATTTGCTTTTGTTTTCCCTTCAAAATACATTTGACTACCTTAGAGATTTTTAAAAAACCTGCATGATCGTCTGACTGCAGAGTGTTTTTCAGTGATGTTGCCAGATTCCTAGCTCTCAATATTTTTGTAAATTTCCGAAAATTTAAAAAGCACGCCCACTTCACACAGGGGTTGGCCAGGTGTGCAGAGCTGAGTGAGTATGCAGGTTCAAACCTTTCTCAAGTTTACTTTTTCTTAACCCTTCTGTCACTTTTCACATGTACAACTAAGTGCAACACTATGAATGCCTTTGGAGTCTTCTGCTCGTGATCTGCATTTAGTTTGTCCCAGCACATTCTCACTCTAACCTCATCACATATCAACGTTTGGTCATGGACTTTCCACGTCACAACATGCAAGGTACCCTGGGTGCATTGATTGTTGACATTCTGGGACACAGTGTCAAGTTCTGCCTGTTATATGCATTGTCTTCTTTCAAAATACACTTCAGTTTTCACAGGAAATTTAACGTTTACATACAGTCTCTTTCAAAATAAACGTGGTAAAGTTAGGAAAAAAGAACAGGACATAAACACCACTCTCCCAGGTGAAAGTTAGTGTTTGTTGGACCCATTTGCCCACCCAACTCGGACTTTCACCGCCTTATTTTCATTCTTGTCCCGTCTCATTTCCCCAATGGCGACTGGCTGCATATCATGCCTTCATTATAGGACACCTTTCTTCATTGGGGTCTGATGCTGAAAATCACAGCCCAAGCGTTGGATTTCGCCGACTTCGTTGGTACTTGTGCACATTTTCTGAAACCTCACAGATACAGACAAAATGGAGCAGTACCACCCAAGATCATGGGGCAGCGTAACGTAGTTCAAGCATGATATGACCATAGCATATGACAAAAACATTTTAAAAATGGTGGAAAGTATGAATCGCTAATATACTGCAAAGAATTTTCAGTCTCCATGCCGCAGTGTGTGTAATGGGCTCACAGTTAGTCATCGTCTACAATGCTGCATCCATTAAAAGGTATATTATTACGACCTCTTTCACTGCTGGTTGTTGTAAGAAACTTTCGACTCTGCCCTCTAGTGCCATCTATTAGATGTATCTATGGCAACATAAGGGACACATGGAAGCATGTGAGCAGTGATGGTCACAATGTCTGAAATGAACGAATCTATATTTGTACAGATGGGCATTAGGTGGATCTAGAGTTAAGGTTGTTGTGTCAGTGTTGTCATAAACCTAATTTATCCTTTAAAGTCAACAACTGTGCATAATTCTCCTTCATCTATGATTGTCTTCATTTTTTTGCTATAACTTATATCACAATTCTGCTGTAGCCTGTTGTGCATCACTAACCATTATCTGCCCAAAGTATCTCAGCTAATGGAGGAATGTTTGCAGCAGAGGCCGATTAGCTTGAATCTCACCTGCAGAGAGAAACTCTATATTTTCACACATTATCCTTATCACCTCAGACTCAGTTAAATCACCACTGTAATGGCTGTCATGTTTTCCTAGCTCGCCACCATCAGTTATCCCGCTCTCTCTTCCTCCCCTGTGCATCGCCCCCTTCCTACCGTGTCTCCCAGTCCTTGTTTTTTTCCCTTGATTTCCTCCAATCTGCCCCACGGAGACTGAGCCAGAGCACCTGCAAGTGCTCACTTTGAAAGATGTTGCAGGCCCAAGAATGCACGCAGTAAACACATGAGAGCTGTATTTATAATAAATCAGCTTTATGGCCCTCTGATGGAGGTGATATCAGTGAAATTTATGCTGAGAGACCTCGCCGTCCTTAGCAAAGCAGCTGTGAGATAGCACTACACCCCCTCAACCCCCCCAACACCACCGCCACCACCACCTTCACCCCACCTCCCCGCCACCACCATCCCGCCCCACCCCGGCGAATAGCCTGGTCTGACTGGGGTTAGAGAGCCCAACACAGTCCTCTCTATGTGGCGGGGCCTGTGGTCCCTGGAACGGTAAAGTCCAGACTGAAATAGCGTGTGGGCAGGGTGGCGGTAATGGGTAACAGTGTGTGTGTGTGTTTGTGTGTGTGTGTCTGTGGTTGTGTGTATGTGCAGTTATACGTGTATTTAATGTAGGCTGGGTTGCACAAATAGCATAAGCCTTGTGGAAGAGACCGGAAGAGTGTCAGAGAGTTTCAAGGTACATCAGCGCTCCAGCGAGTCCAGGCCGCTGTTATCTCCACACTTCTTTGACATTCACCCTGAAACCTTTTCTAATGATCTTGCACATTGTTCTTCTGTGAGCATATTAAAGGGCCAGTGTGTAAAATGGGTTGAAAACAGTGACATCAGTGGTCAAATTCTAGATTGCAGGGCTCACTCGCTCACCCCTCCCGTCGGGTAAATGACGGTGGCCTCGTAGGGACAAAAAGCCTTGTGCAGACGCGAGTTTTTCAGAAGTAGGTCTATCTAGCGACGAGGTGAATGTTTATTTAGTAATCTAAGCCATGTTACGATATTGTAATGAATCCCTCACAAGCCAGAGACCAGAGTAGCGTTCAGGAAAAAGGCCAGTTTATTTGAGCACTCCAAAAACTCCGGTAACACTCCAGGGGGTAAAAGACTCCGTCCCAAACTCTGACTCTTCTAGCGTAACACACACACTCCATACACACATACTCGTTTACAATACCTAGCGGGGACACCCTTCCCTCTCTGCTCCACCAATCTCCAGCCCGCACACTGACTGACAGCGTAGCCTGTAAACAGAGCTCAGCTGTTTATTTAGTCTAGCAATATCTTCGGATTATAGTAGCTGCAATGGACAACTTTGAACACGATTTTGAAGAGTTTCTTGTAGCGGATACAGACCCAGAGCCATACCTGTTTGAGCCGGAGTACACAGATGAGAGCCGGAGTACACTGAGCGGGCGAGAAGAGAGGCTGAATCCTCCGCTTCCATTTTGTTGCACAGAGTGGGATTTGGTGCAACCATCGTTGGGGAGATATATCATCAGGAGGAAAAGCGCCGCAGAGAGTGCATCACAAGGAGTGAAGTTGCGTCTTCTTTTCCTCGCAGATGACGGTTTGGGTTCATTCTCTCCTGTTGCGTGGTAAGTGTGGTCCATTCGCAAACTTTATAACTAAAAAACCTTTTCACTACTGTCTATCTACGAACTACTAACACTCTCTGCTGTTTCCTCCTCCTTCTTCCTTCCTCCCGCTGTCTTCGTTGGTTTATTTATACACGCGAAACGCGTTCTCTGGCTGGCTGGATTGTCCACTCGGGCTGCCTTACATACATGGCGGCGCAAGGTGGCGACCTCTCTAAAGCAAGGCCCTTGCCATATATATATATATATATAGGCTACGAAAACCAAACGAATTTTATTTTATAGCGATTATACACTTATATAAACATTAATGGGTAGAATATTCAAATTCAGATTGAGATTTGACAATAAACCATGCCAAATATTACACACTGGCCCTTCAAAGCTCAAAGTTAAAGTTCCCCTAAAGTCATATTTTTAAGTATTTATAACTACTCTTTTGCAATTAATATTTTGTTTAATGTGTTTTTTCCACGTAAAAAGTGGGGGAAAAAAACCTGTGAAAAGTACATGGACGCAGACACTCTTTCTCCTTCACTGTGTATTTGACCATGTGCCCTGCCCACTACCACTGCTTGCGCTAGGTTTACCTCTGAAGAAGCAGTGCACATTAAAATGGCTAGCATTAGCCACAGCAGAGTTGGGCGTGACATGCTACAAATTAAGTGTGGCCTACTTTTTTTTCCCTAAGCACTCCAATGATGTAGTGAGAAATCAACCAATCATATGTTTTTGTTACTAGCTGTGGTGCTATCAAAGATGGATAATAATACCTATTATCCATTCAATCCAATCCGCCTATTCAATCCAATGGAGTTGCTCACCAAAAAAAAAAGTTACTAGCTTCCGGGTTTTATTTTCGTGGTATGTGGCCCACTGAAAATGCGCAGTAGTGTTTCTCCCGCTGGCCCCGCCCACAAGTTCCCGCTCGGCTCATAGACTTAACATTGGGATGACGTCACAGATTAAATCTTTTTTTTGGCTTAGGGAAGGCTTTACAAATATTAACCCTCCATGAATCAAAAATTCATAATAGAAGGAGTCGTAATTAACCTTGTTTGCATTTCGAGGAATCCTGTCAACAGTTCTACAGACTTCTATTTTTTAATGGTAGACTATTAGGAAAATGTGTTTTGTGTCACAGTGTGTCACATTTTTTTGCTGAATACTGCGAGTGGCCACTTGGAGAAATTGGTGGCAACGCTGAGCAGCGTTTCTGGAGGGTTATGGCCAATTTCCACCAGATGCGTGTTGGTTGCGTCTCTGCTCCGGCACGGCAACGGAGCCGATAGGATTCATTTCTAGTCAATGTGTGTGTTTCCACCGGCTGCGGCTGTGCTGTGTTCCGGCTCCGTCTCAGCTCCGGCAGTCCGGAGCCCTCCGCAACAGATACACAGGACTTCTATTTTTGCCAGACGCCGGAGCACAATGCAGCAATTCAGCACAGAGCAGATCGTGCGGGGCAGGAAGTCGTGCACAGAAACACAATAAAACATCCGGTTAATTTTCAAAATAAAATACACAGTGTTCACGGCGGCTCATATTTCCCTGCACTACACCTTAAAAACTACATAATGGGCAGAGGCAGGCCTGAAGTCAACAGGTCAGAGGTTTTCAGACGTCATTTCACCCCGTGAACACCATGGACGAGGAGATATTAATCATGGCAGTGCACCGAGATGTCTTCCGGCGGAGCTGCACCGCACAGTAAACGCAGCCGGTGGGTATTGACGGACGGCGGAGCACGCAGCGGATAACCAGTGCTGCCGTTCCACAACGGACACGCATCCAGTGGAAATCCGGCATTAGGGTGCTTTGTTATTTAGCTAATTTAGCAGACACTGTTCTAGCTTTATGTGCATTACGTTTTGTGCACTACATTAGCAATTGCTTGAGCAACACATCAACGCGATTTTGGAAAAATGTAGCTGGCCATGCTGTTGTGTTGTTGCTTGTTGTGTGAACACGTTACCTCTCTCAATGACAGCTTACTGGCTCCGAACCGTAGCTGAACACACTGGCTTTTTAACATTAAATTAGCTAGGCTTGCTATCAGCTGATAACTAGCTTCAAGCGGTCTGGACCACTCTGCAGAAGGAAGGATGGCGAGTCGTTCAGGTGCCGTTCACCAACAATGGCTTTATTGCAGTCCTCACCACAAAACAACAAACACGGCCTTCTCATGAGGTTGAACAGTAGCTTTGAGCTTATCTAGACACTTAATTCTGCTGACTATCATCACTATTTGCCCCACGCAATATCCTGAGAGAGCTACTTCCCTCCATAAACATACAGCACACGTCACCCTTCACAGGTTACCTACAAGGCCACTGCCCTTAAAAGTGAAAATCGATGACGTATCAGAATTGTAAATGGAGTTAGCATCTTTTATTTGTTTACGTTGTTTGTTAGCTTGTGGGCTAACTGGCAGTGGCTGACACAGCATCAGTGGTTGTGAAACATACAATAGCAGCAACGATGTTAGAGTGTTTTCACACTGTCATGATATAAGTACATAAAATTAAAATAGTTAAGCTTGAAAATACCGATACACAGCTACACCTGGTCTCTCCTCTGATAATTCTTGTTTCACTATGGCATTACGCTAATGATATGGAAAACTTCACCCCACATGTTGACGGGATTGGCCCCCTAGGTTTGTGACATACGAAATCCTGGCTGTCTGAATCCATGTTTTTGAGACTGTCGTTGGTACACTGCAGTTCCACAGCATAAATGCTCAGCCATAGCGCTAACTGCTTCTTTCGCTCATGGCATTGCTTGAAGCATATAAAAGACATCATATAGACACATTAACAACTGGGCTAAAAACTTGAATTATATTGAAGGGGGTCTTTAAAGGTGGCTTAAACAGCTTTGTCACAGTGATCATATTAAAAACTTACAGTAAAACCCAAAAAACAAGCGTTTAGTAAGAATGGGCTCAAGACTGTCCTACATATGCTATCACAAGCACAGATTCACACACACACACAAAGACATACACACACACAGCTACTCCCTTGATCATCCTGCCGTCTCCAACAGATGGTTTCTGTCACTGCAAGCGAATGAACAGAAAACAAATTTAAAAGCAATGATGTCACAGCCATGTCTGCGTGGTACGGTTTCACCTTACAGAACCCATTCCCATCATTCCATGATGAAAGGTGACCACCCGCCATTATTTGGTTTTCAACAGATGCAGGCAATAATAACAACGGCTGAGGCCCCGATGGTTAGAAGTGTTCTTAAAGCCTCTAAAACGCTGTGGAGTTACACATAATCAAGCCCCGAAATAAACCGCGTAAACAGTGAATTACTGTGTTTTCCTCTGATGTCATCTCCTGCTCGTCTTGCCAAGAAGGGTGCAGCAGCTTCTGTAAATGTTTGTTGTCCTTTTGTCAACAACCCCTCTTCAGGAGCCTTCATTCAAACGTGTTTGCCAATTTGGTATCATGCCGAAACGACACAAAGGTGGATGAGTAGAATCTGGGAGTGACTCACACCAGCTAACTGTATTTAATACTGATTGCAGGGGAAAAGAGACAAATTTGTTGTTGCTTTTAGAAACCTCTGCTGAAGTGCCTTTGAGTATGGCACTAACAAATAATTGTTGACAGAAAGACCGCAGCTGTACACAAATCCTCCAGGTGTGAACGCCTCCAGCTGAATGAGTGTAAGCAGACAATTACGGGAAAATGTTACATAAAGCTTTAAAATAAAACACATGGGTGTTTAGCTAAAGGTACCAGGGAGAAAATCAAATATGATCCAAGAAGTTTGATTCATATATCCAAGTTTGAAAGCTTATCCAGCAGTGAGGGAAGGTTTTAAAATACATTTTACTCAAATTCTGTACTTAAAGGATTTGAATACTTCCTCAATCACTGCACATCCATTTAAAACACTACAGAACAGGATTTCACTTATCTGGAAAAGGATCACTGTGACAGTCATTGTCGTGGTCACACATTAGAATATTGTGATTCACATTACAAAGCACACTTCCAGGCAGAGAGGTCATCTGCTCAGGAATATTTGTGAGAAACTGAAGTTTATATTCGACCTGTTACTCAAGCATTACATGTACTGTTTTTAAAGACTGACTGATATTTTTTTTTTTAGGGAAATTATCATAGAATTAGACTGTTTTGGGGCAAAGAATATGAAATAATAACAGTAATACTACACTAAAATATCTTCACTAGCTCCCTGTCACAAATAGGTTCCAGTTTGAAATTGTCATTCTTACGTACAGAGCATTACACGGCCAGGGTCCTACTTATTTGGCTCAACTACACCACCTGTATTGCTTAGCTCGCTCTTTTAATGTATTCAATTTGCTGTCTATCCCTCACACTCGCGTTCAGATCCATGGTGATTGAGCTTCCTAGGCCGTAGCACCTAAACTCTGGAATGCTCTGCCTGCACCATTACAGTCTGCTGACTCTGTTGTTTCATTTAAAAGACAGCTAAAGACACACCTATTTAGACAGGCATTTTGGTAACTTGCATGCACTAGCTCTGTATTTTCTTTATTTTGTGTACTGTCATTTTTTCATTATGTATTGTGCAAACGATTTTGAAATTTTAATTATATGGCTGGGGTAGTCGCTTTATCTTCTGTGTTTTATTCTTGTATGTTGTATATCACCCCTGTGTGAGCAACAAAGTCTGGTTGGAGGAGGAGGAGGAGGAGGAGGAGGAGGAGGAGGAGGAGGAGGAGGAGGAGGTCAGGGTGAATGGATGGGTCAAACAAACATCAGACTTTCACCCAAGAGAATGCTGAGCGTTCACACACTCACACACCGATGGAACAGCCATCGTGAGCAATATGGGGTTCAGTATCTTGCTCAAGGATACCCCGACATCCAGACTGGAGGTGCTGAGGATCGAACCGCTGATCTTGCCATTAGTACGTCACATACATTATGATCCTTTTCTTTTTTTAAACCTAACCACTTAGTTTTGGCGCATAACTGCGACCATTTCACAACATTAACCACGAGATTCAAATTGCTGAATCTTGCACTTGTCACTGCTACGTTGTTTTGGGAGTCAATGGCAAACAACCTATTCTGTTGTTCAGGTATGAGGACATGTCTAAAACCATGACCTCTTGCTCTCATCCCCTTCTGTCAGCTTCTTGTGTATCATGTGTGAAATAAATAACAGTGGGCTAGAAGTTCAGTGATGGGTGGAGAGAACAGAAAAACCACGAGGAGACGTGGTGTGATTTTTCCTCAGAGCAGCATGAGGAGGGATGGGGGACTTTTTTGAAGTCACTGGGTTGCCCTCTTTTTCCCTCATCTCCTCTTCCTGTCCTCACTCCCCACCCTCCCCACTTGGTGTTCTCACCTCCTCTCCCCTGCTGTGACCCAGGCTCCCTGTGGGTGGGGCAGAGTGCTGGAGGGGAAACCAGCGGAGTAACGCAACAAATTTGGCAGTTACCCCAACACCAACCACTGGTGTGTTTGAGCGGTTGCCATGGTGACTGGCAGGCTCCCGCAGCAGGGATCGAGCCTCCCGTTTTTCGCACCTACAGCTCCAGAGGAGATGAAGCAGCTTGTGATGGAAGGTGTTTGTTGGAGGAATACAGAGGGTGGAGGGAGGGAGGGTTACGTACATTCACTTTTTGTTTTTTTGTATTTTCTGTTGTGCTCTGGTTAAGATCAAATTCAGAATAATATGTTTATACGTATTCTTTTTAGATCCTGCTCCCGGATATCCCCCCCACATATAAATAAACAAAATATTTCAAATGAGGCCTCAGATACCATTTAAAGTGCGCCAAACCACTAAAGGCAACAATAACTGGAATAACACGGACACATTCATCATTATCCTGGCTAATATCACTAAAACTGTGGTATTTCATTTAACTTTTTTTCTCAATAAACTTTTATTTCGTGAGCTTTGTGAAAACGATATGCTGTTTGCATGCGTCAGTACAGAAATGGCGTATTTGTGTTTGCTGAATGATAAAGGGATATTGATGTGCCTATACACACACACAGACTTTATAAATTAGACTTTCCGATGGGGAAAAGGGCTTTGAGTGCATGACATTTTACTTCGTTGGAAAAGAAAATCCAAGCGCTTACTGTTAGCAGTGTCATTCGGTGCTGTGACCCAGCAGGGCCCTCGAGGGCCTGGCCTCGTCTCCGATGTCTGTGTGTGTAAGATCTCCAGCTGCAGCCCTCAAGTATGCTCCTGCAGTAAAGAAAAAAAAAGCACAACCACTCTTAATGCTCCTGACTCACTTTGGAATCGCCAACCCTTTGTTTATTTATTTATTTATTTTATTGTCAGCGGAAAATTTGTGTCATGTCAACAGGCCCCGGGGACCAGCATAGAGAGGAGAAAAATGTGGCTTCAGTTAGCTGGATCCGTAACCACGTCTCTGAAACTACAGCGGATAAATCTGACTGCTTCTCCCTCCCCTATTTAGCTTTATTTGTGTTCAAGCTGTGTTTGTTTTTTGAGAATGGAGCATCTTTTTACGACACAATTGTACTCACTAAGTAACTTCCAATGCACTGACGTCACACACTCTCTTCTCCAAAGCAGCCTTTCAACACGAACCTTGATTTGACGTGGAATTACAGGTAATATGACTAAGCATGCTTTTAAGAGCTTCCCAGCAGTCAACAACTCGAGTTACATCTGGCCTCGTAACTATCTGATTTAGGATCTGCACTAGCCCACCAGAGGTGCAGACCATAACTTTAACGAGAGAGAATTAAAATGGGTCTGTGGATTAACTCACGGATCACATTCAGCCCAGCACCCTTACGAAATTATAGCGTAATTCTGATGATATTCTCAATTCAAAAAAAAATAAATCCAATAATGAATTGATCCTAATAAAAAATCTTTGAGCCATAGACCTCCACTTGTGTCTAAAAAATATTAAAAACACATGAGCCAACACCACTGTAACTGTACTGGGTGACATGTGATTTCCTTGGTGGGGTACATATTCCAGCAATATTTAAGTATGCTCAAAATGCCATATATTGATTAAAAAATATAAAGAAAATTGCTATGCTATGACAGGCAACCCTGCACTGCCATCTGACATAATCATTAACAATCATAAATCCTAATCGTAAATAAACAAAGTGCCATTATTATCATTACCAATTCTAGTATTACAGTGTATTGCAATTCTGCATGTGGTGTTGCTGTACTGCAGCAGGAGTTGTTGCTCGATTGCTGTGGGTAATTACAATCAATGTAACACTGTAGTGTCTCTCTGTTTCAAGTGTATTTAAAAGAATGATCAAACTAAAGTGTAATTTGAGTGTTGAAGTGTCAGTCATTTATGTTGTGCTGCAAGTGTAATTTATACAAACAATAGCTTTCATTAATGGCATATTCCTATTGTATACTATGGAGCTGTACTTGCTTCTAATATAATATAGAATATAGGCTAATGGGAAAATTTTTAAATCTTTTTCTGGGGGTGGGAGAACCCAAGACCCCCCCAGCAGATTTCTTCTCCCCTAAATGTTGACTCCATGGCTATAGCTTTGCTTCAGTATAATGAACTGGGGCACAATTTGAGTCAATCCCACATCAGTCTTGGCACTCATCGCCTATTGGTCTGATGACAATTAAGCATCTGGGGACAACAGCCAATATTTCAGGGGTTTCAATGTAGCCAGCGGGTATCCAGATTATTTGATTCACAAAAGGACAGTGTGCAATGACATTAATCATTTACAACAAATGAAAATATAGTTGCACCAGATTTAGCAAAACACCAATTTCAATCTGTAGTCCTACACATAACAAGCAGGTACAATAAGTAAGAAAAAAAAATCAAGGTGCAATGCAGACTACAGTAAATCCATGTGCCTAACATAATAGTGAGTAGTATGCACATACTGCACCATACAGAATGCAATATGAAATCCACAATAACTACCTTGTAAAGCGACCAGGTTACTGGTGCTGATGCCTTACATAATAAAAACAGTAAGTACATACAGATTCTGCATTCATATGCAGATATCTGCATCAAGACTTCCTTTTCTGTGCACCAGTCATTGTTAGCAGTCCAATGAGGAACTTGGGACACTGTATACACATAGTCATGGCGTTCTATAAACAGATACTTGCATATGAGTGCATATAAATAAATCTAAAAAAGCTAGTGAAAGGCTAAATTGCCGTCAGACGACAGCTGATGGATTCCGAGACTGCATTTTGGCCAGTGCCTCTTTTGCTCTCCATATTGACTTTTTACCTGTACGCAACCAAAGCCAACTCATACGTGATAGGTCGATACTACTCAGACTGTAAACGGACAACAAGCGCAAACCGTAACATTTCAAATACCAAAATCTTGTCCTGCCAGCTATAGATTCTACTTTCATATGCAGATATCTGTTAATGGAGATTAATCCGACGTAACCATCTTGCTACAGTCCATAGTAAGTAGAGCGACAAATCCACTACTGAAAATACAGTGCCCTGCTGTTTTGAGAAATTATTTAGCCTGTTTCTTTTCAATGAAATATATTTGTGACCAGTTTTTAAAGATGGATTTTTTCAGCAGGAACAAATGGGCTTGGGAAAGAAAATGACAATTTGTTGGTATTTTCATGGGATTTGTTGACAATAAGGAAGCTATAGAACACCAGCCTCATTTAACAAGGTGACCTCTTGTCCCACATGCATGTGTGCATGTCTGTGTGCGCACACACTGTACAGTATGTTGTGTTAGCGTGCCTGCGTGAGTGTATGTGGGGTAAACTGTATCCCACCCCTGAGCTTCAGCTCTCAAATCAAGGCCCTGAAAGTAAACAGTGCACTGCCAGAGGACCTTGTTTATCAAATCTGCAATTGCACTCATAGAGCAAAATGACCTACAATTACAAGCCCAGCTAGAAATTAAGTTTTCAGTCAGCCATCCAGAAAAAGATCATAGGATATCCTGCAAAAGGGAATTCTTCAGGAGTCCTCCCCTTCCACCTTTTTTCCTAAAAACGCCATACTGCCCTGGCTGTTTGAAGTGACTTACTCCTAAAATATGTTCCTCAGTTTCTGTGGAAGCGTTTATGTAGTTACCATGCACACTAGCACATGGTGGTTGAGAGTGTATATGTCACATCTTGGTCATATTTGTAGAATTTCCTCCCAAAACAACCACAACAGGCTCATTCTTCCAAGCACGAGAGCTTTGTTGCTACCGGCTTCGCCAAGATATTCCGACCACTCCTAAAACGTCAACCGTTCCAGCAAAAGCAATTACATGCCGCTGCCCTGAAAGCAAAGTGGAGAGGTTCTCTCTTTAAAGTGTGTAAAATTCCCTCCTAGTTTAATTATGTGGTGCTGGGTGGAACCTGGAGGCTACTCTCTCCTCTCTGCTTCAAATAAGTGCATTTTCCATGGCACAAGCATGCAACATATCGGTTCCCACAGAGAGATCGGAAGCGCGGCGGATCCCAAAACCTAGGTTACAGCATTCCTGGATCTCTGAGCAGTGTGGTGACCTAATCGCCTGACCACCTACTGCTCTGTGCCAAATCCCAAGCAGCAGGCCAGACACCCCTGAGAGTAACATCCGACTGCGCCATGAAATATTACGTCAGGAGTGAGTCATTGGATACTGAGCCTTGGTTAGAACAGCTTTACATACTCACAAACACAGGAGCTTTACTCAGACTGGATTAAGCTGGTGAATAAACCGTATCAGTGAAAGGAAACTTGTCATATCTGGCAGCCATATTATGCAGTTTAAAATGTTATAGTACATTTAATGGACACTGATTAAAAACAAAAAGTGGCCTTGAAGGTATTTTTTCTCACATAAAGAAAAAAAGTCTGGTATACAACTGTTGCACATGTATGCGTATGGTTACATCTATGAGCTATGTGATAGCCTCAAGAGTAATTACATGTGCCATCATTTTACATTGCACCGACCCAGCATGTTCAAAATTAGTTTAATTTGCCTCACTGAGGGACAAACACGTACTGACACCAATCAATCACAAGTATATTTCTTGTGACAAAAAGCCCCCTCTCAATTCTGCGTCCAGCTGTTGTGCGGTTTTGACATTGCAAACAAATTCACTTTGACAAATTTCCAAGCCGGAGACCCCGAAGTTTGATAAACAAATCAGTCTCTCCTAATAAATCAATTCATGTTGCTTTTATTAGTGTTTTGACATATCAGTCAAGCACATAATCAGTCAGCATGTGTAGATTACTCACACAACAAGCAAGACCGTGACTATTGACCAGTAGTCGCAAGGCAAAATATATGTATTAAATATATCCCCAGAATTATTCTTTATTGGTTTTGTAGCTGTTGGTAACAGTGTATTCACAGAGAATCATGTACGCAGTTTAATAACAAAACAGCCAAATCCAGGGTCATTACGATCACATTCAAGCTTGGCCTGATCTAATTTGTGGGGTTACAGATTATGCTAAAAACAAGTCATGTTAAAAGTGAAAACATACTTCTTGAACACATAAATAAACAAAGCAGCCAAACAGGGTTACGTAACAATGAAATAACACTCTGTTCGTCTTTTCCATACTAATGATATCACGATAATGTAGCTGTCCACTGCAGTAGAAGAGCAATGCTGTTTCTTTATTTCCATGACTTCTACATGGATTTTCAACTGATGAGGGTGAAAATTTTTAGCCTGGGTCATGCAGCTCTGGTCTCATTTGTTTAGCACAATATGTACGTAGCCATTAAGTGCATGTTTATGAATCCTTGCGCACCCATTTTGAATGTTATAACTTGATTCAGTAGGCATTATTATTGGCTATCAGCCTCATAGATATGGGTTAAGCAGGGTCCTGCTACACCATCGAGTTGAGAGAGGGCACCTGTCATTGGGAGCAGTTTTGTTAGGGCTTTGACACAACAAGATGAAAGTTGGCTGTTGGTCAATGTCAGGTTGCGGTGAGTGTCTGTCTGTTTTACAGTGTGTCATACCATTGGCACTAGTGTAGCTTTTATTGTCTGCGTCGGAGATGGCAGAGTCTGTCAGTTGATGTAATGTGTCCGATTGGCAGTTCAACTCAGTGCAATAGAAAAGAAATGGAAGTGAGGTAAGTAAACAAATGATTAAAGTTAAGAGGGTGTGAGACTGAAACAAACTTGCTATATTACGAAAAAGAGCTGTTCAGCTAAAACTGTAATTGTTTGTGTAATTGTTCGCTGGTGCACGATAAATATAATTTGTTCTTCAATAAAAGTTTGTGTTTTTAATATGCTAACTGGCTAACTAGCAACTCAAATTTATCCTGTTGGTCCTACTGTTTTCCTTTTTGAATGAAAAAAAAACAGACTACAGCTGCCTGCTGGCATGGAGAACTATTTCCTTTCACACAGGTGCAGGACACAACTGCTAGTTGGCCATTGGCTCTAGTCTTTGCAGTGTGTTGTAGTGCAACCTTTTGGCCGACACACAGTCGACGTGAGGTGGCCTTCTTCACCACTAGTTTGTAGAAGTTGCTTGGTTAGCTACAGAAAAAAATCATGGTTTAGCTTCAAATAAGTATGTTTGTTACTACTATAACATAGTAACAATAACACTGACTTCATATTTCACACGGGACATGAACCCCAGTCTACTGGGCGAAAGCACTGTGTTTGTTTGACCAATCTTCAAACCCAAATAACTCTCTCTTTTCTAGGTAGCAGAGCACCTAGCCTGCCTAGTCGAATGGTTACAGCACATGCCGTATCACTGCAACACACAGGGTTCGATTCCAGTATCGGTACCTTCGTTGTATGTCATACACCCATCTCTCTCTCTGTTTATCATCTGTGAAGGCAAAATTGACAAAAAGAACTGTCAACTAGGTGCACTGTGACAGCAAAAAGCTGACAGCCATAGCAACAGTAGATAAGGGGTAGTTCCTTAGTGAACTGTAGGTACACTATGATGACAAAAATCAGTAACACAGACTCCAGGTTCAAAATAATATAACTGAACTGAGCACTTTATTTCCCTTGATTCTCATGTGTTAAGTGTTTTGTCCTTTTGTCTGTTTCAACACTCTCCTCGCCTCTCCTGCTGCCCATGGTTCGCCCACACAGGGATGTTAGCATATTCCAACTGCTTGGAATTCCTTCCTGCCGTCTTGGGAGCACACACTGCATTTTAAAACTTGTTGGGTCCTTTCAAGTTTTATTTGAAAGTATGTAATTACATTCTTGAAGGAATAACGGGTCCCTGGAGTGATTTACATGCTGTATTAAATGTCATAGTTTGAAAAGACGCTGTTGACACTTACTCGTTTAAGAC
The DNA here is from genome assembly GCF_011397635.1 of Epinephelus fuscoguttatus. Lineage (NCBI taxonomy): Eukaryota > Metazoa > Chordata > Actinopteri > Perciformes > Serranidae > Epinephelus > Epinephelus fuscoguttatus. Next base: position 15,583,469 of record NC_064765.1, on the reverse strand, counting down.
CTTCTTCATGGCCTCAAATGATATGACAGCTTTGGATGATGTAGATACAGTAAAAATATAATATAGAGAGGTGGTGGGCTTGGAAATAAGGGCAGAGGTTTAGAGTGTACTCCACCTCTGTACAGTCTTGTTGATATCTTACTTCACAGGGGTTTGTTATGGTGGCTGGAGCTGGTCTGTGATTTATGAGGTTAGACCTTTCACCACTGATAGAGTGCATGCAGTGTGATGATGTTATGGATGCCAGTTTCAGACAATTTTTGATTTCCCAATGGTTAACTGGTTAATTTTCAAGAAAAAAAAAAGCAATTTGTTAAATACAAGGGAGCTTTCCTTGTATTCAAGCACTCCATTGCCTTAGTGAGTTTTAGCCCAGGTTTCAAAATTCTGTCAATTTAAAGGTGATAAAATTTAAAAGTTGTGTGATGCAAATGTGTCTCTTTTATTTTAATTTTCTGTTGGCTTTGCTGACAGACAGCCAGCTGGCTGCATCAACATGTGGAAATGTCTTGCCCGCTGCCCACCCTCAAGTTTCCACTGGCTACCTAATGTTAGCCTTTGCTGTTCTGCATTGTGCACCAATCGGATCAGTTAGAAGCTAGCTAGCAGTGCTGCTCATTGGCACCGCTGGTACCACAACCAGAACAGCGTTGTGAAGGAAACATGGTGGCCGACCTCTGGTCTACCCTCAGGTACTTCTAGTGAGTAGTTCATTTTGAGCTGCAAAAACCTTTAACATTGTTTGCTAACGTATGTTAGCACCACTAGCTGTGCTGACACTGCTAATGGTGCTAACAGAACTAGCAGTTATAACTAGTGATAACCAGCTTAGTTAACAATACTAAAGGGGGTTGTGCACCAAAATTGAGCTACTTAGTCTCCAGGGCAAACCGAGGGGAGACCAGAGGGTGGGTATAATGTTTCCATAGCAATGCTGTCAGGTCAGAATGGCTGTACCCGTTGTCATGGCCAAAAGAGCAGCGCTGTTAGCTACGTTAGCTACCACTATACCCAGCTGGTGGGCAGTGTAGTAAACTGTAGAGAGGCAAAGTTAACCCATAGACTGGCACACATAACTGGTCAAAAGTACTCTCAGTGGTTAAGTGATTAAAGTTTAATTGCGACACTTTTGCGTTTCTGCTTTTAGTTCAGCATCGCTTAAGCTTCTGACTTTTGAGGATCAGATGAGCTGAAAAGGAACTTACATTAAGCTACCTTCATAACTTCATTTTGAGAATATAACAACACGATTACAGATATTAACCTTGAAGTTCTGGTCACAGAACCTCTCAGGACACTGTATCAGTCTACTGCCTTGCGTTTGATTTAATTATGTTCTATTCTGGTCAATTTCCATCTGTTCAAATCTAATCTGTTTTTCTCTCGAGCACCAGTACATAACACTTCCACATAACATGTCACAGGTTCTCAATCACAAAGAAAGGCCAGCGCTGGAGAAATCATTTGGCTGCCTCTTAGCTTGGCCTCTTAGGGACTGCAGTGTGGGCAAAGTCAATTCCCCTCTCAGATTAAAGGAGTATCTTCAAGTGCCAATCCAAATGGTGATAAAAAAGCTTTTTAATCCATTGACAAAGTTTCCCATTGTAACCCCCCAGAGTCCCAGCATCAGGCAGTGCCCCACTCAGGCTGCGTCTGGACAGTGTTGAAGCCCGAGTGTGTCTCCTTGCACCCTGACAGAGGGAGAGAAAGGCCTAAAAAAAGGCCCCCTCCACCACTCACTTGACCAGCTCCCTTTGATAACATCTGGCAGGGGCAGGTTTGCACCAGCGACAGCAGGAGATGGAGGGACATTAAAGTCCTGTCACTCACTTGGCAGGAAGGCAGTGAGTAACCCCACATCATTCGGCAGACCAAACCTCAATCGCTTGCGCTGGAGTGTCACTGATGATTGCTCATTCTAATGGGTCTGATGATACTCCCCAGCAAGAGTGTTATATGAGATGATGGCTGCTTTTTATTCTGAACTATAATCCCTTTATCTTATTGTTAAAATAACTTTGAAAGCTGATACTCTCTTCGCTATTCAGGCCAAACGTCTCTGTACAAATGTATTTCTGACCACAGAGCAAGAACAAAACCGCTGCGACTTGAAACCTAAACATTCTTTATAGAAGGAAACTTATAGTTTATCTAAACAGTGATGTCTGTTTAAGGAGATGGGCCGGAAAAGACTATCTTTGTTCTGGGTGAAGGGGGGATGCAAGCAGTTTCGAGGGGGCTAAATGTGAGTTTCAACACAGCTCCCCCGGAAAGGCTCAGACCAATTCAACATCCATCCCTCTCCATTTTCTTTCTGTTTACTTCTAGGTTCATGAGTTTACATGCCAATTCCATTACAGGGATTAAAATAGTTTGTCCAATCCATCCTCAAACTCTGCTTCCCTTGTCCTTCTCCCTCCCTTAGCCCCTCACACCACTTACAGGCTTTCAGGTCCCAGGGCTGGGTTAGGGGATTACAGGACAAGCGGCCCGAGCACCCGAAGAAACACAAGGCGGCTGTGCTGGAGAATGTTCCAATGAGATGTCCGAGCATTAGTGAAAGCTGAGGTTTGATCAATGGCTGTGGCGCGTGTCTGCACTAGTGAACACTTCACGGAGTGTCTGAAAGAGAAGAAAGAGAAAATGAAGGTGTGTTATGACATGGGGGCTCAGGGTACAGGCGGCCGGGTCACCTTTGAGCTGCTGCTGATTAAGGGCTGGTGTTCACAGGTGAGTGGCTCCGAGCAGGATTTAGTGACATGGGCACAAAGGTGAAATCACCCCACTCTTGCAGCTAATGTCAAAGCAGTAAAGCACCGCTGACCTCTTCCCCAAATGGCCAAAAGGCAAATGTCAGAAGATGAGTGAGCTCTTTGACTACGCTCAGCTCACACGAAGAAAAGTAATGGCAGGTGAACATTTCAAGTTTCTTAAAGTCACTTTTTTCAAGCAAATTATGTACAAAAAGATAAGAAGGAAAAAAACTAGATAGATGGTTTGGGGCACGAAATACTTGGATCTTTTCACATTTTTTTTTTCTCATCAACACATGCACAGCCCCACACTTTCAGACCAAGGGTTCATATTGTAGGTGGTGAAATAAGTCAGTCGGTCGCTGCCTGTAGGTCTAAGACACCCGTAGTTGGTAATCTCCATCGGAACTGGAGGGGCTCATAGGGGCTAAGCCTGGTCAACACCTCGGAAGGGACATCCACAGCATATCTTCAAGTGCTCCCAGCAGCCTGGTAAGTAAAACACAGCTGGGGTTTCATGTGCGGAGGAAACCTAACAAGACTTTCAAGGCCTTTATAAGCAACACCGCTGGAGAACATCTACAGCTGAAATTTTGATTTAGTGTTGATAGAACAAAATTACAAGGCGTAACTTAATAGAAACATATCGATTTCTCCAAAAATCAGTAGTGAAAGAAAGTGAAAGGTCAAACGTTCTGTAAAGAAATGAGAAATGACATTCAAAAAATGACACTGAAAAACGCTCAAGTCCTTAAAAACATTGATTTGCATTAGGTACAATCATGCTGATACTGGCATGCTGGATGCCCCCATTATAATGACATGCCACCACAAAATACAATTGCGCTGGAACATTGTTAATAAGTTAGATATATAAAAAAGAAGCAACCACCATAATGTTTTCACTGGCCTCCATGCTGCTTTCTACTGTTTACTAACCTGGGCTGTGATCAGCCCCAACAAAATGCAGCAAAATGTTCAAAAACAGAACTGGTGGTGCTTTGAACACCCTCTTGTATTGGTGCCTTTAATACGCCGCTGGGGGGCGGGAAATATATGTTTACGTTGCCAAAGCAAGAGTGATACAAGAACAAATATTGTATGTACAATAAATAAAGATCTACCAGACATTTATTTATATATGTCGCTGCTGATTGGCTAACACCTCTGACAACCAAAAAACAAGAGAAAACATAACTCAAAGCCCTCCACACTGTTTCACATTGTTTCAAGCAAAGATGTAGTTCAACCTGGAAACTGTATTAAAACAGTGCACACCATTTCAGATTGAATGTGCCCCTGTTTTCTGGCCTGTCTGGAAAAACAGAAATGCACTCACCTTCTATTCTACTGACAATGAGAAAGCAGTCTATCACCTATTTTGAACGGGGTTTCCCGCGTTTAAAATACCTGCATAAACACACTAATTTGTTGGAAAGGGGGTATCTGATATTCTAATGATTCAAACTTGGGAAATAATCATACAAGTGTGACATGAGAGTGAAAATAATAAGGGTGATTTCCTGCAAGAGCAATTTCTTGATTTAAATGATAAACCTCAAAGTATTCCTGCCAAACACACAGCTGCCACAAAATTACATGCTGCTGTCATCAGTGACACTGATAAGTGACACTGGTGAACCCAAAGCAACAGAAACATAAAAAGGTTTCTTTGTTGTTTTTCTTTCCATCTCACAGCTACATGTACAGTACAGGTTGATCTTTGTGCTATCTGTCCATCACAAAATTGTTACGTGACTGTTTTTGAAGCTTATCTGCAGTTTGCATCTTGTGGTCTGAGGTAATGCTGGTGTAGTCTTGCCTGGTTGTCTTGACACATCCACAGATTACGTGCATAATTGACGTAACGTTGCGATATCTTATCCATCCCCTTAATTCATAGAAACACCCTTGTAAAATATGTTATAAATTGGCCATTGTTGGTTTATCTATACAAACATGGTATGATAGTGTCTCTGCAACACTGCGCCTATATTGTGTTATGGGTTTTATGCACAGTGATATAACACTGTGTCACACATGTCTTAACAACTTCGCAAATGTGTTAAATCAACTAACATATGTTGTATAACCACATTTCAGTGACATTAAGATGCAGCAATGTTCAATTATACTAACAATGTTTCATTTGGTGGAGATAATTAAACAAATCTACACTGAAACACAACCTTGAAAACAGTTCTGGCACTTTGTGATAATATTGTAAAAACATTGCATAAATACTATATATTATCAATCTTTCTATTTTCTAGTATCAAGTGCTAGTGAGCTGCGACACTTGTTGCTGTTTACGACCCTTCAGCTGTATTCAATATGAAATTGTGGCTCCAATAATCTAATGATATCAAACCATGCAATGAGGCTGACAAAAGGCAACGTTTGATCCATTTTTAATGTGCTGGTGCAACATCAGGTCATCGGCACGATCAGTCCCAGACATTAGAACTTGAAAGTGAAAACATGAAATATGGATCCCACAAGAAAGGCTGCAAGTTTGACCAAGAATAAATTGTGCATGACAAGGTCCCCCATCAAAGAGACAAATGGTTTTAGTAATGAGACAATCGCAGCTTGAGATCCAGCATCACGAGTCATGCAGAAGGTATGCGCTGGAAGGTGAGGAATATTAAGTGGCCTGAGTCACAAAGAGCATCCCAAATGCCACACACGCAACAGGCTGCTAATCTGCAGCTCTCTCATAACTTTTTGCAGCGAGAGTTATCCTCAAAGCCCAGGGAGGTGAAAAGAAGAACCACAGTCTGTAAGGGTGACTGAGGAGATCGATAATGATTAACAAAATAAATGATCTGATTTAAAGGGCCCCACAGTGCAAACAATGCATCAGAGTAGAACCACATAAGTAAATGTAACACGACAAACAATGTCAGATTATTTGCATCCGAGGTCTCTACAGACCACTGTTCAGTCAATGTTGCCTCACAAGGTCTCTCACACAACCGGAACAATCCAGAGCAGATTTAAAGCATGACAGAATCACTGTAGTCAATTTATCTCCGTGTTTCAGCAATAAGTGTCAGACCTATAATCCTTCTTTAGGACTAAATCAGCATTAAATGTTTCTTTCTGAACTATTTTCAACCCAAAGCTCTGTTACGTTCTTGCTGCTCTCTCATTGGGCACAAAATCAGGAGAAATATTTGGACTAAATCTAATCATTATCTGAGGGTTAGTCAACAGGCTGTGACAATGACACTTCTGAGATAGGCAGCTTATCAGTATGTTAATCCACTTCAGCGACATTGGTCATTACGTGTGCGGAAATTCCCAAGAACCCGGAAGCTTGGCAAAGTTTGACTCATATTGCTCATTAAGACAATAAAAAGCTTTATACTTCAAACAATAGCAGTCCAGCTCTGGATAAACTATTAACAAGTGCAGTGTGAAAATGTCTACGGGATTATATTGAAGAAGTTTTGTTTTTTAATTTTTGAAAGTCAGCATGCCTTAAAAATATACATGACTGCATACAAGAATAAATCTTATTTGCTATTCTTAGATTTTAGCACAGCTTTTGATCACAGGATTCAAAGATCAAATTATTGCACAAGATCAATTACAACCTCTTCAATTACAGCGTGGTGCACCACAAGGCAGCACCCTAGGTCTCCTACTTTTTTCCTCCAAAGAATTCCTAAAATATGTATCTCATGCTTTTGCTAAATGCCAGACAATTTTGGTACTTTGAGTGTGATCTATAAATCAATGATCTCTCTACCAAAAACAAACAATAAATAGTGGCATATTATCTGTACTGGTATTTGGAGAGGTGCTGCAAGGGGAGACATCACTGCAAAACAGAGCAGCAATTGTTATTTTGAAATAGTTAAATGCTGTAATGCTTTTGGCTGTTGGATCGGTGGGACATAAATAGGAACAGAGAGTAGCGGTTCCATTTCTCAGACATCTTAAGGGAAAACAGATTTCTTTGTTTCTGTCAAACAATAATAGAATCAAACAAGCAATTATCTGAGAAATGCTTTTGAAAAGTATGAAGACTATTAAAGAAGCAACATTAAAGAAGAATGTATATGATTATAGTGTGTTCTAACCCTTTCAGCATTTTTTTAATAAATGGCAACATATTTATATAAAGTTTTGTGGAATTAACTGATTTTGTCTTTTTTACATTATGAAGAGCTCTTGAGAGAGTAGCCTAATTAAGTTTCTACTATTTTTTTAACAGCTCCATGTGTACAATGGGAATAACTCCAAAGATATTCAAGCACATTGGTTTCCTGTGTAATCTGGGGGTCCCTAAAAAGGGCCCATTGGACCAGTCTTTAAACTTTATGTTACACCCTAATGAGCATCAGAACCTGTGTAAGGATCTAATAGTGCTAACTCATAACAACAAACATCTTCTTAAATGAGGTTCAGGTGTGGTATTGGGTTCAGGATTCCCTAAAAATGACTATTACCACATGAATTTAATCACCAAAGCAGCTGTGACAGAGAGCACTTCCATTTTCATTTTTCCATTTCTGTATATCAGTGACAATGAGTGAAAAACTACCAAGGGGCTTATTAACACTCACGATTTGCTCTATGCACGCCAGATCCCTGAATAAATGCCCCTACATCTGAGACAAAAGAAATAAAAAAATCATATTTTTTTAAATCTTGTTTCTATTATTAATATATATATATATATATATATATATATATATATATATATATATATATATATATATATATATTTGGTGGGTGATATAAAATAAGCTGCACAGGAAACATTAATTCTGAAAATTTGTCTTGTGTTTCTAATTTAATTTCGGATATATTTTTAATCTGACTTCCTTGTTTACATTATAACTAATTTGGATAACTTATGTAGCCAATAAATGCAACTGAATTTCTTTTCACAACATTATTTACATCTATAGATACATTTTATTTAGCGTTCCACAACGTTACTTTGCAACAAGTACTTTACTGTCTGGACCCTGGCATTTAAATGCAGATTCAAACCACTCAGCATTTGACCCGTCGGCTGTTATTCACAGTCAAATTACAAAGTTTCACATAATGAAAAAGAAAATAGTGCGCGCAATGAGCTGTCTTTATTTAAAGTGGAGGAGGAGAGAAGGGGGGTTATCCAAGGTGTTTGAGACAGATGAGAGAGGTGGGGGTCGGGGAGGGAGGAGGAGGCAGGGACGGTAAATTGGGCGGACACATAAAAACTGCAAGGGGCCATAGATGCTGGATCATTTGGAAAGTCTGGCCGTTCCGCGCACCACCCGCCCTCACGAGCTGAACTGGAGACGGATAGGAAACCCCGCTGCAGACCCCGAGCGCCGGCCTTCACCCCGACCCCGTCTCCTCTTGTCCGGTTTAGAGGTGTCGCTAAAGGATTAATGAGCCAAAAAGGCACCCAGCTTCTCCTTTAAGGCTCATTTCGGCGCTTTTCGGCTTTACGCCTGGACTGCCTTACACCTTCCCTTTCATATTCACTTCACTCGAGGATACCTGTACCTCTACTGATGGTAAGCGCTCATCTACTGACACATTCACACGTAACAGATCCAGCAGCGCACACACGGAACATGTTGAAAAATACAAGAGGAAGCTGACAGTTGGTGACTTTTTAGTTTGGGTCTTTGGTGTTTGTGCGCGTTTAAAGGACTTCACTGAGAGTTTGGACAGCATTCCCGGTAGGAATGCGCAAGGATACATGTCTATAAACACCATAAAGTCTAGCTCATGACACAGAAAGGCAGATAAAGTGGAATTAAAGTGTGTTTGGGGACGAATAGCGCAGCAGTCCTGGTGGAGCTCTTAGCAGGTTAAAGCCTTTTGTGCCGGAGAGTTGAGCACTGACAAACCAACATAGTGAGGTCATTTTCAAACAGAGCGTCCTATTTCTCTACGCCTGTCTTTTTCCAACACAATTAAAATATTTACATTGTTACTATGCGTAACTTTTCCCGAAGTTTGGCACCGATCCTTCCCGATTAAACACCTGTATGTGCGTCGTGTCTTCCCAGTGCGTAATGTGAAAGATGGAGATGACACAGTTAGGAATTTAAACCAGAAGTTTAAAAATAAACATTACATCTGTGTCTATTTTTCAATTAATTTAAGCGTAACATAAAAGTTCTCAGGAACACACCGTGCGTAACTGAGCCAGATTTTAAACGGCACATTTCTGTCAAGTTATGACAAAGTCTGCAAAAACAGTCGGTGCCAGCACGTTATATTAGCACAACAGATGTTATTCCGGTTTGTAATTGCTCGGCATTGTAATGTAAGGAGTCACAGGTTTTCACATGTTTTCTAACAAATGATTATAAAGTGGAATTGCGTCATTTAATACTGTAAAGCTGCAGCACAGAAAACGTTTTGCGGCCTGCAGGCGCATGGCGTCCTTGGCACACTCCTTCACTTTTCAACTCAAGTTTTTGTGCTGTAGTGCAGAGAGACAGACTCGCCAAACACTGGGTGAGAAAACATTTTATATTCGTGTAATTATGACTCTAAAAAAATCACGTGCGTCTGGCAAAGGGGTTTTAATTTCTTTTGGTCATTTCAGGAAAATAAATTGGCCCAGGTGTTGATGATATTTTGGGGGCTTTTCGCGTTTTGTAGGCCTGTTTATACTATTTCACACTCTCAAACCTGCAAATCAGTTGAGAGTATTTATCTCCAGAGTGATTATTTTAGTTTCTTCTGTAAAAAAATAAAGATCTACACATGAAATCTCAAATAAAACTCATGCAGCTCATCATCTCTATCTGAGTTGTTGCCTCTTAGAATCCACTACAGCTAACAAAACCATTAACCTGCTTTCAGTGATCTCACTGACTGTGAATGTTCTTACTGTTGAACTGCTCACTGGGAGCAAATAAAATCCCAAACCTGCACTATTCAACAACAAGAGACATTGCAGGTCTGTTTTATTTCTCTCAACACAAATGAGGATATTGCATTTGGTCGGGCATGCTGGCTCAACGTGAAGCCACAGTTAATATTTAATATACTTCCAGCTTTAGTTACAACCCATTTGTTTCAGGAAGTTAAACAGACCATTTAAAGTCTGTTTTCCTTTGCAACTACTGGCTATTTGAAGTAGCCATCAGAGTCACTATGAACTGTGTGTGATCTGAAGCTTAGAAGCACAAACCAGAAAAGCACAAAAACGCAACTCCCATGACTATAAACGTGTTGGTAAACCGATTACTGGCATCGAAAATGATAAAAATCAGGCCAGAGATTTGGCTGTTCCCGTGGTAACCTGTTGCCCTCCTCCCTTCCCTCCCTCCTTCTCGTCTTCCCTCCCACCATCACTGTCAAATTCCTCAGGAAACACATCTGAAGAGCCATGTGCATAGTCTGATCACATTATCTCTGGTCAGAGAGAGAGGGAGAGGCCAAGGGGGATCGAGCAAAGCCAAGGGCAGTTGACTGCTCCGGCCTAATTGCACCCTGGTCTGCGTTTGTTGTTGCAAAATATGCCTCTGTCTGTCGCTCGGTTCGGACGTCCTCCGAGTGTGAAGCTTCTTAAAATACCTCACAATCTGGGATCTGAGAGTCCACAGTGCTGATAAATATGGAAAACTGTTTAAAAAAAAAAAAAGCACAGAGTTTGGTGTAGCTCCAAGTGTTTTGCTTTTTTTCTACCACAACTGGTGAAAACAGGCCAGCAAAATGAACGCGATGACTTTTTTTTTCTGGAGTTGAAAGTTACTCCCTGTCTGCCTTACATCTTCTTTCATCATCATCGCACCACTTTGAGTGTCTGTCTGTTTTAGCCTGCAGCTTTGTCAGTGGCTGGTTACAGTTACAAGATGTTCTGTATGGTCAGTGTTTTTGAGTGCTATGAATCCCTGTAATCATGGGAGAGGCCCTCGCTGTACAATGAACGTTTGTTGTAAGAGATGTGCACGCACACACTCGCGCACACACACACGTTATCCCCCCCACCCCATGGGTAATAGAGCTGATCATGTTCTGAACCCTCCTCTCTCTTTGCCACAGTTCTCACGAACATGCAAGCGGTGGCACACACTCGTGCACGCGGACAAGCCCGTTTAGCTCATGCACACACACACACAGACGCAGCGCACATCACTCTTTCTTCGCACACACTGGATCTAGTGTCATGACCGAGAAAAGGGGGGGGGTCAATCGGAGGTCAAAGTCTAATGCTGTTAGGAAAAAGATCCTTGATTGCATGTACAGTGAGCCATGCAGGGGCCAAGATAATCGTACAGATACAAACCCAGACATGCACACACACACACACACACACACACACACACACATAATGTTCCTGTTAATGTGCATCCTCACTGTGTAGTAATGCTTGGGTGCTCTCCAATGGAACAGGCTCCAAATGATGACCAAAGACCTACGTCGCTCCGGAGTAGAAATGTCTGCTCTGTGGGGCTGTTGTTGTGGTCACTCTGTTAAAAAATCAGTAATTTTATTAGTATGATTCAACAACATTTAGCACATTTTAATGACGCGTAAAAAGAATTGAGTCATTAGAGCCATGTTGCTGTGCTTGTTAAAACCTAGCAGAGGGGAAAAAAGACGGCTAAGACTGAACCTTTTTTTTATTTTTAGGTGTTTTTACGATCTCAGTTGGAGAGTTTGATCCAAAGACTTGTTGTGGTTATATATATGATTGAGAGCCCTGCAAAAAACCTACATACACCAGTGCTGCATGTACAACTCTCCTACTGATGACAGTGATGTCAAAGAGCAGAAGGCCTGTCATCAGCGTCACTTCAACCTGTGTGATCCCTCAAGTGGGGAAGCGTTACTAAGAGATGAGGCCCTTTTGAGATACATGTATTCAGTTCCTTGTCTGAAATGGGTGATCTCAGTCGCTTGGAGGGATAAAGGTTGACTGAGTTCACTTGATTCCTGCAAGCAAACAGCGCTCTTGTTTTGGATATAGATTTTTACCCCTCCTGATCAAAGTGTTGTTATCAGCTCTTTGGTCTTGTGTGTGAACATGAGAGGATAGTTTCAGACTTCTTTTTTTTTAAACTTATCTTTTGCTCTTGGTTGTTGCTTATGAAATGGGTTTCTTATCAATTCCTGGAACAGATGTAATAGTGTAATGAGGTGTGTTTTCAGTCTTAGGTGAGTGTAAAGTGTTTGGGATCTGCTGTCTGTGTTGTGGCACATACCTCCTTACATTCCTGTTACAGTAAATAGCTAGCTTTGCCCATGAGCCAAAATGATAAGCCTTAAAGAGACACCGGGTCTCTCTTTTACCCCCACACACACACTGACACAGATATACTCTCTACTACTCTGTAAGTAAATAACATGTGACAGTGTTTGTAACTGTGTTCAGTATATAATCCCTCTGTGTTTTCATCTGTGTCTTTCAGGAACAGGGTCACTCCAACGTTCTCCTGCTGCCGCCCAACACCACCTAACATTTCCTGGAAGAACGTGTCCATTGCCCGCTCCCAACAAACATGGACTGTTTTCCCATGCTTTATTTTCTGTCGGTAAGTAAGTGGACCATGCCATTTCAATTTGTGGCATGTGACACATTGCCGTGCATCTCGCATGCACCCCCCCCCCCTTTCCTTTCTGTCCACTGAGTCACTGATTTATGCAGTCAGACTTTAACTGAAAGTCCCTATGGGGTGTTGGGCAAGGCACTTGTATGAGGAAGAGTTTTTTCCAGTTAAATGTGTGGCACATATTCTTTGGTTTGCCCCATGGCTTGTTCAGAGGAGACTCCTTATCGAGTTAAGAATTTGCTCTGACCCCAGGGCTGCCTCTTCTATTTGTCTAATCATACTGGAGGAGGGAGGAGACGGCGGGGGGAAGGGAGGGAGTGAAGAGGAATGGCCCTCAGATTCCATTCAAAAAAGTTGGGTTCTTGAACCAGCTGTTTACCTTTGGAGGATGTCGCCAAAGATAAACTGCAAGTTGTCTATCTGATCGGGGGCTGCTTTACTGTAAACAAGACAGACTGGCCTATTTAAACCAATTAGAGTCTGCCCTCAGTGGAAACAGTTAGAGGAGAGTACTGGAGCTGGTGCAGACATGTAGAACAGGGACAGACAGTTATAATGGAAGCTCTTCTTGTTCTGTTTTTGTGTTTTCTTCCCCTCTTCTTTTCTAAACTTCTGTCTCTGCTGCTCCCCCCAGAGACATCATGATTCCTGGTAATCGAATGCTGATGGTCATTTTAATATGCCAAGTCCTGCTGGGAGAGAGCAACCATGCTAGTCTGATACCTGAAGAAGGGAAAAAGAAAGTACCGGGCCTGCAGGGTCGTTCGACCGCTCAGAGCCATGAACTGCTGCGGGACTTCGAGGCCACGCTGCTGCACATGTTCGGCCTCAAGAAGCGGCCGCGGCCCAGCCGCTCGGCCACCGTGCCTCGCTACCTGCTGGACCTCTATCGGCTACAGTCGGGGGAGGCTGAGGAGGCCGGGGCGCATGATATCGCTTTTGAGTACCCAGAGAGGTCAGCCAGCCGGGCCAACACTGTGAGGGGCTTCCACCACGAGGGTAAGGACAAAGATTGAGGATCTTGGCAACATATTTGAGAGGGGAATTAAAAGCACACAACTATAAAGCGAAAATGTTGTCCTTAGTAGAAAGAAAGATGATGAATGCATCATGTCAGCACAGAAACATGACGCCATGCTCATTCTCGCCAGGCATTCCAATGATTTTGGTAGTAATGTATTTCATTAGCATGGGCGAGGACTGCTAAGTATTCAGTGTAAAAAAAACATGTCCTACATCCCTTGAAACATGATTGTAAGGCAGCTCCACCCATCTCACCATAACCAAGGAATCTAAGGATGTGGTCACCAAACACTGTCTACAGAGGGGCAAAAAAAAATTCTGCTAGACAAGCTCTCAAGAGCCTCATTTGACAAAAGTCTGCATGTTTGGTTAGCAGCTGAAGGAAAAGCATACCATCATATTACTGACTTACACTTCTCACCCCACCCAGCAGAACACAGCTTAAAAAAGCCCGGTCTTGGCCTGGAGTTGGAGTGTGCTCCTCTCTCATGTCTCCAGTTTATATGGAGGGCTCTTTTAGAAGGACCTTCCTCAACGTGCAATTATCTTTAATGCTACTCTGCAGCCTTCTAAATAAAGCCCCTACTGCCAACAATGTGGGTGCTGAAAGCAGACGCTGCAGCTCTCTGTAGAGATGGAAAAACAGTCTCAGGAGCTGGTGTGATAGAAAGAGTGGAACGTTAGAAGGGTTTCTGTTTATTGTGACTTGGATCTGCTTAGTTTTAGCGACAAACGCAGAGGTTTCAGTTGGGCTCTGAGAAACTCCAGGGTACCCGATCTGTTAAATGTAAGTCGAGGTTGGAAAGCTAGACTGAAACATGTCGGGTAAATGCTTGAGAACAATCTTTGGCAGAGAGACAGAGGTGATGTACCGGACTTAGCAAGCGTGGTGAACTGAGCAAACCGTGGAGCTTTAGGGCTACAGAACATGTCCGCCCTTAGGGGGAGGAGTGAGGAAGGAGGGATGAGTCAGCCTTAATGGGGCTTGTCAAACACACTACTAGTGGCAGAACGTACCAAGGTTAGATAAGAAGAAAGAGCACTGCCATTGGAGGAGGAACTTCCGCCTGTGATGCAATGTATGTGTGCACGCATATGTGTATATTAGTTTCTACTGCTCTCTAGAGGCATTTACCCTCCTTCTCCTTTGCTAAACTATGTTAATAACATGCTTTGAAGCCCTCCAAGTGGGAGTGCTCGCTTCCATGGAAGCACCATTGTGCGACAGTGTTATTCAGTGGACTGATCTGTCCAAAATACCGTGAGTTACAGACTGTTAGGTGAGGGGACATGTTTACGGGGTAGGTAACAGTTCATCTTGAGCCCAGCAAGAAAGATGTGTTTTATTGGCCGTGTGCAACAGGTGACATCTCCCTGTTTTTCATTCATTTCACTGATTTTGTGAATTAAACTACAAACTGCGGAGTATTTGAGAAGGTGTGCACTTTTCACATTCTGACTAAGCTTTGGTTGAGGATTTGAATACATTTGCTTGCAAGACCTCCGTTCCCATGGGCTTCAGATAAATGAGATTCTACTGTGTTGTCTGACTCCTTAATGATTATTCATGATGAAAATGATAAACGTCTTAAGTGAACAAACTGCGGAGCTAATCAAAAACACAGCAGGTTTTAATAATGAGAACCACCTGGGTAAGATTAGGGCCTGGGTGTGAAATAACAGGGGTGGATTGAGCAGGAAAATAGTAGACACAACATTCCTTTCCCCAACAATGGTGATCTTGCCAGAAATCTGCAGACAGAGCGTGGAACAGGGAGCCTCCACTGTGTTTATACTGTAGCTGTGGTACGTTAATCACCACCCTCCTTGTAATGCATGTTTCAGCAAAGTGCTCAGGGAAAGGCATTGAGAGAAGGGCTGGATAATCCTTATAGATAGATAAGGAAGCGTGGATGATGTATATTTATATGCCTGAATATCCCAGAGGCCTTGAAAAGTGTGCGTGATGTACATTGTTTTGTGTCAATTGAGCCACATTAGAGTGTGAAATTAGTTTCATAGTTTAAGTCTGAAGGTATACAAGAGATACAGTATCTTCACCTAAATTTATAAGATCTACTTATGAAGAAAAGTTGTCAATTTACTTTCTACACAATGCATTACAAGTTCCAAACAATAAGGAATTATGAAGCTAATGAAATGTCCCTCATTTCTCATTTTCAGAGCACATGGAGAGGGTGCATGAACTGGACGATGGAGAAACTGCGCCCCTTCGCTTCCTGTTCAACCTCAGCAGCATTCCAGAGGATGAGCTGCTCTCTTCTGCCGAACTGAGGCTCTACCGTCATCAGATCGACGAGGCCATCGCCGACGCCTTCTCAGACGACCAGGGGCTTCACCGGATAAACGTGTACGAGGTGCTGAAGCCCCCACGGCCAGGGCAGCTAATCACGCAGCTCTTGGATACGCGGCTTGTGCGCCACAACGCGTCACGCTGGGAGAGCTTTGACGTAAGCCCCGCAGTGCTGCGTTGGACTCGTGAAGGCCTCCCCAATTATGGGCTGGCTGTGGAGGTTCTGCACCTCAACCAGACGCCGCGCCACCAGGGCAGACACGTCCGCGTCAGCCGCTCGCTACACCAGGAGCCTGGCGAGGACTGGGAGCAGCTACGCCCCCTCCTGGTTACCTTTGGCCATGACGGGAAGGGTCACCCGCTGACCCGCCGGACCAAGCGCAGCCCCAAGCAGCGGGGCCGTAAACGCAACCGTAACTGCCGGCGCCACGCACTGTATGTGGACTTCAGCGATGTAGGCTGGAATGACTGGATAGTGGCGCCCCCTGGTTACCAGGCCTATTACTGCCACGGGGAATGTCCCTTCCCTCTGGCGGATCATCTGAACTCAACCAACCACGCCATTGTTCAGACACTGGTGAACTCTGTGAACAACAACATTCCCAAGGCCTGCTGCGTGCCAACAGAGCTCAGCGCCATCTCCATGCTCTACCTAGATGAACATGACAAGGTGGTCCTAAAAAACTACCAGGAAATGGTAGTGGAGGGCTGCGGCTGCCGCTAACACACAGACTTAAAACAACTTGGACATGAAAAAAGCAACATGGACGCTAAAACAAACCAGAAGGTCTTTTACTCCCAAAAATGTTCACTCGGACCCTTATTTATAACTTTTATGTTGAGGTGTATGTTTGTCTCACTTTTTTTTTGTTTCTTTGACAATATGATCATATATTTTGACAAAATATATATATTTATATCTACATATTAAAAATAAATTGAGTCCTTATTTTAAACATGAAAAAGCTGTACAACTTTTCATAAATGTACATTAGATTGTATAAGGTTTTTTTTATTGAGAAAATAGTAAAAACAATCTAAAAAGTAAAGTTTATTTACTGGTAATATTTATTGCATTCATATGATATACATTTTGGAGAAAAAAATAAAAACATGAATTGTTTCCAATAACACATTCCAGCAGATCACAAGATGCACCCTTTGTCTATGTGAGTAAATTAGAGCACTGCGTGTCACAGTGATATCAGTTGAAATAATCAGAAATGTACACTGACTTTAATTTACCTCTTTACATTAACAATCTGATTTTAGTAGGCCCCTTAACACAAATCCATTTTTACTTCTTTGCAAAATATCTGTAATAACATAAAGGGGTTGTAAAAATTTAAGTCAATTTGGATTTAAATTCGGAGCCTGAAACATATCTTGGTGGCTTTTTAAATGTGCTCAAATCGTTTTTTAGCCAAACGAAAAAGCAGAGGAATCTTTCTGATGCTCTGACTTTCCCAAATAAAACTGGTTTGGTTAATTATCTGGCATCTCACCAACTTTGAATGATTCACACTCCATCAAAGAAAGACAAATAGTGGAAATGATCACCCTGCGGTTCCACATTTTCTCAATTTCCCTCCAATCTTCAATGGCAGAAGCTGTTACAGAAATGGTATGCCATTTCAAAGCTAGCAGGCCTTCGGGTTAGGGCCTTATTGTTCTCAAATTTCACTTTTATGTCAATTAGGCTAACATGTGGTGGTTGGACACTCACTAATCCAATTGCAGCCGAGGCGGGTTGTTGAGCCCGACTGTGAGAGAGTGATTCTATTGTTCTTGACGTCCCCACATTGGGGGCATGATTGTGGCCGATGCGTCCTGCCCCTGACACAAGGCGGCTGAGTCCTCAGAAGAATCAAAGGTTAGACGCTCTGTCTCCTGCCTTTGTCTCCGGCGGCTCATGCCGGCAGAGCAAAGACGCCTGTCTCCAACCTGTGCCCCATCACACAATAGGCTTCTACATCACTTATTTACAAGCTGACGGCTGGCCCAAATTATATGATAATGTTTAGAGAGAGGAACTCCTTTGAACTGCTGGGGGACGTTGGCTGTGCATTGTTTCGTGGAGAGTGCCCTGTACATCATTGTGTCTGATGTATAGGGGCGCAGATAATTAGAAAGCTGACAGTATATTCATTAACAGGATTCTTTTAAACTTTAAAACCACTAATTTAGGGTCATAATAATTAGTGTCAGTGACAGGACAAAGATAGAAAATGTATTTTTAAACTTTAAAAATGTTTTGACTGGTATAATGTGTCAACATTAGCTACAACATTAGCTGATTTTTTTTTTTTTTTTTTTTTTGCTAGCAAGTCAGGTTTGTTAGTTTTTTTCCTACTGGAGCATGCACAGACCCTCAGGCCCTCTAATGGCCACTGGGCTTCTCTTTGATGCCTGCATATCAGCATCAAAAACGAGGGAGGCTGCTAAAGGAGGAGAAGACGGAGAAGAATTTCATTTTGAAGTGGCTGAAGGCAGCAGAGAAGGGGCTGAAGGGGGGAAGGTACGTGTGTGTGTGTCTTCAGGAAAAACAGGGTTAAGGGGGGGTGTCTTTTCAGCAGCTTGACAGAGCAATTACAACATTTCAACTGATCTCCTCCTAAAGTCGAGATACCATCAGCCAGTTATGGTAATTGTCTGGCCTGTTCATTATCCCACTACCCTATACAAAGAGAGGATGCGTGTTTATTAAAAGGCTCAGAGAGGGACGTTTATATAAGCTCAGCACACCCAGTGAGCCTGCTGTTCAGTTTACCAGCCTCCAGTCAAGCCCTTAAAGTTTGTGTTTGACGGCAAGTCCCAAAATGCCTCATTGAGTGTCATCAGCCACGTGAGTCTTTAGAACCTCAGGAAATAGAGAGATAAATGTGTGTGTGGAGGAAGGTAGGCGGGGTGGGGGGGGGCTGGGGTCTATTACAGAATGAGTCCTTAAAAAACAGATTGAGGGCTTTGTCATTCCTATGTGACGTGCCATTCAGTCTCCTGTAAGTGCTCGTTCTCACGCAATTACAGGTGAGTCATTATGCAGCAGGTCTATTGACACTGCTCGACTAATTGACTGGGTGAAGTCTTCAAAAAGCTTTTTATTTGGACCATCCACCGTAAAAGCCGAGTGTTTATAGATAGTAAACCTCCCCGCAGGAACAAAAGAAGATGATCCTCGCTTGCATTGCCTTGTTTGAGTGGGTGCACTCCATACCTCTATCGCTGAAATCTTCCCTTTCTCCCCCCCCTCGGAGTCACCAGATGTTAGGGATCTGAATGTGTGTGTAAACCAGTCACGTGTCACAAAATACATTACAAACCAATGAAAATTCGATTTCTGTGTTTCCGTAAAGTTAAAGGCACAGTTCAGTTTTGACAAAAGGTGACTGTAAATCCTGTTTTTAAGAGTTCGAGCCGGCAGCTACATGTTCCCTCTCAGACAGCTCATTGGTGGAGTGATATGCGACCGGGCAAAAAAGTAGTTCTAACTTTCTGAGAGACATGACACAAGAAATAGCCGCAAGAAAAACCTGATTGTGTTGTAGCTGTAAATCTTTTATGTTTTTAACATGATGTCATGCCGACTGGCTGAGAAATCTTTGTTGAGTAAGGCTACAACCACTGAGGTTTTTATTTTAAAACAAAAACAGTCTCTCTAATCTCTATCCACACTAACACGCACATTCACATACACTGAGCATGCGTGTGCCTGTGTCTGTTTTATGTAGGGCTGATACCACTTGTGAAGATGTGGGATTGTCACACATCTCTTAATAAAGCTTGCCTCCTGCACATGTAGGCAGTAGTAACACTATAAAATGCAGAATTTAACTGACCAAGACAGCTGCTAGCACAGACAACAAGGTCAGAAAGCCCTGTAATTCTTTATCCATGTTGTATTAACCTCTGGCAGTCAAGGCTGATTTCATTTGTTTTCTCCTGCATGATACAACATGGGTGTCTCATCATTTTCAAAAGTCTCTGCCCATCCAGATGGAGTTTTCAAACTAGCAGCATTTTCAAAGGTCTCCATTTTAGGTGTTTGAAAATGCAGGTGTGGACCTAAGGTGTAAATGACCAAAGCCTAAGTCTGTCTACCTCACGTAAAAAAAAATCCACACTATACCTTTAATATTTTAATTTGGTTATGTTAACTACTGCTGCATAACTTTGAGGTCAGTCTGCATTGAGGTCTTTCACATGTTCATGTTTTTCCAATGGCAGCCGGAGGTGGTAAGTAACAAAGGTGCGTCTTTACTGTACATAAGTTAGCAGTTTTGTACTTTGACTGAGGCCATGTCTACGAGGTGTGTGTAATCACCTGAAAATAAGAACTGATGTGTTTTCGTTACCTTAGAATGAGCCACTTCTATCTACATAGGGAACATGTTGCACCGCCATGTTTCTACAGTAGCCCAGAGCAAACAAATCGAACACTGGCTCTTGTAGGGCCATTTGCGTTTTCACATTGGCCACCACAGCTGGATCCCCATCTGCCCCTAGCATTGTTGGAGTTACACTGGTTTGTAATCTGTTCAGTGGTTTTACTGGTTTAAAACAAACAACTCAGTTTGTTTAGGAGAGGTGGAGACCTCTGTGGATAATTCAAATCCCGTTAGAAACCTCTGAATTTCTGAATCTTAAATTATCAAAGGACAAAGGCGGGCAAATATTACAGGTGCTAGGCTAGCAGCCCGTTACTGACGAGCCGAACTGTGTCAGAGATCCATAGATTTGTAATGTGAAACTGCTTTATTTAGTGTTTTTACCATTTTAAATCATTTGATTGGATAATTTCACTCGTGGTAAAAACCTCCTCAACAATGCGTACTGAATAAATTTTAGTTGGCAGAAGTTTTCGCTAGTTGCAATATGCATTTACCGCTAGACGCCTCAAAATTCCTCTAAATGATAAGTGTGAGATGTAAAAAACAACAACAAAAACACACACAACTGCTTAACTCTCAAAATATTCAATTTAACATGATCAAAAATAGAAACAAATGGTAAATCCTCTAATTTCAAAACTGGAAAAAGCAAATATTTGGCTTTTTTCCCCACGATATCTTGAATTTTCTGTTGATCCACAAATCAGTTACTTGGCTAACTGTCCCAGCTGTAATGCTCACTAAATCATTTTTCCCTCAGGTTTAGTCCTCTCACACTAAACCATAATGTTTTTTACCCCTCAACATGGAGCTGGAGAACCTTTTTTTCATCCTGTCGAAACTGGAAAACAGCTATCTCATGTCATCGTGTGGATGTGTTTTCTAATTTTGAAAAATTTCTTTCACTGCCAACTCCTTTTGTGATCTATTGTTGGTACATCCAACCATGTGATACCTCTGACAACTTTTTCTTTATCATGTCAGGTGAGTTAATGATCATAAAGTATTGATTTAATTGCATCCAAATGTACCTCACTGAGTACTTTTAGCTTGGTTAACATATAACATGTACAACAAAAACCAAGAGATATCGAAGTGAAAGTCAAATTAAAACAGAAATAAGTGCCCAGAAGAGACAGAACAGAGGTTTAATCTGCCGGCGTGACGCATTCTGAAATATTTAATATTTTATCCATTTACTGCCAATCCCCGTTGCCAAAGTTTTGACATACCAACAGAAGACAAACAAAACTGTCAAGAGCGAGGTCGGTAACTGGGGCACTGCTTCTGCAAGTACATGCTGCTCTTGAAAATTTCAAGTCTAATTTTTAAATGCCTTGAACACCACAAAGGAAATAATGCTCACTTTCGTCATATTAGGGTGGCGTCAGTAGTTGTGAACAGCTGTGGAGATCTCAAAACATCTACAAATAAAACCAAAACTATCTGCAAGACTAGATACGACTTGAGGTATCTAGGGTGGAACTGACCCTCAAAGAACAAAAAAAACAGCAGTGTTACTCTACTGTACAAGAACAAGTGTCTATGGACCATGTGTGGAGGACAGGATGCGTCACGCTGCACCGCGCTAGAGTCCCAAACTGGAAAGAGTTAGTCGACGCTCTCTTGTTCTGCTCTGTTTGGTAGAGAATCAGGAGGGGCTATCGTGATGATAGCTCATGTCAGTGCTGCTCCAGGTCACGGCCTCTTGTTTCACTCTCCCACTCATACTTCCACACACATGCACGGACACACACACACACATTCTTTATTATAGCCTTTTTCAGGGTATATCATTTTTACACAAAGACACACACGCACACACACTCAATACACAGGTCTGAAACCTTAGACCCTTTCCGCTGTCCATCTGTAGGGGTTATCTGTGTGACACCTCCTCTCACCCCTGTCTGTGACTCATCTCCACTCATCACACACACCTCGGAGCGAGCACATGGCAGCCGGGACGCTACACGGTGCATTTGAGGGGATAAGGCTGTCATCGATGGAATACTTTGGCCTTGGGGTCACAGGCACAAAACGCATACTCACAGAGACACACAATGTGGTGCAGTACAGTGCATGTAGAGATGGTAACAGCAGAGGAGGATGTCACTCTGCAGGGTTCACACACAGGTGAATTCATCATAAAACAAGTGCATTGCTTTAGTTGACAGAAAAGTAGTTTACTACACTCACTACACTCAAGGCTCAAAATCTTCAGGGCAGTTAATTCCAGTCATTTAACTATTTCATTGGTGGCATTTATCTTTATTGTTTGGGTTCTTTTGATTCAATTCCATTTACTTTCTGTTGGATTTTTGTCTGATTTTATTTGCCTGAAATGTTTTAAATCCTGGTTCAGCCATATGTAAAGCACTTTGTAACGTAGTTTGGAAAGTGCTTCAAAAAGAAAGTTAATTAATATTAATAAAATACACTTGAAAGCCTGTCTCTATATGCCTAAGCTATTTTATTTTTACAAAGTACTTGTGCTATAGGGCTGCTACAAAGTCCCTTCTTCAAGCTGCTTTTGATTTTTACACAGAAGCAAACAACAGCAGCATCATGCCGCCCCGGTGTGTGATTTGAGACAACAAGCTGGTGTTCCGGAAACAAGAGGCGTGACGTGTAACACAACAGTGTCAGCTTCTAGTGTGACATATAACTTATGTGTTGGCAGCACTTTCTAAACAATAACAATGGCGTGATATGGTAATAACAACCATTTAGCGTCCCTGTTATATGGCAGCTGATCTCGTCCTTCGCTCGGAGTGTAAGAAGCTCCCTGACCTCATTGTTTCCCCAATTTGTGGACATTTTTGGCTGCTGTTCTTCCTTGAATTAGCCTCACACTGCTACTACCTGCCTTATAAATTTCCTGGCAGTTGGTTGCACAGATAATGCATTGTCAGAAATGCCACATCCGTCCTGTCCTGCTGGCTGTTGCTATACACAGACATTGATTTGGCGCCGTTACTACCTCTGTTGCTGGCTTAAAGGTGAGACAACTCTGTCTCCCCATTCCACAATCGTACATTTATAAAGAACAACGAGGCAGAATAATGGAACTGCAGTGCAAACAAAACAGAATTGCAAAATAAATTTAAAAAGATGGGTGAAAGAAACATTTACATTTCAATGTGTGTGCTTCTCTCAAATTGTTTCAGTATCACTTCAACTAATTCTGACTTTTTCATAGTAAACTGTGATGACAGCAAAATTAAAAGAGATAAGGACGAAGACTTTAACAAAAAGGGCTCAAGGTCAAAAAACAATTTAATAGGAAGGTACATTTTTGGAGCTTGTGTACAAAAATACTGTAGTGGTTGTAGTTTGTTATTATATTATCATTTATCAATCAAAAGAAGACCAACACATTTGTTGGTTCCAGCTGCAGTTTGAGCTGTAAGTTGGAACAAACGTGCAATTTTAAGACATCAAAATGGAGATTTTTCTTTCTCTCACACTGTACAGCCTATATGAGATTAGTCAATTAATTGGAGAAAATAATCAATAATGAAAATAAGTTTTAGCTGCAGCCCTACATTGCCTCTTCAGGTGAGTTGGTTACATTTAGGACAGAGAAAACACTGTTGTTGCTAGCCAAAAGACATCAACTAAAAACACTGATTATGACTGACAGTTGTTAGGGTTTTAGTCATTCTCACCCTCTTTGAGCTTCCTTTAACTTACACTGTGTGTGTGTGTGCTTGCCTTTACATGCACACTTAAGTACACGGTTACAAATGTGCAGTTGCTCGCTCCATTCAGGCTGTTAGCACCCCTGGTGTCTGTCACTGGTGTTAGAAGAAAAACAATGAAGGCCTCTCAAAGAAAGCTTAATAACAGTAATTGCTGCCTGAGTGATTAGAAAGAGTATCAGATATTTCCATCTTGACAACTGTTCCCAAACAAAGCGTACAGGAACAGAGGGTCTGGGGCATGGAGTGTATGAGTGTGTGTGTGTGTAGAGGGGGGGGTTACACACTGACTGTGTGATTAAACCCCCTCGACACTCGTTTCTCTCACCGAGCCTCCCCGACTGGGAAGGGATCGCAGTGGAAATTTCCACTTGTCGAAGAAACAACCCGTGGGTTTAAAATTTGGTGTCAAGTGCCAGTGTCGCTGTGTGGACGGAATGCTTCTTTTGTGGGCGAGTCTCTGGTGTAATTTCGGGCAGGGCAGGGTGTCCCTGCAGTAGGCCTTTCTTCCTCGGGCCCTGTGCAGTTTCATTAGATACGGCTAATGAAAAGATGGCTGCTGGACAGCCTGGCCCCCCGACGCTCCTCTGGCCTGTATTTAGAGCCCCCGCCTCGCATCTCCCACTGAACAGGTGTGCTGGCTGGCCCTCCAGCACTACAGCAACTCACTGAAAACACTTTTCATCCCCATCTTCTCTTTAACAGGCCATGGAAGGTTATTTTCACAAGTTGATTTTACAGCATTATTTTCGTTTAAAGCAACTTGTTTACTTCCATTAAAGGTCTTTATCTTTGTTTTATGGCTTTGGTTTTATACTTGAAACACAAACATAGGTGCCTTCTACTGTTAGCTGTTAAAGTAAACACTTTTACTCTCATACTAATCCCAAGAACATAAAATAAAACATGATTTGTAACCTTATTTACGATTTATTTAGTGTTGTGCACGCTCACACTTCTTAAGAGCTAGCTCAAAGGTCAGTTCACGCAGATTAAAATGAATTACTTCACGTTCATAGTTCGCAATTAGAATTTTGAACCACATTCATAGTCCTGAAAAGACTAGTTCACGTTAATTTCTTCCCTTTTTTTTAAATAAAACAATCTTGTTATGATTATTTACTCGCAGATATGTCCCAAGACAAGTTTGATGCTCTAACTCGATGGGTTGTTTCTAATTCATGGCCAATGTGGCTGATGTCATACTTCTATTTTCAAACCCGGCATTCACAATTTGCATTAAATGTGAGATTTTTTCATTGGAATCGGTACTCTTAATAATAAAACTCCTTCAAATATTCATATAAACTGACTGTAACTGTACCAGTAGCTGCGTTGACTGAATTGCTAGTTGCACTAACCACACAGGTGTTGAAGTCTGTTGCCCTGTCAAATAGTGTTTCCTTCCTCTTAAAATGTGTATCGCGCCCTCTGTGGTTATGTAAAGAAAACAGTTTGATTCAGATTTAGGGGAAAACACAACAAAACAGACAACAACTGTGCGAGCATTGTTAACTGTTGCAAGAGTGAGCACTCACGTCCATGTCAATTAGTTGGAAACATTAAGTTCACGGTTCACCAAAAACATGACCATGCTCAATCACCCTGCAGACACGTTACATTTAAGTTTAAGTTTATTTACTTTATTAATCCCCCTGAGGGGAAATTCAATGTTTTCACTCTTGCTTGTCAATTACACACAGGTCCGAAAGACACACACATGCACAAACAGGACCTATACATGCACAAAGTGGAGAGATGTCGGAGTGAAGGGGCTGCCCTTGGTGAGGCGCCCCGAGCGGTTGGGGGGTTCGGTGCCTTGCTCAAGGGCACCTCGGCAGTGCCTAGGAGGTGAACTGGCACCTCTCCAGCCACCAGTCCACGCTCCATATTTTGGTCCGGACAGCGACTCGAACAGGCGACCCTCCAGTTCCCAACCCAAGTCCCTATGGACTGAGCTACTGCCGCCACTTGTAGCGTACATGACACGCCCATACAAACCATGTCCATTAGTACAAGACCAACCCACCAACAATGGCTACCTGAACCCTGCTACAACACTAGACTGTAGTGAATAAATAACAAATGTCACGTAGCTGCTCCAGCTGCAGTCATACCTGCTTGTCAATGCACAGCACTGACACAGCTGCATTTATGGTACTTGGTAGCTTCTAGCTTATAACTTTCCATAGTTTGTCCATAACATACATTTATATTTCTGAGTTAACCAAGAAATATGACATATACTGTATGTGCTTTGGTTTAGTGCTGTACTTCTTATATTCAGTACACACCTGTATAATGTTTTGTACAATAATCTAATATGTCTTTCCTGTGGCAACTGTATTTTTAATATAAATATTTTGGGTTGATGAGGACCAAACTGGAATCAGAACTACCAGATCAATCACACAATGAGCGTTTTTTTGAGACAGTGCACAGCCATTACTCTTTTCTTTATGAGTATAAGCACTTTTCTACATCGCAGGGTTAATATACACAAGTTAGGCTGTTCTCATGCACTGTTTATTCATTTACCTAGGAAAAGTAATTTATCATAGTTCATATACAACTCACGTAGATGTGAAGGCTGCAATCACATGACTAGTGCACTGATGGGAGGAAAGGAGGAAGGAGGCCATGTAATAAGGGAAGTTGGGGTGGTGGGTAAGTTTCATAACACAGGACTTTCCCCCAGGAGATCGGAAACATGTGAAACCAAGTGGACTTTAAGGTATTTTAAGATACGCTGTCACCATGCCTCTATTCCTAAACCTAGCCACAGTAACTTTACTTTCTCCATAACTTTGCGATAGGTATGTAATGTCATTCCTGGGGGGCTAATTTGTGAGATATCATATAAACCATTGTATTAGCATACATTGACAATCAACTTAAATGCATGAATAAGATAGAAATGGAAATATAGGGATGTAGCCATTTACATGTTAGTCTTTCATATCAATATTTGTTGCCCTACAGACGAGAGGCAACATAAAGTGTCACATATTCTTCTCACATCCTTGTCTTTATTTACACATGTGGCAGGAAATTACAGACAGTGAGTAAATCGAGTATCCCTCAGTTCATTTAACAATCTCCACTGCTCTGAAGCCTCTGGCAAACTGAGACGTTGTAAAAAGCCTCCTGTAATTAGACAAAGCTGTTTATGCACAACTGCTCCATTTCGTTCACCCTATTCCCCTTCCTATGAAACACTAATTTGCCTTTCAGCGTGATAATAGTTGATATACAGTATGGTGTCATCTGCTGACAGCTCATTGTTTTGCTCTTACTTACAGAAGCCTATTTCGGCTACTGGCAGCTTTTCCCTCTCAGGTGCATAAATATCTGAGAAGAGGACTGGTGTTTGGCTGGAGCGCGGCCCGAAAGTTAGATCTCAGTGTTTATTTGCTAACAGACTCCCTCTGTGTTCATACGCTGACCCTTTGTGTGGCTCTCTGAGAGGCAGGTGGATTGTGCCTCGGGCTTGCGGGCTACAGTTTGAAAGCAACAACGTGAAACCGGAGCTGTAACATGACCCCCAGGCAATTAGGCCCACAATGAGGACGTTTTTTTTGCATTCGCTCCTTTTGTGTTGCTAAATACTATTTAAGAGCAAATAAAATGAGGAACCTCAGATGCTTTGGCAGAGAGGCCGAGGAAAATGTACAACCAGGTAGCAAATCAGCGACAGATTAAGTTTTTGTGCCTGAGCGATGTCAGGTTGTCTTACATAAGTTGAGGGAGTTGCTCCAACGCATGTCTGTCCTTTGAAGTTGCCCTACCTTGTTGTGCTGCTTTTTTTAGTGTGTGTATGAGCAAGGAGGGGGGTTGGTTGGACTGGACTGGACTAGAGGATGCAAGACCAATGGAGTCCATTTTCGGGGAGAGTTTTACCACAGCAGACCCTTTACCACGTTCACAGGCAGACTATGGAAGCGGGAAAGGTGCAAGGAGGGCTGGAAGAGAGCGAGAAAGAGACCCTGCAGCTCCTTCCCTCCTCCTTCTTTCCCTCCTCCCTTCCGTTGCCATATACCCTTCCCTGAATGGAGTGTGTCTACCGGATCTGCCCAGGATGAAATGTCATATCTTAGACTGATCCTTATCTCTTAATCGCTTCCTTTGTCTCCCATGATTCCCCAGACCCTCCCTGACTTCCCTCCTCGGACACGGCCCTTTGATGTGTCAGCCACAGTTAGGGACGCTGGGGGTGGGATATTTGTGGTGTGTGCATGCATGTGTGTGTTTTAAAGTGGCGGTCTGGTTCTGCTCTGAGCTAACAGGAGCCCCAGAGGTTATCAAGATTCGATGGTGGAGCAGACCACTGGAAAGGGTTGTTGTTGTTTTGTTAAGTTGGTGCTTTGCGTCTCTTGTGGCTTTAGATGCAAAGAGATGGTGTGTGGTGTTACATGCGTGTGTGTGTGTATGGTCCCAAGAATGTCCGTATGGGCTGGAGGGCAGGAGTAATGTGTAACATAGACAGTAATGTGTTCCTGTGTGTGTTTGTGCATTGATGACTCTACTTCGGGTAAAATCTTAAGTGATGATACATCAGTCTCACACACTATCTCTTCGGGCTATAAGTCGATGTTTGCGTGGGTCAGACAGTCAAATGTGAAACAAATGTTAGAAATACAAAAAAGGATACACAAAATACGAATACAGGATCAAAGTGCAAATTCAAAAAGCCTCTGGGTATTACAGATTAATTGCTAGAATCCAGGAAAGTTTCTATCCCAGGTTATTTATATCCTGTCTAAAATTGACATGAAAGATATCATACTCGATCCAGTTATTTTAACCATTTCTAGCCTTGCTGGCAGCAAGGTTCTCTGGATGGTGAGGTCAGTCTGTTGGTCAGTCAGCCAGTCTGTCCGTCACTTTGGTTTACACTGTAACATACATACATTTCCCAACCCGGTCTCATTTCGAAGTCATCGAATACTGGTCCTCAAGCAGTGACTTCTGCATCAGACACCGACAATAAAAGCTGTCCTCTCACGTCTACATGATATGCACCCAGGCACCGTCACTGTGTAACAGGGCCTGACAGCATCGGGGGAAACATGACCGGACAACAGCATAAGTAAAGGGGGCGAAAAGTCCAAGTAAGATGGATGGGAGCAGTGGTGGATAGGTTCAACAACCACAGACTTTCTCTTGGGAGGCCGGTGTTCGTTTTCTAAACCTAACCATGTGCATGTGTTGGCTAACCACGTATGTTTGTTGTTGAAGGAAGAAAATGTCAATTTGGGTGTAGTACTAACATAGTATGAACAGTTTGTGAGACTGTACCTAAACTGTACATTTCCTGTGAAAACTGAATTGTTTTTTCAATCATTTATTCATTTTCCATAACCACTTATCCTGTTTGGGGTCACGAAGTTGTTGGAGCCTATCCCAGCTGACACTGGGCGAGAGGCAGGGTACACCCTGGACAGATTGCCAGACTATCACAGGGCTAACACGTAGAGACAGACCTGCATGTCTTTGGATTGTAGGAGGAAGCTGGAGTACCCAGAGAAAACCCTTGCTGACACAAGGAGAACATGCAAACTCCACACAGAAGGGTTTTGTAAGGACATAATGCATGTAACAGGCTAAAGTTGATATGACGTCCCAGAACGTCAACAACATACACACCCAGGCTACCTTACATGTCATATGTAGGCGTGGCAAGTCCACGATCAAGCGGCTATATGCGATGAGGTCGGAGAGAGAATGTGTTGAAATTTCCATGATGGTCCCCAGGGGATAAATCCTACGGAGTTTTGTGATCTGCTGTCTTTTACTGTAGTCTCACCTGTAGGTCAACATATCCTCATACAACTGTTTGTATGATATCTTCAACATTAACGCCCCTACTGGTTAGGTTAGGTTTAGAAAAAGAATTATGGTTGGGCATCCTATATTACGTACTTGACACCACACACAAACCCCAGTCTCCTGGGTCAAAGTGCTGTGCTTGTTTGACCTGTCCATCTCCATTGTGACATAAAATGTGACCTCACTTCCTCCTTTGCTCCTGTCATATGACAGAGGATAGCCTCAGTGCATAGGTCACGTGATCACAGGCTCCTGGAATAAGATCGTATGCAATATTATACACATTGTTCGTATGACATCTTACAAGAATCACGGTTGGGTGTTGTCACATTAGATTAAGTATGTAATGTGACTGTACATACGTAAAATAAGTCAACATTGACTGTTTACACGAGACACCAGCCCTGTTGTTTGACTAGTCAAACAAAGAGTCAAGAGATGAAATAATAAATGTTCCATGCCCATCCACTGCATAATGGCACATCACAGAACTCCATATACGCGCCCCAGCGAGGGGCAAGCTGAGGATACCTGGCATTCTGGAATACACGTGGGTGACAATAAAGCCTACTGCTGCAAGAACTGACAGGCAGTAAGGACAGTGCACAATTGATATCAGTCATATGCTGTATTCCTGCTTATAGCAATTCATACAAAAGAACTAATAAAAAAAACAGGCTCTAAATTTGAGTGAATGGAGCCTGTCTGGACCAACAGCCTCAGCACATTGACATTTTTGGTTTTTAGTTATCTGTCTTTACAACTATCAGAACAATTGCCATAAAATTTGGTACAGATATCCACGGTGCCCAGAGGATGAATCCAAATGATTTTGGTGATCCACTGACTTTCCCTCCAGTGTACACAGGCACAAGTAAATGGATTAAACTGACTTTTCATTTGTATTATGGACACATTAAAAATTGTGAACATTTTCACCAGAGCAAAGATGTTCATCAAAGTCCCTTTGTCCAAACAGAAGAGACACATCTTGTACAGAATGCATCTATAAGTCACCAGAAAGCTAATTTCAACTTTCAAGGCCCTTCAAAACACATCCAGACAACCCTTATTTTGTTTTTGTTCCATTGTTAGCATTACTAGCTTTGTATCTGTAACGTCAGTTGTGTTGACTGGGCTCATTAACTTACTCACTGTATATTTCATTTCACACAAGAATTTTAAACATGAGATAAAATAGTAGATATTGCTCAGTTCCTCAAACAGATCTAGCAGATACAGTAGGTTTAATATTTTTACCCCCCCCCCGCCTGCAGTTGGCTCTGGACATACTGTATTCACTGCACTGATGAAGTTTCCATATTTATATGCAGGTTTAAATAATTCAACAAAGGAAAAGCTAGAGTGACCTGAGGTCTAATTGAACACACAGTAGATCTAATATTTTTGACCTCCCTACCTCCAGTTGACCCAGTCTTCACTGCTCTAATGAATTTTCCATGTTTATCTGCAGGTTTGAATTATTCCACACAAACAGCTCAGTGTTGGAGTTCTTGGCAACATTCTCTGAAATTATTATTGAAAGATTTAATGTGAAATCTCCAATGAAGCTGAATTTATATATCTATATATCAAATTATTTGATTCAATATTCTGGAATTCAGACACATGTTGCTATCACATTTGGTGCAAGCCAAGGTAAAATATAACGCATTTAATACAGTTTTAATCTATTAAGTATGGGTGGATTATGAGACAATGGGCCCCTAGGCACAGACATGCAAAGGGTCCCACCACCTCTCCTACATAGGAGCCAGACACACAGACTTTGTGGTGGTTTTGTGTCTCTTTGCGATCGTTTTGTGTCTCCTTGTGGCTGTTTTGTGTCTTTTTGTAGTCGTTTGGGTCTCTATAAAGGTAATTTTGTGTCTCTCTGAGGTAATTCTGTCTTTTTTTGTTAATTTGGGTCACTTTGTCATCATTCGTGTCTTCTTGTTGTTGTTTTGTGTCCATTTATAGGCATTATGTGTCTCTTTAAGGTTGTTTTGCCTGTTTTTGTGTCTCTTTGCAGTTCCTTTGCATCATTTTGTAATCATTTTGTGTCTCCTTGCAGGTATTTTGTGTCTTTTTGTAGTCGTTTGAGTCTCTCTGAGGTAATTTTGTGTCTCTTTGGGGCAATTCTGTCCTTTGTTGTTAATTTGATATCTTTGAGGTCATTTTGTTCTTTTTTGTGTCTCTTTACAGTAATTTTGTCTCTCTGTGGTTGTTTTGCATATTTTTGTAGTCTTTTAATGTCTCTTTGTGGTCATTTTGAGTCTCTTATTGGTCCATGTGTGTTAATTTTTTGAGTAAAATTTTGCAAGTGAAGGCCAGTGAAGCCTGGTGGGCCCATTTGGTAATCCATCCATGCAGCTGAGATACACAGTGGAAATGGGCCTCTGTTCTGCAACTGCACAGTGCAACAGACCACTATGGAGTGGAGGTCAAGAGTGAATAGAAGCCTCAGAAAAGTATAATGGAGTCAGGTAAATGTATCGAGGTTAAATATAAATACAAGAGGAGTGTAATTAAATTGGAAAAACTAGGCTGAGCAAGTGAGATTACAGTCAGATCTTTTGGGTTTCACAGGGTGACCTGAGGATGGCTCCTTCAAGATTATCAAAAAGGTGCTGCTCCTGCTTTTCCAGATATCCAGTGGGAAGGTGTGTGTGTATGTGTGTGTGTGTGAGAGAGAGAGAGAGAGAGAGCAAAAGAGACAGACCGTGAGAAAAAGAAAAAGACAGACGGAGCTTGTTTGAAGAGGCTCGTATCTTCCAGTTCATCTTCGAGCAGATATACGCAGTCATATCTTGAAACATGTGACTGTATGAGTGGGAAATGTACGTGTGTATCCTATCACAGCTTATTGTATTGTGGTCGGCTCATTTTGCCAATCCAGCATCCGGAGGTTCATTCTTTAGTCCCAAAAGGAATCTCGGGCTGAGGCCAGGGGTGATGGGGGCACATTGTCTGCACCCTCTGGTGGCAGGATGCAACAGCACAACCTGCCCCTTTGTGTGTGTATCTTTGTGTGCCTATGTGTTAATCTGGAGACAGTAAAAGAACGTGCTTCTTCAGGTGAGAGCACAATACTGTATGTTTGTGTGGGGAGGCCACCCAGCATCAGCTGCATATCCCGACAAAGATAGGAGACCTGGCTTACAATTAGAGGTTTTTCGCTTCAGCCAAAAGCAACATTGTTCATTTCAGTGAAAGAGCGGGGCCCTCGGTGGGTCCTGAGCCACCTGGAGATGAAGGAGGGCGGAGGCGAGTGGAAAGCAGAGAGAAGAATAACAGCATTAGTGTCAGAAAGAAAATGTCACCATGAGAAGAGGCGCATCGACATGTAATGGTAGAGCTATTATTATCCTGCCGTATGCAGCCCGGCGTTCTCAAACCCTGGGTGGATTTTCTAAAAAACGGAGCAGCATTGTTTCAGCCACTGGTGCATCTGTGTGTATTTGCACATCCAAGCCAGTGTAGAGAGAAAATAAGCCAGCCACTTTCCCTCAGATTTAGGTCTGAGCTTGAATAAACCCTGACACTCCCTCCTTTGCGAGCGATTGTCAAGAGGCTGTTTGTTGCTCTTGGCATGAACATACACAACTGTATACATTTAGCCATGGCCGTCGGGGCATTCAAGAGTGAGATCATTAACATATGGGCCGAGCAGTTAAAGCCTGCAGCCATGAGCCCTGGGGGACAGCCTGGCTGTGTAAGTGAATACTGATCATATACTTCAGATATTATTACCTCTCCCTCTGTGGAAAAAGCCTGTTCACTAAGTACTTAAAACCACAAAATGGAGCAGGTGATAGACAAGCAAACAAATCAGGCAACATGCATTTGTATTATTAGGAATTTTTCCTTAGAAGTTAAGGCTCTAACCCTAAGACTTCAAGTTTTGATTGTTGCTTGAATGATTGGATTTCATGGCCTGGATTTTTGCTGATATGTTTGACTTATAATAAAAGCTGTAATTGAAACAGTTTTCCTTTGTGTATCTGTCTTTGTTCATTGACTTATGACTTTTATCCAGGCGATATCACAAAACTTTCCAAGTGTAGTGATCTCAAACTTGCCCTTTTTTTAGCATTTGTTGCTACAGACCTAACCCAAAGACTCCAAAGGGAGGAAAAACTGTGAAAACGTACAATTAAACATTTCAGACAGTAATAAAAAAGGAGTGGAAGAGTCACGCCAAACAAACAGACCTGTTGCCTTGGCAATGGACAAAGCCCCTGCTGAGGTGGTGCATATGGGCTCTCCAGACTGTCGGGAGAAGGTATCAGAATGAGCTATATCTCTAGAAAGTTAAGGACCACTAGAGGAATAGTTGACAGACGTGAGTTGAGGAAGAGAAACATTTTTTTTGTTATGGTTCTAATGTCCTGCATGAATCTGAGGAAAAGGTAGAGGAGAACAGCATCCTAATGAAGACCAGGCTATCCTGGAGGATGGTGCGTTCTATTGGATACAGCACGGGGGTTTCCAAAACATTTGCATTCATTTGTCCTTTACATTTCAGAGAGGACGTGCACGCTGCACATGTTGCCTAGGGTTCACACAAGCTCCTGCCACATGTTAGCCTCTCTGCTGCTTGTTGCCACGTACCTGCCATCAGAGATATTTTAATGATATACAAGAGCAGGCGGAGAAGAAAGATGGAGCTTCTGGCTGTGGTGTGATTATGTTAAAAGGGCCAGGTAAAGAACATGGCGACAGTTTTGGTACTGGATGGGACAGATACATGACTAAAGCACTCCGTTTGACTGGTCAACACGTGGTGTGTGTGTGTCTGTGTTTCTGTGTGTGTTTGTGTGAGGCTCGCGGCCACAGCCGTGCCCGGAAAGGCTTGGAGCAAAACCAGTCATTAGGAAGTGAGGCCGTCTGGAGTGCATTATGGGCTGGGTACTGTAACTCTTACAAGCACAGGCTGCTATCAAATCAGGGATGAGGGGAAGAAGGAGGGAATGAGAGACTGCGAGAGAAAGATGGGAAAAAAATCATCATACCTGTGTCAAAAACTTGCTAAGCTTCCTGTAACTAACAGACTTTAAATTAAACTTAGTTAAATGTCAGTGTTGTGGAATTGTCCAGCTGCAGGTACTCAAATCAGGATAAAAGATGTTTTACAAGTTAAATCGTTGTTTGGCTCAGGTCTGGTTAAAATGCAGGTGACAGCTTGGAAAAAAAGAAAAGAAGTGGAATCAGTGAGGAGTTAATGGGAGAGGCAAGGAAAAAATGAGGAGAGCTGAGGAACAGATTGTTAAAGCATTTAAGCCATCAAAAAGAAGGGAGGAAGCGCTGGACGGATGCACGGATGGAGACGGTGACAAGGCTGAATCAGTGCTGCGATGTTAGCCACAGCTGAAGTTTTGACTGCACCTCTCAACAGTTTGACAGGTTTTGGTGCTTCACGTCAAATTAGTGCTTACAGTGGTTCTGCTTAGGTGTCATCAAATGGACATGATTCACTCCAGACCATACAAAGAGAGTCAAACTGAAAAGAAAAGCACAGCAAGCATAAACAAAAGTAAATACTTAGGACTTGTTTAATGATACCCGCGGGGTGTAGCATGGAGTAGCTTCGACAGAGTCAGGTTTTCTTTGCCTCAGCTGGCTCGACAAACCCTAAAGGCCCAGTCGGAGATAACGGGTACCACAAAGGTGGTTATCAACTTGCTTTGTCAACCAAGGCTTTTCTCACCGGGCTCTGTGTGCATCAAGCTAATGTATTTATTGCACCACTCAGTGCACTCTCAGTGCCTACAGTTTATTTCTAACGTGACAGCTGCACATTTTAGAGCTCTTAAACTTTAAACTTGATGCAGCAGATTTAAATTTGTACTCAAAAGCTGCATTTAGGTCTGACACTGTCCTGTAATAAAGGATGGATGGACATCACTTCAGTTTTTGGCCAAATCAGAGTGCAACTAGAAAAGTGCTCTCAGTAGAGTGCAGATCTTTGCCAAACAGCCGCCAGGGCTGACCGCAGCCACTCGAGACAATACTTATAATTTCAGCAGATGCAGCAGTGTCCCAGAAGCTAATAAAAAAACATGTCTTGTCTATTTTTGACAGAGTTGCGGTGCATTACACAGAGCAGATCAAGTTTTCCTGCTAACAGGCACTGTATGTGAAATATATATACCTATATAATTATGAAGATAAATGTATTTTTAATGATTAAAATACAGCAACAAATGTTTGATCCATGTTGTTCATAACAGGACATTCAACTGTATTAACTTTGTCTGAAGGCTACAGCACAACAAAGTATGAAAAACAACAATAAACATATTTAAAACAGACCCAAAAATGTAACTACATAGCCTGCTTTCTTACCAGAAGCACAAATATCAAGAAAATTAATCTGAATCAATAAAATCTGCAAGTCTACTATATCAGGCAGGCAAAACGCTCTGCTTGTCTGTGTAGAAAACAGAACAAAACCTTGTGGCAGCTGGCCTTGGTGGAAATGCCCAGGTTAGGTCTGCAGCATAAGTTACCATGGCAGTCAAGCTTGTTCTAAGGAGAGCCACCTTTGTGACACCAAAATCTCTTTAGGTTTAACACACCTCGCTAACTCACTCATCTTGCTTCGTTGTACACCCCTCTGGTGAGTACGTCACAATGAATTTAAACAGAGTCTTGTCTGAACTCGTCTCTGTGTCTCAGCTAATAAAATGTCATTGCAAATAACAGTACTCAACAAGATGATCAGTAAAGATCTGCACAGGTCTGGCCTGTAGTACATGTTGGCAGGGCAGTTTTCCTTTCCTCTCCAGTGCTGTGGGCAGACACGCTGTAATGCCTGATCATAGTGCAGGCTGATTAGTCTGCCATCGCTCACCACACTTGCACCAAATAGCTGTTTGGCAACACTTTCTAAATAACAGGCTGTCATGTTTTCATCACAGTGAAGCATTATAAACAGGAGATTGAGCTTCCCGGAATCAGGACAGAAAAATCTTCAAAATCAAACTCTTAAAAAGCTATTTCCATGCAGGCCTCCATCAAGCAGCACGTCTAGAATTCATCCCCATTGCCAAACACAGTTGACGTTTCAGTGCGGTAACACAAAAACTGATCACCATAAGCACAAGTTCACTCAGCACAGAGAGCTCCAAAATGGTTTTCATTATTGGTTGTCACTACCATGTAGCACCATGTTTAGCAGATGTGATTTGCTGATTTGAACACAAGTAGACAGATCGCCATTCCTGCCTATGTCTATCATGAGTCTCCAGCTCAACACTTGTGTTGAGATTTGGTTACTGTCTAAGTCACTTCTGCTGGAAGGTCAAACGGCCCTGTGCACATTTATCATGCCCTGCCTCTCACCAGTCATGTTAGCGGTTGTGTCAGTACTGCTGCAGATAGCGCTGTTAGCAGAAGCTAATACGTCTCCTTCCATAGGGCAAAATGATGGATAGTCACACACTTGGTCCGACTCATCGTAAAATGGGCAAGTTATAGAGCATTGGCATGCTGGCACCAAAAAAACCCACCACGTCCTGTATTGATGTCTTTTCCTGTCACATCAGGACATGCTAGCATTTACGCTCCAAAAGATATGTGCTCAATTTGGTTGAACACAGCGTCAAAATATTTAAACAAATCAACTTACCCAAACAAAATCGGTCAGAACTAGAAGACGTCGTAGACGCCTCCTGTTTTCAGCACTTCTTCTCCGTTGATTCATCAGACGGAGAAGAATAAACATTGCACACGCCACAACACAAGCACTGGAGCCGGCATTTTCAAACCTGAATAACTACCGGTATCTTGCGTCGCTACTACGCGTGACGTATGCCTGCATGTCAGCCACGCCAATTTGCATGAAGTGGTGTCTCATTTCTTAGGGAAAGATCTCTACCCTAATATTTCTCACTTCCCTCATCAAGGGTTAACGCAAACAATGGCACTCAATACTAAGTGGAAGATTTAAGGGGTAGAAATGGGATTTGGCCTATATCTCCACTCACTACTCAGTTTCTTAAACAGTGACTGCAATTTACATCCTAGCAAATTCATTAGTATGGTCAGTCCTAAAGTACACACCTCCTTTGACCATCACTCATTCCAGTGTGCCACTCCTAGTGACTAGAACGAGTTAAAAAAGATTAGGGATGCATGATAATATCAGCATGTCATTGGTATCGGCCAATATCAGCTTTAAAATAACTATGAGAATCAGCTAACTTGCTTTTTCTTATTCTGCACAGTGAATGAATATTATGTACCTTAAAAAGTATTGTATTTCATGTCTCCATCTGCTGGCAGGCCATCACAATAATAGTATGCATGGATAATATGATGTTAACTCCACTACAGAAGAGACTTGATGGTCATTAAAATTAGGTGGGGAAAAAGGTTGATCTGTCAATATTGGTACTGGTTATTGGCCAAATGAGTTGTTACATACTGGCATGTCGGATATCAAAAAAATCCAATATTGTGCATCCCTAAAAAAGGTGCTAAAACACCACACCTTCAATAACTCACTAGAAGTGATAGTTTCCGATCACTGCACTTGTTTTTGAATTCTCTGGAACACAGTGCATAGATTGTGTTGTATGTTGTCTATTATTGTTTTATTGCACTAGCTGTATCTGTGTTTTTATGTCTTGCCCCCGTCTCTTGACCAGGTTGTCAATGAAAATGAGAGTTGGTTCTCCGACTGACGTATCTTGTTAAACAAAGGTAAAATAAAAATAAAAAAAGAATAAATAAAAATGCATGCCAGACCACCTTGGCAACTGGTTTGCCTCATCAGATCACAATGCGTCTTGGTGGTTGTTTACTCTTGTATTTAGCGCTGTCCACATATGAGCGAATCGCCCAAGACGCATTTGAAAACCAAGTTTGAACAGCTGGGTCTCTGTCTCTGCACAGTCAATCTGGGTTTGTATGGGAAGTCCCTCTTGAAAACATGCCTACACCCACATCTCACCCACAACACCCATACTAAGTAAGCTACAGTGCAACAGTGGCACAAACAGAGCAGACAAATACAGACTGTTTTTCTACAAAGACTTAGAATCATAATACGTCTGTGGTGATCACTGGAAGTGTGCAGATAAGTTCTACAGAAGCAATTAGCTGGAAAGTTTCAGACTGTGGGAAGCTCACGTGGTCACACACAACGACATCCTTGTTCCAAACTCCAGAGTGAATCCATAAAAAAGACTGCATCATACTTATTCACCCAGCACTAACCATAAACTTCAAAACACTGGATGGGTCACAGGTCACAACCTTGGCCGTCCCACCAGACAAACTTTTTCAGGTCATCTGTGTCCTTTATCTATTGCTCTCTGTCTATATAGTGAAAATAGAGTTGCTTTTGGGGTCTGAAAAAAAAAAAAGCCCATGAGTCATCGCTGTGCATCATTCAACCACAAAAATACAAACAGATTTCGTTGCTCGGTGAGTTTGGTGAGGAGGCGGTCGGGAGATTTACAGAGAGTCAAGCCTTCGCAAAGGAGCAGCAAATTGTGTTGTAACTGCTTAGTTCAAAGGGTATTCTGTTGATTTATCAGTTGAAGTTTTGCATTTTGGCTCTGTAGTTTAAACTTATGAGACAATCAGAGCAGGTGGCTGCCATTTAAGGCATCGTCTTTGACATCTTGACTTCATCCTGGTGCTGTGTTTTTTGATTTAGCAGCAGGAGAGGAAAGGAATTGCCTGGCAAGCGTCTGGCCTTCATGTTACAGCGGTGGACATATTGAAACACCTGTTTAGATTTATTGTGTTTGGATAGTTGGCAGTGGATGGATTCCAGCACCCTGCTTCTTGCACATGTGCTGCCAAGAAGACACACACACTCACAATGCAACTATCTTAAACACTCACACACACTCACACACATGGACGAGTAAACATCAAGAGTACATATTTGTGCAGCCCAGCACACACGTTGACACACCGTATTCCTTACAAGTTTTACAAATGGCTTGGTCAAAAGATCAATCATAAAAGCAGACTTTCTGGAAGTCTGTGTTAATGCCTTTCGTTTCTGAACGTACCCCCGCTGAGTTCAGGCACACAGGAGAAGAAACGAGAGCAAGGCGGGAGGAGAACAGCACAGTCCAACAGAGAAAAGAATAGTGGAATCAGAGCTGACCATACGTCAGTCTGCCCTGAGATCACCTTTGACACGGCCCCACCTGTCAGCACGGACCTGAATCACGCTCCCGCTTTTTCTCTGAACCCAACTGCATTAAACCCAGAGCAAATTCACTGTGCAGCCTTTTCTGGTGCTGTGCCAAAGCTCCTCTTTCTGCCGGCCTGCATCTATCTATCTGGTGTACAGACTAGAGTTAAAGAGGAGCAAATAGATACGCCATCTGGCAGTTGTCTGGCCTTCGCTGTCTGTGGGACATATGATGGATTCTATCGGGAAAAGACGCCAAAACACAAAATGGCTGAGGTCAGTAAGTTTAGGAAATCCCAAAAGTGGGAGAGGGCTGCGGATCTTTGTTGTTTGAATGTTAGAGATGGATCTGGTGCTGTGGATTTGGATGCTGTACGGGTTGGTGTCTTATATCAAACTTTAAATCACAAGAAGTGTCAGTATTTACTAGGCGTCTGGACTCGAGTCACAAATTCAATGACTTTAACTCAGCTTGACAAAATCAAGGAAGACCTGCAACTCGACTTGGACTTCAACACCACACCAGTGACTTTTGACTTCACATGGACTTGAGCCTTTTGACTTGATAACTTCCCCAAAGATTTAAAAGTATGTTATTTGAGAAACATACCACAAATCAATTGATTTCCCTCCATTTCCTGAATCAGCTCATCTTAATGCTTTTCATACTCAGCAAGTTGACACTTAATTCCCCAGATTCACTTTGTTTAAACAAAGAACTAATGTTACCTTACTGAGTGCCAGTTTTAAAAAATGATACTAAAGATAAGTTTGTTCATGTACAAAAACTATGTGGCAGTCAACAACAAAATTGCAGTATGCTAAAGGTACAAGACTGAACAAAATTACAGATGGAGAGGCAACAAATTCCAACTTCGTTTGACACTGAAGTTACATAAAGAACAGTATGTCTATTTTAGTATTACTGTCACATATTTAGTGACTTAATGTGGGTGTCATGAGCTTACTGTGGTACATGTTAATAGTACTATGTGCTATGAATGTGCAGTATCAGCACTACTTTTAAGGAAGGGCAGTTGCACTTGTTTTAACAAACCTATTTAAAGAAATGAATGTCAATTAAAAAAAAACATCCATGATTTTAGTTAATATATTGTTACTCAGTCATTAAAGCAGTGTTACATTTGGTGAAACTTGCATTACGACTTGTTTGGGACTTGAAACTTAGAGTTAACCCTCAAAGACCAAGACAGCCGCCCAGGACTAAAAATAGCTATTGCTCTTGAATGTTTAATAACTTTTAAACCACTACATCTATCCACAGACTTTAAAAAGTCACGTAAAGTGGAGAATCTCAGCTTTTCTATGGTATCACACGTCTTGTTTGGACATTCAGAAGTTCTGTAGTGAGCGTGAATACACCATCACATTCTGCAGCATTGATTAGCCCATATACCTCAGTCCTCTGAGCCAAGCAGCAACATTTGTGAATGCTTAGTCCCACCCACATGTTCCAATTGGTTCAAAATTTCACTGTGGTGGTCCAATCAACATTGGTTTTCAGAAATTTGAACAAACACGGAGAGAAATTGAGAAGAAGTAGGCACAGTTGCTTGCATGAAATCGCACAAAAGTCATGACGGAGCACAAAGCAGGACCAAGATGGCAAAATGTCAGAGCACAGCCGAGGAAAGCACTGGGACATTGAACCCCCTACAACACTGAAGTGAACCCTCGTCAGGTTCAGACGCAGGCAGCGAGCATAGTGAGGAGGGGTACAGACAGCAGATCCATTTATTTTGAGAATGTAAGAATATAGGAATACACCCGTTTTTCTCTAATAAATGCAGATAATTAATGGCTATAACTTGCTAAGGGAAGGCTAGGTGTGGACCAAAATTCGTTTGGAAGTCCAACACATCTAACTACAACTTTCTAAAAACAAATCATGGGGTTCTGTTTGTGTTCACATTAAAAAAACAACAAAGACAATAACACCAAATTTTTACTGGTGTTTTTTTTTTTTTTTTTTTTTTTTTTTTTTTAAATTCCGCTAAATGTATCCATTATCAGACAAAGCAAATGTAAAATTGTGACTTTGAATGAGGGTTAGACTGAAACTTCAGGTTCTCCTGAATAAAATGATGTATGGCACCTGATGCTGACCCCTAGGATGAGGTAGAAAATCAAAATAAATATAGGACAGTCAGGCGACCCCAAAGTTGTTCTAGGTCTTTAAGGGTTAAGGACTTGAGACTTGCCTGTTTTGACTTGGGACCTGACTCAGGACTTGCCTGTCTCAATTTGGGACTTGAGTGCAAAGACATGAGACTTACTTGTGACAAAACAATGACTTGTGCCTACTTCTAGTTTTTACAGTTTGTTATACTGAAAGACAAATCAGATAGAAAAATCTCAGTGTCTATCTTTCGATCCTCTTGAGAGGCCAGCTGGTATCCGTTCCGCCCTTTCTGGTGGTTCATGTTTGTCGTCACACTGACGCATGTATACGCTATCCTAATTAGATGGTTGGGGGACCCAGACAACCGTTTGCCAAGGCCAGACGGGGTTCTTCCCTTTCCTGTGTGTCATAGCATGACGTCACAGTCTGGGTACCAGGGCACCCTATCATTGGCATGATCGGGCAGGACGTGATGTGTTTGGGGAGTGACTGAGCCAACCTCAGAGTCCTGTCACAGTCCCAGTCCACCACGCAGCCCAGGTTTAGGAGGAAGTAGCCCATGTGCCAAGGAAGTGTGGGCTGTGCCACTTCAATCCAGGAATTCTTATCATGTTGACTTTTCAAAAGGGATGCACCACACTGCGGTTTAGTCTGCAGCTGGAACAACAAAGTGATGAATGGAGCGGCTAGTGAGGAAGGGATATGCCCACACACTCACCTCCTCCTTCTCTCCTTCTCCCTGTACGCCCTCAATCAATTCGCACACACACATACATACGCACACCGGTCTCGAATCCTGTGGCAGCCATCCGGGTGGAGAAATTTGCGAGCTGTGGGGCTCTGCAGAGCCACTCTCCAGGGCCGTGGCCATAAAACAAAAGCACTTGTAACATGAAAGAATTCCTGCAATTTACAAGAGGAAGTGGAACATCTGAGGGACGATGTTTGAATTCTCAGTTTGCTCTTCATGGGCGAAGTGTCAAAGCCGGGGTGGCTGCTGCTGGCTGATGTTTCCCACTTTCCACCACTGCTGCCACCACCACCCCACAAGTCAAAGCCCCCCCCCCCCCCCCCCCTCCATCCCACCATCCTTATGCACTCCCTTCAATGCTAAATGTACTTCCTGTTCCCCATTACACCGCCATGTCTCAGTGACCAGTGAGACCTCAGTAAAACATGTCCACCCTGAGTGCAGGCACCCACCGTGCACTGCTCAGGGGCCGTCAAGGGCTTCACTTTGAACCTGGCAGCTCCGGGGAACATTCCTGCCTTGAAAGGTTTATTTGGTTATCTCTCCAAATGCCCCGAGGTGAAATATACTGTTAAGTAAACTAAGCTGATACAAACCAGTTGTAGGCATGCAATAGTAAACAGATTGTAACCGCTCATGAAATGGTTGCTGCCTGCATCGGTGCAGTGTGCTGCACACTGTCTACCTCCACCCCGCAACGTCTGAAATAGCAGGTTTTTCTCATAATGCACAAGAACTTTAGATGGACGTTTGCCTCGAGGCAACGTGGGGTCTGAACTTTTCCAGGTCCTCTGGTTTTGTGTCTTATAATTGTCTGTACTTTTATGACAAGACTCGGCATATATTGCACAATTCCGACATTTTATAGAAGCAAGGACTTTGTTTTTAGTTTTAATGTGTGCAAAGGTACAACCATTCTTTGCAAAACAGTGTGTAGTGAGTGTGTAACCTGCATGTGTTTGTGTGTTTGCAGTTTTCCAGAATTTGGTCTGCATTCATGTGGATAATTATAACTTTATGGAGATTTTTTTCCCTCCCTTCCTTACAACCACATCTGCAGCAGAGGCAA
Organism: Epinephelus fuscoguttatus; assembly: GCF_011397635.1. Lineage (NCBI taxonomy): Eukaryota > Metazoa > Chordata > Actinopteri > Perciformes > Serranidae > Epinephelus > Epinephelus fuscoguttatus. The sequence goes on along the minus strand of NC_064765.1, from coordinate 15,539,806 downwards.
ATAGTAGAGGAAGGGTGGAGGCCAAACTTTCTGGTTCTCTCTCTTTCTCCTCTCTCCGTTTCTGTCTCTGTCTCTTTCTCTTTGCTGCCTGCCTCCTCTCCCTCTCTCTCTACCCCTCCTTCCTTCTGTCGCTCATCTTCCTCCGTGGCCCGGACCACCTACGTTTGGAGCCTTGGGTGGACCCAGAACCATTGCTATCAGCGCAAGTGTACTCAAACGTCCCATAATGACTTCCACTTAGAGCCAGTCCATAAACACTCTCAGATGCACAGAGACACACTCTCAGGGCTCAGGCAGGCTGGCTGCATGCTTTTCTCCTCCGCAGAGGCTGCAGTCACTTAGCTAGTTTCCTTAATTCCTTTCTTAATAGGAATCTGTTTGTTTGTTTGTGCATTGGTTCAGTGCTTCAGTTCAGTGTTTATTTGGCTGCCCGTTTTATGAGATTTTGCAAAGTCCTTCGAGCCACCCTTGGAGCTGTGCTAACCTCACATATTAAACTTGAAGCTTTTTACAGTAACTCGTTGAGTTTTCCGGCAGTGGTTAGACATGCGGCTAGGCTACCTCCACGAAGATTTGCCCGTCAGAGCGGCTATATGACTTTGTACTGTCCCCAAAGCTACAAGTCCCACGCCTGTGGACGATGATGTCAAGCCATATTGTGTAATTATGTTTTGCGTTGTGTTAAATACCATAAAACTCATGGACACTGCGAGGGTGGAGCTGACATATTCCTTTAACTCACTGAATGACCTCAAGCTCATTTAAGTGCAGTAAAACGCTGCGATTGGTTTAGTGAAACCCTGAAGAGGATGTTGTGTGATTAAAAATGTCAGTTTGTTCTGCGTTATTTGTTTGTGTTCTCACAGATGTCACTTTTAATCTATGTGAGTACTGAACTGAAGAATGAGTAGTAAAATTATTAACAGTGATTCCATTATATGATCAGCACTTACAGGTTCAGTGTTTAAGATATGAGTAGAATTTTTGTTTGAAACATTCAAAAAATGAAACAACATTGTTTACAGAATTTTAAGTAGTAACAGTTTTAACATTATGTCAAAGACTACTATATATTGGGCTGCAGACATATCTAATGAAATGAGCATGCAAACCACCTAGCCTCAACTTGTCCTGCCGTTTAATACCACTTATATCTTGTGAGGTGATGCAATTCAGTCTGCCCTCAGTTCAACATGGGAGGACAAAGTGGTAGAACTACAGACCTGGTTGTGGCACAGTAAACACTACATGAGTGTGAATGGTTGTCTGTCTCTGTGTGCCAGCCCTGTGATAGTCTGGTGACCTGTCCAGGGTGTACCCCGCCTCTTGCCCAATGTCAGCTGGGATAGGCTCCAGCCCCCCCGCAACCCCCAACAGGATAAGCAGTTATGGAAAATAAATAAATGAATGAATTAAACAATATTAAGTTCAATAAAAATGTAAATGTACGTTTGATAAATCACATTTTCAATGCAATAGTTAACCGTAAACTGCTGCAATAAACACAATCACCTTCACATTTCCGTTTGTTTACTGTGTGTTTCTACCAAAAATGTTTTGCGTTGGTCAGAGGGTACTTGGCTGAAAGAAAAAATTTCAATGCAGCACAATATTGAAATAACTTTGAGAACCACTGATATAAACTACAGGGCGACACCACACTTGAAAATTATAAGAGCAATGTTATTTTGACCGGCTCTCACAGTTTTAGCAGTTGGATGTATTCTTTGTAGTTGGCTTTTTTTTTACATTAAATAACTGATAACTATAAATTTAGATTGTAAAGACCCAGACTGGTGAAAAGATGTCCCCTATTTCTTTAGAGCATGTGGCCTGGCATTAAACATTGCACCATTAAAAGATAACTGAATTCTTGGGTCTTACTTTTGAAGTTGTGTCATTAATTGCGGCTCATTCCTGTTTTAAAGGTCTATTGTGTAGAATTTAGAGACATCTAGTGGTGAGGTTTCATATTGTAAGCAGCTGAAACTTCTCCCGTGTGCCAAACTTTTTGGGAACTACAGTGGCCAATGCGAAAGGCCCCGTCTAAAGCCAGTGTTTGGTTCATGTGTTCTGGGCTACTACAAATACAACAAGACGTGATGACTCATGGAAGAGAACCCGATCCATTTAGAGATTTAAAAGAGCTAACTCTAAGGTAACTAAACATACTTATTATTATACACTAATGAAAACATGATTATGAATATTATGCCAGTAGATTCCCCTTAACCCTACACACTGCAGGTCTATCAGGCTTTAACTGCACAGAGTCAACTGTAGAATCAATTCATTGTTGGTTTTGTTTGTTAAATGGGATTTAATCATATTAAGAAAACTACAGAATGTCACCAGACACTCTTTTATGAAATCGCACATTAGCACCTCAGCAGACAAAATCTCTCACGTGACCCTGACACCTGTAGACACTGATTTGAACTTTATCATGTCAGAGGAATGTCAGAGAAGTCCAGCGACAGCATCTGTATCACAACACCTGGAGTTTATCTACCAGTGAGATAAACACAAATATTCACACATCATTTTGCGCAAAACCTCCTAAACACATCATACACTCCCCGTTGTCAGAGATTAGGTGGACTATCTCCTGCCTGCTCTGACAGGATAAGAGAGATAGGCCTTTTGGAAATGACATTTTTGCCAGCAGACTGTAAAGGCCGTTACGTGACAACACATCATCTCCTGAAGGTTGGGGGAAAAAAGAAAGGAGAGAAAATGAGAAGATTGAGATCAGACTTCCAGCTGCTCTGCTCCCATCTTCTATCAGTGTTGACATTTCAGTGTTTTATATCATGTCAGAATGTGGTTTTGAAAATGTGCCACTGACATTGCGGTTCTGAAGCCAAGCTGTGGAAAACAGATTTGAATGTGTTTCGGGGTTTGGGGGTTTTTTTCGGCTGTTTAGGATTTCCAAACCAAACATGAATAGACCCTGATATTCTATATAAATGACAAGCATGTGCTCATGTTCACACAAATCCAGAAATGAATCAAAGACAGTCAGATAAAAACATCCAATAGCCTCTTTCATCTGGATTGTTTAGAATTTTTCCATCTCGTGTTTATCCCTCGAGCGAAACTATGCATCTTGTTTTGCAATCAGCTTGCCTTTAATCTGTTTGGGACATTGTCTCCCCCTCTATCAGTACACAGGTGAGTTATCGCTGCAGCCCTGCATCCTGCCAAGCGTGGGGTTTCACAGCTCAGGGGCCACTATCAGGACTCGCACTGAACAGCTATCTTCACATGTGGGCCAGAGGGCGGACATGTCCACAGCTCACAAGATCAGACACAGCGCTGAGCCCTGCCATGATATGCCTGCTCTGAGGTGATGTTGCAAACCTCGGGAGATTACAGATGAGCAGATTTGGGATATCAAACATGCAGTGGGGCAGAGGGTGTTAGGTTTTCTGAGTAACTGAAAGAAGATGGTTCTACTTAATGCTCTGTTTAAAACTTCAAACCTGGAATTTAAAAAATGTTATGAAGACCAAACATGAACAGATAAAATCACTCAACTTATGACATGTTAATCAGAGAAATGCACTTAAAAGGTAGGTTTAAGTGCATCATAAAACTGCCTGCATGGCCATCATTGTAAACCAGTGTGACCATATGACCAAAATGTATGGTTGTAATCTGTACTGGTTCTTTTTGATTCATGTCATCCTCCTCTTTCTGTTAAAACATATTTTCCTGGTTACCCTTTACAGTCAACTGTCAAATGAAGCCAAGGCTTCATTCCACAAGGTCCACTTACTTGTTTTTTCCAAACTTTTCAGATGGATCTTGTGGCCTTCCTCAATGAAGCAGGTTTACTCAGTTGTCATGGGGATGGTTCGTTGTCATCACATGACCTACACATGAAATAACTTGATCAGAATTTCATGTGAAATGAGAAGTGGCTGAGAGTCTTAGAGAGAAACAGTGATGATAATTTATTGGTCAGAATGAAAGAAAGCTTGATTAGCAAGACAGCTCACTTGTCATCAGACCTTAGCCGATGGGTTCCAAGACTACATTTAGGCCAATGTGTTCCACCTCTTTTGCTCTCCAGATGGATTTTTAACCTGTCATTCAGACATGGTTCATCAATGCAATACCAAAATTTTGTCCCATTACCTACAGTTTCTGCATTTGTATCAAGATATGTTTACAGACATTAGTTGCTGTACACCTTTGTTTTTTGTAGTTTACACGTAACTGTTTGAATTTGGTGACCTTTTATCTCATGCACATCAGCAAACAAATAAATGATGACACAGATTTAGTTACATACATCATACTCATAGTTTAGTATTGTTGGCAGTATATTAGGCCACATCCACGCTACTTTTTTTTTTTCATTTTAAAACAGCATTTCAATACAAAAATGATGTCTGCACACACAAGCAGTATAGCCAGTATAGTAGCGAAATGTCTGCTGTGAAAAAGTAAAGTTAGGCACTTTAAAATGAAAACATATTAGTGTGGATGCGGCCTTGGTTATTTATTTGTAGGGACACATTCACAAACATATTTACATAGACGCCACAATGACTGTGTCAGCCTGTTTCAGCAGTGGCGCCATATTGGAAAGGTAAACAGTAAACAGGGGAGCTGTATTTTTTCTTGATAACACGGCCTATAATGCTTACTTTTCTCAACAGATTGATGATGAGTCATTTTTATATTCAAGTGTATATGATCTATGTGGAGGGAAAAAAAGTTTTGTCTCCAATCAGTTATTATCTTGATATTTAGGCTACAATTGCTGCTGGATGCTCACAAGAGGGCTGTGTGTTAGGCTTACATAAACTGGATTACTTACCTGGTAGAAAATAATTCATTATTATGAGGAACTGCAAATACTCAAGTTTTTTGAGCATGAATTTGGCTTACTTTCAGTGGTTAAATACTTGTGAAGACACCCCAGTAGAGACAGAGGACATGTCAGTCCCGCCCCTATCTGAGGGAAAAAAAATTACATCATTCTCCATTGATTTTGCATTGCCTGAAAGTGCTTCCTTGTCATTTACGTCTGCAAACAAACAACACAAAAATACCTAAAAACTGCTCTGTGGCGGGATGCTCTACGAACATTGTAAAGAATCCATAACTACGTTTTTTCAAGCTGCTGGACCTTAAAACTGAGCTTTTAAGTAATAAGATATGAGAAAGCTGTATGATCCTGACACACAGTATTCATTTGTGCAGCAAGCATTTTGCTAATATTTTGCTAATGACTGGTTTTGACCTTTGTTAGTTTAAGTGATGATCTTACCTGGTGAGTATTTCACTACTTGTCATTCAGTGGGATAATTTTTCCGAGATAAGCAAGGTAAGCAGGACATTGAGACATACGGACAATATTGAGTTTGTCAATGTGACTCTAAAATAAGCCTTTCACATGCTGATATCTAAGGTTTTTAGCCAGTCACAAGCATTTTGTTAGCATTTCAGCCTTCAGTTGCATATTTTTAGGGGCTGATAGCTTTCCTCTCCAGTGGTTTTCAGAGTATGACACATTGAACTCTGTCTCTATATAATGTGATTTAAAGTGGAATTGGCAACTTATTAACTTGCCAGCGTGCTAGCTATCTAACACTGTCTACTCACCAACTTCTTGATCATAAAAGATTATAGAAACTGTCACCGCTACTCATTTGAGAAAGGCCAATGCAAGAAAATGTGTTCTTATTTAGATTATCAAACATATAATGGGTTGTAGGAATTTGTTTCTGGCTGCCAACATTAGCCATAGCTAACCTAGCTAGTGGGCTAACGTAGCTAGCGGGCTAACGTAGCTAGCGGGCTAATATTAGCTAGCCTTTCATTTTCCTGTACCTGGATGGATACGTGTTAGCCAGCTAGCTAAAGCGCTAGCAAGTTGATATCTACTTCCACATTTAACTATATTTTATTGAGACCTCTCCACAAGTATTTAACCATGAAAATATGCTTAATTCATGTTTGACATAAGCTTTTACAATTCCCCATAATGATGAATTATTTTAAACCACATAAGTAATTCAGTTCTCGGTTGCTTGCATTTATTTACAGGTAAGTATTGCCTCTCCAACATGGCAGCCTTGTTGAAGTATGATCTAGTGGCCAATGAGGCATTTCTGTTTCTATATCTATTGGCACATTTGGTTAACTTTTGTACAGTCATACTTTAATTTTTAATTGATCTGTATTTGAGTTACCGGTGCTGGAGTTGCTGTTGCTGTTGTTGGAGGACATCTTGTCAGATTGGAGCAGAAGATGCACACCTGAAAGCAGAGCTCTTAAATACAGGAAGTGGTCAATCAGACTGTACCAAGTGCCTGAGACATCATGGGGGGGGAATGGGAGTCCTACTGAAAAAATGTGTTTATTTCTTAAATAATATATTAGTTTGTAGGGTGGTATTGTTTTGGTTAATTATTATAATATTCAGACTGATGAACTAATTCTTCTTTTTTGTTTTATTCGTAGTTTAGCTAGTAGTGTTTTATCTGTGTGTTACCCTGTTGTTTAAAAAAAAAAAAAAAAAAAAGTCATCTTATGTGTTTCCCTTTGTGTCCAGCTTGTTAGTCAATTTAATCTGTTTAGTTTTATTAAGTTTATGTTATTATAGCTGAAGTTATGTTCTGTTTAGGTGACCTCTTCAATGTGCCTAAAACAACCCTTGTAATATTGTAAAATTGTTTGTTTAAATTTTGGGTAAATAAAAACCTTCCCTTTGAAAGTCCCCCTGTGACTCCTGATGTCTAAAAGCTTGGTCCCTCACATCCTCTAATACTGGCTGTGCATCTGTGTTTATCCCACAAATGTGTCATGGATCCGGTATGACTTTTACAGAAACCTGTCTTCATTTAAAAACACCTTGCTACCTAGAGACCAGTTACTACAATGGCATGTAGCAGTGGCTTCCCTCTCAGGGTCATGCAGAGTTCCTCGGAGGGTGAGTCAGTTACACTTGTGAGTGAGTCAATTAGTGTTTGTGACTCACTTTGTGGGTCCATTTTCTCCGTGAGTCACCTAGACGAGCCACTGCATTTCCCGCAACACAAAGAGACTCTCGTTTTTTTTCTTTCTTTTTTAGGTACCCACTGTTTGGACAGAATAGTTCCCTTAATTGACCTCACTTTGATGTTCCCAGTTAAAGGTTTTGTCTGTGTAGTGTCACTCAGCAGGAAACACTAACTAATGACGATCTCCCCCTCTCACTCCTGAATGGTGTTTTTTTTTTTAAGATGGTATGGTCTCCAGCGAAGTGTTTTCCCCAATACAAGTGCTTCTTAAAAAAAAAAGAATCTTGTGAAATCCTAAAGCCAAAGCCACAAAATAACAACATTAATTGGATGAGTACTCCAGGAGCTGTAAGTCAGTAAGCTGAATGAGTAAGTCAACAGTCACTGAGGCCACGTCCAAACCAAGGTGGATAAATCTGGGAAACCCATTAACATGGGGAAAATGACTTCCAACTAAACCAGTATTAAAGTTGTTGTTTTGTTGTTGTTTTGTTAAGTTCTCTGCCCAAACTTTAAAACCAAAACAACAATCAAACAGCTAAATATCTTCTTTTTTTTCAGTTAAAAAGCCACACAATGTGAATTAAGGTCATTAAGGTATTATACATATCGAGTGGTTACAATTTAGCAATGCTGGTGTTCTGTATGTTGGGTGGCAGCATCTTCACCACACAGTTACCACAACCTTCACCTATGGTCATGAGCTCTGGGTAGCGACCGAAAGAATGAGATCACAGATACAAGTGGCCAAAATGAGTTTCCTCCGTGGGGTGTCTGGGCTCAGCCTTATAGATAGGGTAAGGAGCTTGGACATCCGAAAGGAGCTCGGAGTAGAGCCGCTGCTCCTTCGCATCCAAAGGGGTCAGCTGAGGTGGTTCGGGCATCTGATCAGGATGCCTCCTGGGCGCCTCCTGTTGGAGGTGTTCTGGGCACATCCAACTGGTAGAGGGTCCTGGGGCAGACCCAGAACACACTGGAGGGATTACATATCTCGTCTGGCCTGGGAACACCTTGGGGTCCCCCAGGAGGAGCTGGAAAGTGTTGCTGGGGAGAGGGACGTTGGGAATACTTGGGGATACCCCTGCAACCCAAAAATCGATGGATGACGGTATGTTTTGATAGGCTTATACGTTGTAGCCTCGACAGGCTTTCATATAACACGACACAAGTCTATTACTCTTTCAGCAGAGTAATATGAAATTACATCTGTCTGTTGTGTTCAGTGACAGTCTAACTGATTGAATGATTCATGTCATTCATTTCCCTGCTACAGGGTTGTGTACGGACGCCCTTGGAGGCAAGGGGAAAGAATTTGTTTTGTGGGCAAGGTTGGCCAAACCCTGAGTTTATCCCCTGTGTACGAGGTTATCTCCCAAGTACACGATGTGATCTTTTACGTACAGGATCTTATCTCCTATGTAGAAGATATTATCTAGAAGACACACTTTTAGGTTTAGCTTTTCGTTTTGAGTGTGACAAGGCCTCGCAGTGTTTAATGCACAATACAAAGGACATTGAAACTTCTTCCAAATGCAGCACAAACAAAAGGCTTTACCTTCTCAGCTTACTAACTACAAATGTCCACTGGCAAACATAAAGGAACTGTGCAGTGGCACTGGCAGGATTTCATCATACTCACAAGAACCGCTCGCCCACAACGTCTAGGATCCCACACATGCACCTTTTAGTCTACTCAGCCTAAATGTTTATCTCCTACAATAACATCTTGTACGTAGGAGGTAATATCTCGTATGTAGGAGATAAACTTAGGTAGTGGCCAACATTGCCAGCAGTTTTTTTTCACCTTGTAACCCAGAGGTTCTGTAGTTAGGTGATATTAGGTCATAACCTGGAAAAAATCTGGGGATGAGGCTACATCTGTCTGATAGGATAAGGTCAAAAGTCATGAGTAACAAGCCCATATAATTTTCACTAATTGTAATTTTGCATTAATTAATTTGTAAAGGTGTTAGTAAAAAGTATTTTAAACATGACCCAGACTAGAAAACCAAATGTTGAACCTGGTTGAACCTGCTCAAAGACCATTTTCTAAAACTTTTCACAAATCAGATACCAGTAAAATAAGCTCCTGGTTTCTGCAGTTATCATGTACGCATGATGAGTCGCAGCAGCAAGCTGAAAAAAGCTCAGCTATCATCAACTCAGAGGGCAGCTGTCATGTTTACTTTCTCTCAGCAAACACTTGCAGACTGAAAGTACCTTTATCTGGACAGACGCGGGATGACACAGCCCAGTCATGCTGCTTGGTGTCTGAAGATTAGAGGTAACCTGATAATCCCTTTTTTAAAATGTTTCAATGTTACCAGACACACAGTTTGTGTGTTGTCACTCACATATTTTCCAAATGTAAGGAGCACCTCAGAGAAACTCACTTACTGGGCGTGAAAAATGGTTGCTTAATCTGGACACGAGGCCAAAAACGTAGAGGAAAACATGAGTTTTTAAATTTAGTCAGCTTACATGGGACATGGCCTGAGTCATCCATATTTGTATCCTCACACACTTCACTCTGCCCCCGTTATGCACCTCTATCTCTGGGGTGCTGAGAGCAGAGATTTTGGTTCCATCATCACAGGCTGAGTGGCTGCAGACAGGAAGAACCGGCCCATCTGCTCAAGTAGTTTTGCTGCTGCTGCTGCTGCTGCTGACTGTGGAGGATGTGAATGTTTCTGAGTGCTGTTTTTGTTATTTAACATTAATAACAGCCTGCTTTTCAATTCAGTTCAGCTCAGTTCAACGTGTGCTTTATTGAGATGATGAAATGGACAATATGCATATGCACGCACACAAGGGGAATCATGACCACCTGTACAATCTAATGTAATGCACCATAAAAGCCCCCTCTGTGAAGCATATGATGTTGATACTCTGTCTCTATGGTAACTTTTGAGGCCAGAGTCTGTTTTTGTGCAGGGTTGTATCATATGTGTGCTGTTAACCCATCAGCCTATCTAACTACTTAGTTGTCTTCACCTCGTTAACATCTTTAAACCCAGTTTGTTTGACACAAGTCATCTTGAGTGTATCTTTGCAGAATGCTCTTACTCCAACGTAAGGGTATTTTAGAGCAGCCACGCTATACCCCGACACCACAATGGACACACACACACGTCCACTCAACACACATACATAGACTTCAAAGGCAGCAGAAATTATAGCCTGCATACTAACTGGGGCCTGGCATATTCTCCTTGGCTCTCTCCTTGGCTCTCCTTCATCTGAAATAAATACACCCACAAATACAAAACAGGCAAATACAAAACCAATGAAACACATGTTTTTTCTTTGCAGTCCCAAGCCATTGTTTTTCCTTTCATTTCTGAGGCTGAAGGTTGAATTTTTATAAATGCAGGTGAACTCTTGCGTGATTGCAGCACACATAGTTTTTCTAATGAGACTGTTGCCCACACAAATACACACTTTTTGTATCTTTATTAATAAATTCAAATAAGGACAACAGTGTGCACATGTATCATAAATATACTTACCTTACTGCTGTGCTTGGGTAAAAGTTATGGGGATATATTGCCAGAAATGGAATATAATAAATATGTTTTCGTTAGTGTATAATCAACTGAAGAATTTTTGTGGTTTTTGTTACCCAACGCCAAGCTCAGACCAAAGATTCGCAGTGAGATGAGTTTAAACAGGCAACTACTTGCAATGCGCTGTTCTGCAATGTTCTAAAAACCTGGTTCACACCAATGCAACTAGATAAGATGGTGGATCATCTCTATGCAACAACTCTCTGTACTTCTGTTCTGATTTCCAGCTTTTCAGGCTTCTTTTGTGGCTGAATATAATTTGTAGCTTCTTAAAATACGAATGAGGATAGTGACAGTGAGACACTGGCTACAGCTGCATTTGTAGTAGTGATGAAACGGTGAAAAACGGAAACAAAATGAGCATCAGATGGACTGTATTCATAATAAATACACCACAATAATATAGATTAGCAGCGGCAATACAGCGAGCAACAGCAGCGACCCATCATCTGACACTGGCACACTGAGGATGGAAACAGAGGACACATCGGGGACGGAGCACCTGCTACAGGATGCGATCACACCATCTGCTGCCATTTTGACTTGACCAGCAGACTTCACTACAAGCTGATTTGCTGTTGAAACTGGTGATGTGCTTTATGTGCTAAAAGGAGCTGCCAGCGATTTGACCAGCTGAGTTGCAGGTGACATCATCAACTGGCTTGAGTCAGATCAGCCAGATCACTCCGCTGCAACTTTTCTCTGTGACATTCTCAAACAGTTTCGTCTTGATGTGAATCTTGGGTCTGAACTTGGCTTTAGAATGAACCATTTAGATCTACTTCGGGAGCAGGTCCTCTCCCTCAGAGATCACCATGTTACATCCAAATGTTTCTCCAGAAGTCCAGAACGGACAAACCAAAAACTGGCTCTAGATAGGGCCATTCACATTTTCACATCACCCACCATAATTTGTAGTCTCTGCATCACAAAAAACAATGATTTGTAACATGAAAATGCTTTATTCAGTGTTTTTAACAGTTTTAATCATCAGGTCTGTTCATTTTGGAGAGGAAGAGACCTCTGTGGATAATTCAGCTGCCCGTAAAAACCTCCTGATGGAATCCCAACTGGCAGTTCATGCTTGGCACACTGGAGAAGTTTCTGTTGGTTGCAATCTGCAATCCTCACCACTAGATGCCACTAAATCCTACACACTGTTCCTTTAAGATACCCACATGTTGATGAGATGTTCCTGTAAAGTTGCCCTGTTTTTTTCCCCTCAGCTGTACCATCTGAGATAAGCAACATGTACAGTGCCAGTCCTGCATGTCAGAGACCAGATAACAGCATGTGAGGGTTCAAAATGTTAACAACTACTACTATTCCCATCACCCTGCTACAAAGCATGACTATCTCGTTTCGGTTCTTAAAGTTTGATGGAGTGATGGCTTCACTTTGGATCCTCTCAGATATGAGGCAAATATGGGCATCGTATTTCCACGGATCGTCACAATATATTTCTCCCTGGAGACAAAGTTAACCAAAATCACTCCAGGGATTCCTGGGCTCTGAGTATTATCTGCTGTTTGGACCACCGTCTTTGAAAGGAGGCAACCTGCAAGCTTTGAAAGATGGGGTCTGAACATGTAAGCATTTGGAGCTGCACAAAATGTTTTTGATGCGTCAAGCAAAAACTCCTAACAACTGAGAGGACGGTATGTTTTTTAGTGCAGCGGGTTTATAAAGTACATCTGCTTTCTTTGTTTAGAGAGAAATGTTCTCTCTCATCTTTTTCTTCCGCTATAAATCAGAGACCACAATGGCACAGCGAGTAAAAGTCAGGGACAGCAAAGCTCTGTTGTACGTCTCACCAGCAAAAGCAAAGTCTGTGTTTATGCTTTCATACATTTGTTTGTGCTGACTCCTCGTCTGTCTGTCTGTCTGTCATTCAGTCTGGGCTATCCATCATTTAAAATGTCTTTATTTTCAAACCACTTGGCATGCTTGCTTCAGGAAATACACACTGAGTAGTCATGAAGGGGAATATTATGCCCTTGTTAGTATAAATGATTAAATTCATCCCCCTCGTTAACTAAACGTTTTAGGGAAATTGTGGTGGATATCATCAATTTACCCTCCGTCATTCCTCCTCTCTGACTTTGAACAGTTTGCCCGCTGCCTGATTGGTACTAAAACTGTGGAAAGATTGGGTAAGCTATTATTTTGGTAGTTCCCCACTCTCTCTCTCTCACACACACACACAAAGTTGTTTTCAGTATAGCTTCTCTTACAACTATTTTCAATAACCAAATCTGTTCCAAACACACACACAAAGAGCCAGCTGGATGAGGCCCACCCCGCAGCCTGATCTTGTTAGCGGTGCGGTGGAGAGTGCGGCCACACCTCAGAAGAAATGAAAGAAAAGATGGGACAGAGAAAGAGATCAGTGCTCCGGGTTCGACCCCTTGTCTCTCTCACGTTATCCCAAGGCGTGGACCAGGACTCTGTGGTCATTTTGCCTGCATGATGCCGAGCCAGGGTGCTCCGAGGATCCCCGTTCCATCGGAGTCACGACAGTCAGTCATTCTGCCACGTGTGTGGGCACAAACAGATGCATGCTCGGGTGCATCCACACAGAGTTGCTGTCTGATTGAATGATGTCTTAATCAGTCAGCATTAAACATCCAGCTTCTTATAAGACAGTGAGACTTATGTTTACATGTTTACACAGACAGCACAAAACAATTGCTAAGTGATTAAATAGTTGGTGTGTCATCACCTTCCAGAACAATCCATATGAGTGATTTCTGCTCTGTCACTCCTATAATGAAGATTGGATTGAGTTTAGGCAACTAAAACTACTTGGTTGAGGTTAGGGAAAGATTGTGGTCATGATTAAAAGAAACCAACATTGCCTACCCGTAGGAGACGGGATGCAAACCCCAGTCATCGATGTCAAAAGTCCAACATGTTGTATCATGTGAACATAACACACACTAGCCCCTTTTACACTGCCTGTTCTAAGCAGGAATCATGCTAATAGTCCGCCTTGCTCTTCATGGAATGGGGGACAGAGTTGTCTCGCCTTTAAGCTGGCAGCAGAGGTAGTAACAGTGCCGAATCAACATTTATGTAAAAGGGACAGCCAGGAGGGCGGGGTGGGTGTGATGTTTTGACAACATGTCACGTGTTCTACCCACCGCTGGGAGATTTAAAAGCAGCTAGCAGCAGTTAGCAGCTAACTCAAAGACGAAGAACAGGGACCAAAAATGTCTGCAAATTGGGGAAACAATGAGGTTTGGAAGCTCCCTATGCTCAACAAGATCAGTCACCATATAACTGGGATGGTAAATGATTGTTGTAAGGCTATTGTTAATGTTTGGAAAGAGCTGCCGACGAGTACATTATATGTCACATTAGTGGCCAATATTGTGTCACATGTCACACCTCCTTTGCTTCTGGAACGCCGGCATACTATCTAAAATCAAACACCGGGGCCCTATCATGCTGCTGTTGTTTGGTTCTGCATAATGATAGAAAGCCAGCGTAATAAAAGGACTTTGTTGTGGCTTTATCCCAGTGTCTCTGTGTGAAAAGAAATACTGTCTGCATTATGCCTGTCAAACTGTGGCGGCCCTAGCACATTTGGTGTCCCAGGTGAGCCAAATTTCTGAACACATCATGAGAAGGTTTTTATTTACCTTTGCCCAATACTCATTTTTTTACTGAATAGAACTTGAATGCTTCACAGTGTTAATCAATACATGCTCTGTGAGCTGTTAGTTGCGGCCACTGGCTGCTCAGAGGTAACAATAACTAGCTCTCCTCCTGCCGATTTCAACACGGATTGTTTATTTTTTAATGTTCTTTGTCTCCACATTCCCTCCTCTCAGTAGTGTAGTGGTAGTTGAGTGGACACCAGAGAGCTTTTCTTGTTTTGACATAACGATACAGCGTGTTTCAGGGTTCACGTGACATCGGATAACTCACCCATCTCTTCCAGAGAGCAGGTAAAGTGTAACGAGCTGGAGAGGGGGCCAGGGGGGTGGAAGGAACCCTGAAAGAAAGGCCTCTCTATTGTTTAGCAGGCTTTGCTATGTAGTTATGTTGTTGTGGTCTTATGGAATATTTGAAAATAATAGAAGTATTAGTAAAAAAAAAGAAAAAGATAAACATTTAGATGATTTTTTCCTCCCCGATTTGTTGCACCCCCTATGGATGACAGCGTCCTTAGCATTCACCTATCCTGCCTATGCCATGTGCAGCACTGCTGTCAAAACACCATTCTTTGTATACCACTGGCAGCATCTTTTTGTTTCTGCACACCACTTTCAAGTCTCCACCCAGTTCAGCGCTCCAGAAAAGAAACAACTTTATCATGTTCACTATCCAGACTCTTACATCCCAGCTACTGAACCTTGAGTACTTCTGTCTGAGCCACAGGCATCCAACGTCATGCTTCCATTGACGCAACTTTACACTAGAGGTCCATTCTCATTCACAAGTTCTCACATACTGCTGCTTTGTCAGTGATTTCAGTGACAGACACTGATGCAAAAAGGCACCTTTTGCAGTGGTGTGATATGCCACCGGGTGGCGTCACTTTATAATACTGCCTGATGGAGTCAGTTTGAATCGCCACCAGTAACAGTGTAATATAAAGAGCTGAGCGGTCCCTACGGTGTGGGCAGGAGGGGAGGTGGATGGGTTCAACAAACCCTGGACTTTCACCCTAGAGCCCGCTGTGTGTCATATGTAGCCGTGAAAGTCCACTGACAAAACAGTGATATTTGACAAACTGGAATGGGATTGCGTTGGCTAACATTGTTTTCACTGAGATCTCAGAACACAGTGACTTTGCTGGGCGTCGGTGGCTTAGTGGTAGAGCAGGCGCCCCATGTATAAGGCTGTTGCTGCAGCGGCCCGGGTTCGAGTCCAGCCTGTGGCATGTCATCCCTCTCTCTCCCCCTTTCACACTTAACTGTCCTGTCCATTAAAAGTGAAATGGGTTAACAAACATGAGATTAGCCAACAGCTTGGCTTCATCATTATTTGGAAGTAAAATTGGACATGAGCAAATCTGTAGTGTCACTAATATTACCCAGGTGGCAAAGTGAAGTGCCAAAAACTGCAGTTCCTCTCATGGCCACTTGAGGCTGGCTCCAAAAGCGAGTCAATCGCCGTTGACACCCATGTTGAAATGTCCTACTTTACAGCAGAAATAAACATGTTCACAGCCTGGAACGAAAAATGTATTTGGTCTCTATAATTTCCCTATTAATGACAACTGTATGGGGGTGTGAACTTTTATAGAACTACCTGTTTATATTCACTAAGGTTTAAAGTTATGCATAATTAAGGGCGGGCCACTCTGAGTCACAGGCTGTCTGAGATGTCACCATAACCTTTGAGTCAGATCCATCCCTAGCTCCGCCACAGCTCCAACCACTCGTCCAAATATGGTCACTTCTGGCTCATAAAAAACCAAGATGGCGACTGCCCAAATTCCCAAAACAGGATTCCACAAGCCAGCGGTGGACATCACAGTGGCTACATCCATTATTTTTACGGCCTATGCTGTAACCTCATTACACCGAAAATCCACAAGTATTCAATAATGAGTTTAAAGAGAATTTCGGTGTGGAAACTGTGATAGATGTTTACACAGTAAATCTTACCATTTCAGCTTGTTTACCACCTGTATCAGCGTTTAACAGCTCTCCATGTTTCTCGCTCTTGGACCCACTTTTATTGATGTTGCTCCCAAGTTGCAATAAACCATAGTTTTTCTTCAAGAGTTTTTTACAGCGCTATAACAACTTTATAATGGTATTCCAGCCTTTGCTTCTGAGAGAAAACAGTCATTATTTGCACAACCACAAGAGGACGCTTGTCAGGAGAGCGTAAACAGGTCCTTTTATGTGTTTGAACAAAACAACCATTGCTATCTTTTTTTCTGGCAAGGACAGTCTCAAGGCACATGTGTAACTGCAATTTACAGAAATCTGATTTAGATTAGGCCGCACTAATGCATACAGGTTACAGTGGAACGGAGCGGAGCAACATATTGCCTGGGAGGGGGGTAGAGAGTGATGGTAGAGTGTGTAAATGTGTGTGTGTGTGTGTGTGTGTGTGTGTGTGTGTGTGTGTGTAGGGGGGTGGGTTGGGGCTGAGCTCACAGCTGGGAGAATGGTGTGCTAACCCTGCCAAAGCCTCAGCACATGACTCCCACCACTTGTCAAAATCACCATGTGTGCAATAATGTGATTACAGTCTGGTTACTATTATGATTTAAAACAACAGCTTGTGCGGAATGGAAGAAACGCACTGCCCCACACAATATGTGTGTGTGTGTGTGTGTGTGTGTGTGTGTGTGTGTGTGTGTGTGTGTGTGTGTGTGTGTGTGTTGGAGGGTAAGAGAGGGGCTGGAAGGGGGGAATATGGGTAACAAGAGTAGGGAGGGAGTGCGTTGGATGTGTGCCCCAGCACCCTCCCTTCTCTCTCCCATCCATGCCCTGCAGGGGGACACTGGGTGGGGGTTTCAGGGTGACTGTCTGGGTCTTGTCATGGATTTACAAGTCGAGGGAACGCTTTATGTCATTTTCTCCCCCTCTGTAGCCCCTTACACCATCCACAGCCTCCCCCTCCTTTCATTCCAGGTTACACAATCACTGCACTGCACACAAGGGGTTGTCATCACAGGTGCAGCCGAGATTGGCCAGGATAAAGGAACGCTTCCAGCTCAAGATGTTTTTCCCCTCGCTTTTCTTTTTTCCTCCACCAGCTCCTTCCCTCTCCTTTCTTGTTTTCCCTTTTCTTCTCATGTCCTCTAATTCTTTCTTTTACTCATATTTGTTGCACACTCTTCACTTATGTTTCCTCCGTACTGGCCCATTTCCTTCGCAATATATCTTGTTCTCTGTCATAACAGGCTGTTTTAAGAGGGAAAAACAAGTCACTATTACCACCACACAGGGTTTGTCCTTTGCCTTGATTGAACTACCCTGTCCAGCCGGGAACTCTGCCCAAACTCTCACTCACATACGCCTCTTGACGGTGCCTGCCCCTTGGCTCACTCCTGAGGAGCAGTCAGGCGGCCAGCAGAGCAAAGGTGTGAGATCACCAATTTGCCAAAATCGTGAATATGTGTCTGTTTGTAATTACACAGGAAGGCCTTTCAGCCCTCTCAGCCACAGAGAATGGTGAGCCTCCTTTTTGGTGGTACAGCCTTGGCCGCAGGGCCAGATGGAAAAGGGAGAGGGAGGGATGGAGGAAGGGAGGGAGCGAAGGAGGAATGTAAACTGTAACCAGGCAGCCCAGCATGTTAGAAGCTGGACCCGATCCACACGATGCCAGCCGGGCATGAAGGCAGCTCTAACGATTCCCTCCTGGGCATCTGGAAGTGGGAGAGACAGAATGAGTGAGGCCCAGGCCCACAATGCCACCCATCTCGGAGCTCAGCTAAGGAAAACAAACGCCAGCGGTCACAGAGAGGGGATTTCCGGTTAGAGTCACCTAATACCTCCCTGGAATCTCAGAGGTTTGGAATCCAGAGTTGTGGAAGAGCCCAGGCTGCCATAAGCCACACAGCAGCAATGTAATTCCACTTTCAAGTTTCACTTCTTCATATTAAACTCCGCTGGCTTAGCATCGTGCCACATATCCCTCTGTCTGCTGGCTTAGCTGAGATGAAGGAAATATCCGCGGATTTCTCTGACAAGAATAGAAAGATCAAGTGTGTTTTACAAATCAGCAAAATCCCTAAGCATATGACTTCCTTACTTCTCATTTTAATTCATACTTTTCCCATGATTGATCCTCATTTGTAACAAGTTCGGGCATTCTTTCCATAAACTCCAGGCCAGATACGGGAATTTGGAGCAAGCACTTGGCACAGCTTCCCCTCCGGAAACTGGGAAATGGTGTGAAGGAGGTCAGGTGCAGGATCTCCACCCTCAGCCCTAGTGATCTGATGTATTTGATGTGCATGAGACACGAGGTGACCAGGTGGTGTAGTCGCCGCTCATAAGCAGAATCGTTCAGTAACCCTGGTAGCGAGGCCCCTTATCCAAGGCCTTGCCTTAATTCTTTCACCAACTCCTTTTTCACAACAGATGTTGTTAGACAGACAAAACCCAGACTCCTAATAGAAATAGTTTCAAAAACTCCCTGTTGGCTTTTTAGGGAGAGAACCGATTGCGAGGCATGTGTAAGGTCGTGTGTGCTATGGGTTTTGGTCCAATTGGTTTTACGGCCTCTTTTGTGTCTTGTGATGAAACATCTGTGCGCATTTGTGGACAGACTACAGTTGAGAGCACTGGGTGCATATATGTCTCGTGTGTACGAAGTGCGGCCCAGGCTGTTTACATGTTGGACAGAGTCTGTGCTGTGTTTTTCACCAGAGTGGTACACGTCCTGTGAGCACTCCAACCTCTCCAGTTTCTCTAAGCACTTTTAGTCAGGGGTTTCTGTGCTCCGGGGACCCTGCAATGAGACAGCTGTGCGAAAGAGTGTGTGTACATACAAAAAAAAAAAAAAAAAGAAGTGTGTATGTGCGAACAGGCCGCTTCAGTGCTGGTTGTAGCCCATGTGACCTTCGCCCCCGACGCTGCAGGACGGTGTGAACGAGCGAGGTCGCCGTGCGCTGATGGGAGTTGAGGCATCTGTCTCGGGCCTTGATGAATAGCAAGCACCTGCACTACTCACGGAAAGCTGCGAGATTGAGAGATGGAGAGGAGGGGAGGAAAGAGAGTGAGTGTCCAGCGCTGAAATTGGCAACAAGAGGCCTCACCTGCTAAAAGGCATGGAGCAATAAAAAAGCTCCCCTCCTGCCTCCCTGAGAGCTGCAGGCCCCCCTCACTACCACTACCACACACACAAACACACACACACACACACACACACACACACACACACACACACACACACACACACTAGCTCAACCTGCTTTATTTGTGATGTTTGTCTTGCTAATGTGCAGAACCTCAGGGAGAATCAGACTTAATGCAAGGAGACCGCAAACTCCGCGCTCTGTGGTCTTAATAAGGACTAACCACTCGCCGAGCTTGGCCAGAGCTGGACCGGGAGTCCAGGGGGAGACAACCAGAGAAAGCGAGAGTGAGAATGAGTGATGATGAGGAGAGAGAGAGTGCAGGATGAAGGAAGAGAAAGTATGAGATGGCAGGAGAGAGAGGTCGGGGATTGTTTTACAAACAGAATTCCTTTAATTAATCACCCTGTTTGAACAGCTGGCCTACTCAAGACAGGTCGTAACGGGATCCCTACATGGAAGTGCGGATTACAGACGCGGATTCGGCAGAAAAATATTAGCTGTCAAACGCTGCAGCCGAGAGGTGCAGGAGAAGCCCCCTGTTTCCTGGTGCTGAGAGAGCCACAGACACAGGGGGTTGCTTAACATGGCTCCCCGAGGACCGAGGCTGCACAAGGTAACACAGGGGCCTGCAGAGGGGGGGCCGACCTCAGGCCAGGGGGCAGCCCCTGAGGCCAGTGGTCGTCCCACTGGGCCGAGCTCGGTGCAGAAGTCTGGGAATGGGGTTCAGATTTAGGGTCAGGCTCTGATATGGGACTGGAAACTTAGAGACCCCCGTGTTAGCATTTATGTACAGGCCGCACATAAACAACCGAGAGCAGCTGTCAAGAGAGTATGCGGTGTCCTAGTGGTACATGTTTATTATCGATGTCCCTGCAGAGGAATTGACATCATGGTTAAGAATGTGGCTGTGAAATAGTTGGCTACCTACTCTTTGTAAATAAATACGTTTTGTATGTAGGTCAGTTTGTGGACAGGTCATTGGCACTCTGAAGGAAGACTGGGAATTACATTTAATCACAAATATTCATCACTGAAAGTTTTGCATGATGTGAGTTTTCTGTGGGATCCCTTCTTTGCTTTTTCGTCTGAGCGCACAGTCACTGCAGCATTTATAAAAAAGAACATTTTAGACAATATTAAATTCATTTTAATGGAATTTCCTCAATCATTGGATTCTCTCTGGATGGAAATACATTTGCATGGTGCTTTTGCATAAAGTTAAACTTTGGTGATCCCTGACGTGCAAATTTGCACTGTTGAGCAACTACAAATTATCTTAACAGATTGTGGAGTTTCTTTCTGTGAAAGGAAACAAAGATGAACTTCAAAATAATCCTCATTTGGTGAATGAAGCAATGCCAATAGAGCTTTTCTACATTTTTCCAAGAACAAAAGGCCATGTAATGACCCACAAGTAGTTATTAGACCACCAAGCACTCTGTGCCGCTTAGGCCACATCCACACTAATATGTAAAGTGATGTTTTAAAACAGGAACAGGAGTGTTTTAGCACAGTTTCATTTTCGGCCATATTACCATGCTTGAATATATCATATCACATGACCATTCTCAAATACTGACCATGCTCGAATGGGTGTAAAGTGGAAACTGTCTATGGTTGGTTGCTTGGCTACAGAAAATACTATGGAGAAGGCGAAAAGTGAGACCACAGATTTCTTTGCTTTGACTGACGACACGGTGGAACTGTTAATGAAAGTTACACATGAACACAAGGCGGTCAAGGTGGTGGAAAACAGACTGGAAGTTGTTACAAAGCAAATATGGTGACATATTAGAGTGGTACCAGATGGAAACATTATCCGTCACCAGGGGAAGCCTTAACAATGGGAAAGGAGTACACAAAACAGAAGAATTCAAAAAAGGTTTGTAGGCCGAGCTATAATATTTTGACTTGACCCAGTCACGAAGTGTACTTGCATCATCATTTCCAAAAGTCTCCTTTTTTGCCTGTCTAGACTAAAATGCAACCCTGGAGTTCTAGAACTTTACTCACTGCTCCACTATACTGATGGACCTAATGCGCTGTGATTGTCACCCCATGAAGTGCGCTACGCTTTGAAGCCAATTTTTGTAGTGGCCAAACAGTGGTACTGCAATTTCTGAGGTCTGTCATGTGATGTCATTGGGCCCAAGAAGACTTTCCCCATAGACTTACATTGGGAAGGAGACATCTAAGAAGCAGTGGCTACATTTTTTTGAAAGTGAAAACCCCAACGAAATTACTTGTTCCACTGTCGAGATTTAAACCATTTGGTCCAATAACATTTGGTGAGTCTAAAAGAGCCGCAGAATTAAATTATTTTATATCCATTCAAGTGAGCAGAGCGCTGTATTGTGAGTAAGTTGCTCGGGCACGCTTGGCCGTAAGTCTCTAGTGAGCCTGCTCTATGGGCCCAGTGATGCAGAAGCAGTGCCTATCATTCAGGTAATTTCATATCACAGAAACATATCGCTTTATGTGCCACTGAGCAGCTTTAAAAGGAATGAACGGCAGGCCCACCGCGTATCCAGGTCTCTTAAAGCCCAGTTCAGACCAAAGATTCGCAACAAGATGAGTTGAAACAGGCAACTACTTGCAATGCGCTATTCTGCAACATTCTTAAAATCAGCTCGATAGAGTCGAGCTCAGACCAGCCAGTTCACACCGTTGCAACTTTTCAATGCAACTTTCTAATACGGATTTTTTTGGACTAAGTACATCAGTGATGTAACGAGTAGAACTGGTGCTAGAGGGGTACCTAGAGCGTCATAGTTTGAAGCATAGGGTGGCTGGCCAAGCTGCCGTGTTTGAGGAGTTGGGAGTGAGAACGTGTGGCACCTGCATACCTGTTTCCAAGTCCCCATCAGCCCAGTGCCACATACAGTATATACCCACCCACTTCCATTCATTGGATAAGTCTGCCTCATCTCCCCAGGTTGACCTTTGCCTGTACTCGACCTTCAGTAGACTTTACCAGCCTGGTCTCTGAGTCATTGTTTTCAGTCCAAACCTGTTTTTACTGAGCCTTTAGAGTGAACTGTTTTGTATAAAGAACATGGAACCAACCTGCCAGTTCTGCCAAGGAGAATATAAAAAAAATCTTTTCTTGGAAGAGTATTCTCCCTTTTTCCCCGATACTAGGCACTCTATAAGAAACTGGACTACCGTCTCCACTTCTTCTGTTTCTGTTTCTGTTTCTGTTTTCACTTTCTTTTTTTCCCTTGTTTCTCCCTCCGCCTTTGTCTTTGTCTCAATATCTTATTCTGTCCAGTCAGTGCAGGAGGAGAAAGGGGAGTAATGTTGGCTCAGGTGTCTGATTGTCAGAACACTCACTTACACTGTATTTACATGTAGGGCAGGGAGGAAACAAATGTTCACCGACCACACACACACTCACAACAGCATACACACATAACCAAGATGTATCACTCTAATTGTGTAAACAGCAATATTACTCTCAGACCTTCCGCCCCGCCTCCACTCCCCTTTCTCTCATGGCCATGATGTAATTACCAAGGCACTTAATAAGTCATTGAGAGACTTGGAGCGGACACAGCTACCACTTCATGAGGCTGAACCAGAATCTTCTCTGCTCTTATTTAATGGATGCCAATTACATCTTGATAACTTTAGGAAGCCAAGGCTGTTAGTAATCCAGAGTTTGACTGTAAGGCCATTCACTGAGATATACACCAAAGGAAGGAGGGACCTGTCAGGACAATGGCGTAAAAGTTCTCCTGAACATCTGTTGGGCTTTCCTTTGAGAGCCTCATAAAGTTTCACCACAGAGTTGTGTGGTGATTTTCGGGGTTTCTGTGTATCCCAATAGGGAGGCAGCAGCTTGTTCAGTGAACCGTGTTCAGTTCAAAGCACAGAGAGGAGTTGGAGGGGTGTTAAGGACGATGATGTATAGCAGACTGGACCACCAGGGTCATGGCTTTGGTGTACCCCTTCTCTCTTTCTGTGCGTGTGTGTGTGTGAAAAGACACTTACTCCTAGATCACTTGTACGCACACATATCCAGACACAAAACAATAATTAATAGTATTACGTAGTGAATGAATTAACTTTTCTAACAACCTGGTCATTACTTCAATACTGTTATTATGCTTTAATGCTGGTAAAACTAATAGATACATGTACATAATCTGACACAAATTATAATTATTAGACAACAAGCAAAGATTAGAGGCTACAAATTTTACAACATTGTTAATGACAGCCAGAATGACATCATATTGTTCCACATAAACACTGAACAGACCAGGGGCAGGGAGGGGAATTACAGGGGCACTCCAGCTATTCAGTATTGCACTTTCATAGAGTCTGGAGACTCACAAGAGATACACGAGATTAAAGTTGCCAAGATATCCTGGCTTTTACTCCCCAGTTTTGAAACATTGGCTCCTACACTTCCCATAATGCATCTGCATCTTTTATTATACCAAACCATCACGTAAGTTCACACTACATGACTTACAAAGTCATCAGATCACTGTAGACACTGCATTACTTGGAAGTCTTGAAGCTGTTGTGATTCTCATACTACATGACTGACTGGCGACAGAGAGTCACACTACAAGCTCTTCTGATCTGAGGTTTTTGTCAAGGAGCTCCAAAGACTGTTAGTGAGCGGAAAATCAGGGCTAAATGAAGGTGTAGTGTGAACTAGGCATAATGGGGCTGTGTCCACCAAAGCTTCTTTTCACTTAGGGCAGTGTTGTTTTTTTGTGTTGAACCAACCTAATCATGCCAGTTCTCTTGTCTGCCTGTCCAAACTGGGAGTGTAAGATTGATAGCAAACACTTCTCAGTGAAGGCTTAGTCACGAAGGATGCTCAGTGGCATCTTCGCCACTCGTCCTGTGCCTACCCCAGGCCTAGCTGCTGCCTGCACACTGCTGCAGTGCTAAAGGAGAGCCAGTGAGACACTCAACAGAGGAGCCGTGGATTGTGATTATTCTGCACAGCATGCGTGGGAATGAACTATAATTCTGTCAGGAAAACTTATGTCAAAGAAAACTGTATTTCCATTTGCAGTATTATATTTGGTGGTATGGCTCTGTTCTGGGGCTTCTCTGCCTTTCCTTGGGGCCTATGCAGAAAGCCTCTTCCACGCGCCTGCGTGGAAAGCCTTAGGGCAGAGAGAGCACACCTGTCTGCCCTTCCGCTTGCAAACAAGGAAAGCCTTAAGAGAGAGAGAGAGAGAGAGAGAGAGAGAGAGAGAGAGAGAGAGAGAGAACAAACCTCCCTGCCCTTCCATGCGCCTACATGGAAAGCCTTAGGGCAGAGAGAGCACACCTGTCTGCCCTTCCACTTGCAATCAAGGAAAGTCTTAAGAGAGAGAGAACAAACCTTCCTGCCCTTCCATGTGCCTACATGAAAAGCCTAAGGCAGGGAGAGCAGCAGCCAAGACCCCCGGGAACAGAACAGAGCAGCATCAATGAGTACAGAGTGTACAGAGAGTGAAACAGAATCTTGAGCTCGCTTCATTAGGATGGTCTTATCAGGCTACATTATCCCCATATTTGATTATCAGGTCATCTCCCCGCTCTGTGAGACTTCAACCTGCCTCAGTGTGGCTGTGGCAATAATTTGCTTTCCCGTGTTGTTGGACAACATGTTATACATACGAGTTTATTTTCAGGGGACCCCCATTTTTAATGCCCTTGCTTTCAAACACCACATCCCTAGTTTTAAATCCAGGCTTTCTGTTCAAAAATTGTGTCTCAAGCCCAAGAGGAGATATATAATCCTAATTACATCATCATAGTTGTTTTTCAAGACTCTGGAAAGCCCCATTCATATACCCTTTTTTTCAGTAATCTTAAGACTAGTAAACTGAACATTGTGTGTAAAATAGCGGAGAGTCCCTTTCAGCAGGCTGCACTTCAACTTGACCAAAACAGAAACTTGGTGTCATGTGAAACGTTGTGTATACTCACTGTTTGTTTTGTTCATCTATTTACACTACACACCAACAGGGACGCATTAAGATGAAAGAGGTTACAGTAATGTAGTGGGGTAAAAAAAAAAAAAACAGTGACCGAAACTTCAGAGCGGAGCGACATCAAGTGAGAAAAGATCAGATTCAGGATAAAGGTCTGATTACTGAAATCAACCCAGGATAAGACTGAGAATATATCACATGATGTTTGCGCACACATGGCGGCAATGAGATGCTTTTCCGTGCGGCGCTTCACATTTTCTCCAAATGTGTCTCCAAGAATTTGCCAAAATTCGCTTCTGCAGAACGTAAACAACCAATTTCAGGGGACGTCGACCCCGGTGCAACATCACACGATTCCCAGGATACTTTCATGAGACGTGGTGCTTTTGTTGTCTCCTCCTCAGTGCGTAGAGTCTTGTGTCTGCATGCTCTCGTGTTTCATGACCATGCATGTTATTGACTTATTTGCATACTCTTGCAGCAGGACCTATTTTCCCATAAGACACAGAGGCAGGTCATGCGTCCACATCTGCGAGCGTCTGCTATGCGCTCATCGCTTGGATGTTGCTGTATGTTTTTATGTTCATGTTTGTATTACGTTAGCTGGATTAGTGCAGTTTCGTGGGTGTGTTTGCATCCATCACTCAGAGAATATGTGCGTGTTGAATGTATTTATGCGTCTGTGAATTCCCCACCCTTTTTCTTTCTTTCTCTCTCCCTCTTAAGCAGTTGTTTGCGTGTGTCTCTACCTAATGAATGCAGCCACAGGATAAACAGCCGCATGATAAAGCAATTACAATTAAGCGCATATGTGAAGCATAGGGCAGAGAGCAAGAGATGGAGGGAGGCTGAGAGAGGACAAAAAAGAGAAGACAAGAGAGGAAAAGGTGTGAGAAAAAGCAGAGAATATGAGGGAGATGCATATCACTTCAGTGGCTCGTTTGGGAGACTCGAGGCACTCCCACGTCCCTCTGCTCTCTCCCTTGGACGACCCTGCTCCCCTCTGTCTGCATTGGGAGAAAGGAAACGGACGAAGGATTTACTGTTGGGTCCTGACTTGTACACATTCCTGGTGTTGTTTTTCTCCCCTCGGCCCCTCGGCCATACCAAAGGCCTCTAAAACAACAGGCTGTCAGGTTGTGACAGCTGGCTTCAAACAGCTCCTACAGCAGCCCTGCACCCAGGTTCCCAGCCTCACCATGGAGCTGTGTGTGTGTGTGTGTTTGTTTCTCTGTGTGCACGGATGGTTACATGCAAGTGTGTGTGTGTGTGTGGGGGTGGCTAAGTGTTTGTTTGGTCTGTGCATGTGGATGTATAGCTGCTTGTGTCGGTGTCTGTGTGTATCTATCACTTTGAGATAAGTAGGACTTCAGTCGCCGAGACTTAACATTTAAACCCCTTTGGTGTGTGTGTACGTGTCACATCCTCACACACACACACACACACACACATACACACAAACACCCCTCCTTATTCCCAGCGATGAGCCCAGGTGGCAGAGTGGCTTTGAAGCGCTGCGAGCCTTCTTATGATTCCCCTGGCCATCCAGGTGTGTGTGGGCTGGCCCGTCTGTCTCAGCCAGAGAAGGCCCTTTTTGTCTGAGCCTTGTCAACCAGGAGAACTCCATTGATCCCCGTGACTCCCCCCCTGCTCCCCTTCAGAGTGCTACCACACCTCCAAAATACTCCCCAGCTTCAGATGTGGGAGCTGGGAGAAACCAAAGCTGTCTGGACGATGGAGGGGCTGTTGGTGGAGGTGTGGGCGGGGATAAGGTGAGCAGGAGCAGCCCCTCTTAGCACTAATGGGATAATTGTTTGCACTTCACAGGTGCTCCTGTCCAAATGAGGTCACAGCTCAAGTGTAGCTCTTCAGAAGTGGAGGAAGGGCGGAATTTTTTCGGCAGAGAGTTGGCAGACGGGAAACAAACACATGTCGGCATATAGACACGAATGGAGAGATTGTGGTATGCAAATTAATTTAGAGATGGAGAAGATTTCGATTATTTTTTAGCTTTTTGACTTCATTTGATAGGACAGCTTCAGAGTGAAAGGAGGACAAAGAGAGGATGACATGCAGCAAAGGGTTGTGGGTTTGAATAGAACCCACAGCCGCCGCAAGTACATAGTCTTAGTACATGGTACATTATGTAAATTTTTATAATCTCACACTTTACATTTGATAGTGGCATCACAGTTCTGCATTCCTGGTCACCTGCTCTTTTCTGTATGCCCAGTCACCCAGCCCTCAGTCCGAAATTTTCCATTCACTCTGGTTTCCCAAACCTCAGCTTCAGTCAAGGCAACTCAGTTCACCTGTTCCACATTACACATTGTTCCTTGCCACTCAGCAGACTCTCCAGTGCATTATTTCAGACTGATTTCCCATTGCCGACCCTGCCTGCTTCATCTGATTCCCGGTAAATACACCAGCCTTCTGTTTCCGACCACAAAACCTGCTGGGCATCCGTGGTCCTTTTTTGCCTGTGGTTGCTTGGCGTTTTTATCCGACGACAACTCTACAGTGTGAGTGTTCCAGTCTGCTCACCTGTGGTTTCCTGTGGTCTTGCTTGTCCCCACACTCACCATTGTGTGTGCATCCTGTGAGTACTTCCCTGTTAGCCTGTCAACTCTTTGCCCGGCCTCAACCTACCTTCTTCCTGTCCCACACTGGTGCTTCTGCTTGGACTCAGTTCTCACCTGGTTCCAGATCTTCTGCCTCCTCGACTCCATCCCCTGCCTGCTCCTCCACGGTGCCGTTGCCTGTTATTGAACTGAACTGTGTTTGCTGGGCTAAGGCCACCACTCACTCACCTGCCTCTCAGCCTGGTTCAGCCTGCCAAACAAACCGGGCTGCCAAGGACTTTATGGAGAGACTTTAAAGGAGTACTGGAGTTACTATTGTGTGCTGTTTACTATCCTGCCTTGTACCTGCTGAGTAGTAACAGTAAACATCAATACCAACTGTTCCTGGTCTCTGTTGTGCTGCTTTTGGGTCCAAATACCTCCCATTACAAGTGGGCTATTTGGATTGATCTGTTTATGTGGATTGCAAAGGCTCTATTTCTTTTATTGTAATTTATATCAGTCATTTTGTACTTTGTGTCCATCTTTTGGCATTGGGTACAGAATGTATAGTCAGCTTGTATTACATATAGATGTACCATTTTCTACTGGAGAAGCTCACTGGGTTTTTAGGAAGGAAAGATCATTTACTGCAGCAGCTTGCCCTTGTATCCAAAAGGATCCAATGGAAAATGGAAAATGGAAAGTCTGACGACAAATTAAAGTAACATAAATACATCTTAATACGTTAATTCAATTTCTCACAATCTGGTTATTTGTAAGATTCGGGTGAGTAGATAATGGCTGAATTTTCATTCTTCATTCAATTTTCATTTTTTGGGTGCACTGTCCCTTTAAGCATTTTTGTGTAAATGACCTTTCTCCCTTACCATCAGATGTTTGTATTCTTTAGAAACCTCATCAAGCTGCCCACTCACTTGCTGGAAATTCTCTAGATATTCACCGCCTCTATTCACACTTGGGCTCAACTGAATACTACACAGACTTTGTACTTGGAAGCTGGCAGGGTTATATCCATTTATCAGGTCCAACTGATTCCAACATTTGCGTTCTCAAATAAAAGTCCTGTGGGTAATGTCTAGGTAAGTTCAAAGCTGCAGTACATGTGTGAAAAGGGTGAAATAACTGGGTTTCTTGAACATGTAAACCCAGTGAGCTGCATCATATAGCAGCTTTATCACATCACAAGTCACAAGATTGAGGGTTAGTACAAAAAATATTGCTTAAAGTAGCTTTAAAAATACTTGTCAGTGTGAATTTCAAGGTGTAACGTAAAGCCTGAAAAGTGGGAATAGAAATGCTTGTAAAATATAAGATTTTTCTTTCACTCACTTGGATATTTAGGGATTTAGGTTACACCCGAAACAGGAATCATAAATGTCAACATGGATGCTGGCTAAACTTTAGCCCAGATAAGAAATAAACATCATATGTCAGCTGATTCCATCCAGATAAGCAGCTCTTTCTTAGAGAAGCTGACACAACCACAGACACAGACACACGCATGCATGCACTGAAAGATAAACTCCGAGTCAGACATATGCCCCCTCCACTGGTGTCATTGTTCCGTGCCTTTGAAGGTCCCATGCAGGTATTTTCCTTATGATATTTCCTGTGCTTTTGAATCACTCATTGTGTCTGTCCTCCGCTGGGTCTTTAGGAAAACCCCTTGATATATCTATTTTTTCCTTATCCACAGGTATTTACCGTCACATCTTGTCTGTTTGAGTCACAATAATTCGGAGGAAAGATTGTTGTTTTTCAGAGGAAGCTTTTCTTAAAGGGTCATTAAGCCCAAATCACAAAAAAAACATATTTCAAGGGACAATATCTTCAGTTCCAATGAAAACTAAAGGGTCACAGTGAGGTCAGTGGATCAAACAAAGTAACAGGAATGTTATTTTTGGACCAAGATGTTGCTGCAGACTTCTTTTTTAAATCTAATGAAACCTACATTACATTGAGGCAAAACTTTCGATTTACTGGTCCATCTACGTCCCAGTCCTCACCTATGGTCATGAGCTCTGGGTAGTAACCTAAAGAATGAGGTTGCAGCTGATACAAGCAGCTGAAATGAGTTTCCTCCTTGGGGTGGCTGGGCTCAACCTTAGAGATAGGGTAAGGAGCTCTGACATCCGGAGGGAGCTCGGAGTAGAGCTGCTGCTCCTTCACGTTGAAAGGGGTCAGTTGAGGTGGTTCAGGAATCTCATCAGGATGCCTCCTGGACGCCTCTCGTTGGAGGTGTTTCGGGCTTGTCCCACTGGTAGGAGGCCCCGGGGCAGACCCAGAACATGCTGGAGGGATTACATATCTCATCTGGCCTGGGAGCGTCTCGGGGTACCCCAGGAGGAGCTGGAAACCGTTGCTGGGGAGAGGCACATCTGGGGTGCTTTGCTTGACCTGCTGCCTCCATAACCTGGCTTCGGATATGCGGTTGAAAATGGATGGATGGATGGATGGATTACATAAAGGCAAAATTTTTAGAGAAAAATATCACAACCTGGACAGATAAAACTTCAAAATATGAGAAAATATGTTTTTATTTTAACCGCTGTGTGTGAGGAAACACAAATGTTACACATGTTATAACATATCTTGTTATTTTTATTTGTTTATTTACTTTTAAATTAGAAATGGGAGAAAGAGTAAGGAGAGGAAACTCCAGAATGGAGCAAAACAATTATAAATGGATAAATACATTCAGAGAGAAAAACAAAATTGTTGAAAAAACTCTCCACATACTGTCTACTTACTTTCTTTTGTGACCAGACACACCAAACCAACATCGACGAAGGCCAACTATTGGGTCACCTTACGCTGCCTATGCCATGGCCAAAAGGTTGCCCATGAGGAAATAACTCTCCATATCAGCAGGTGTCGTTAGTCTGTATTTATCATTCTAAAAAGGAAACCGGGAAACCAACAGGACAAATACAATACACTAGTTAGCCAGTTAGCACATTGACAACACATCCTAGTGGTGAAAAATAATCTTACTTAATATAACAGGTTTGTTTCAGTCTCACGCCCTTTTGATTTTAGCGGTTTGTTTACTTTCCTCATTTCCATTTCTCTTCCTGTGCGTTGAGCTGAACTACCAGTCAGAGTGATTTTTTTCACCAACCGGCTCCATGGTCTCAGATGTCGATTCATCAAGCTGAATCAGCAAAAATAAAAATAGCCAACAAGTGCCAACAGTGTGGGACACACTGCCAAAACTAGAGCGACAAACACTCAACAATGGCCCAACATTGACCAATGGCTGACCATCTTTGACTGGAGCTTTTAATGGTGTCACATGGTCAGCATTAACACATTTGTTTTCTCAGTTGTTATGGAGCCTTTTAGTAATTATTTAAAAGTCAAGCTGGAAAACAAGACTGCACCTTGTGCCTCTATACTTTAATGTCGATGTATTAGTAGGCTACTGTACATACCTGAAGTATAATTGTAACTATTTTGCCTTTATCTTAACTTACAATGAGCTTAAGGCGACACCTATTCACTGGAAATGGAGCCTCTCTTCACTGAAGCAGTATATGTGCACCTTGTGTGCATGCAGGTTTGTCTCTCATTGGCCATTAAGTTGTGAGTGATTTGCTAGCTGTTTTGCCGTACTCTGTTTTCACAAAGGAAAATCATATATTAACTCACTCCCCTGTCCGTTGGGAGGTCAAAGTCCCAGGTCAGCTACAGTCTTTCTCATGCTCATCGACACTTGAGCAGGGCATTTAAAGTTCAGACAGAAAAAAAAATGTCCTGTTAAGTGTTTTCTACAGTGATTGTACATTAAAATGTGTTTAGATCACTGAAGTGCACTTTGGAAACTATAATGTGGAATTTAAAAACAATCCTTCAGGCCCGTCTCTCGTCTGAACGCTGCTTTAGGCCCAATGCCACAGAGCAGACTGAAGTCACAATGGGAGACATCACAGAGTCACGGCCTGTAAATGTTAGCTTTAGTTTCTTTTACATCAACAGTTTACCCATCTCTAATTGGAACATGGCCCCCCTCCCTCTTCTTTCTATCTAAACACATGGACACGCACGCGCACACACACGTGCTCACACATCCAGATATGCTCTCACAGCCAGGCGTGCACGTACACATCCCGTGGAATTATGGGAACATCTGGAGGAGCTCATCCAATGCACAGACAAACGTTTCCTGGAGAGCACCAAAAGAACCATCAGAGAGGCTTCAAACAGCCCGCCACTGCTAACACAAACACACACACACACCTCTTGGCCGCAGAGGTAAAGGCCAGATCAGATGAGCAGAGGGAACAAAGAGCGTCTCTTTGCACTTGAAGGTATTGCAGCACTTAAGGTTAACTCTCCGAGCACAAGGGCTGGCTTTCTTCTCCGCCAGTGTCTCATCTACACATCCTCATATATTCGCCGCCCTGCCAGGATCCTTGGCCCACCAGGACTCAGAGAGAGCCAAGGGGCATAGGGAGCTTCTCGTGAAACAGTTTCAGCATGTCAGGGTCAGGCTGTCTGGCCTCTGACAAGCCTCTACAACACCCAGAGTGCAGGAGGGAGAGAAGATCAATACATTGTATGTGTATATGTGGTAAACAGCGCTACAGATGACATGAGATGAAGAAGTATGCGGACAAATTTGAAAAAGCAGTTTGTTTTCTCTGTTTTTGCTTTTCATCCAAGGGAGCATATGTTCTGACCAACAAAAGGGATTTTCCCAAAAGCACTGTCTGTGAGAGTGACAATTTGAAACTCTCACTCTCATGTTGTAATGTCGACAGGAAAAACTAGAATTCTTGGAGCCCAGCCGCAA
The DNA here is from genome assembly GCF_011397635.1 of Epinephelus fuscoguttatus. Lineage (NCBI taxonomy): Eukaryota > Metazoa > Chordata > Actinopteri > Perciformes > Serranidae > Epinephelus > Epinephelus fuscoguttatus. The sequence goes on along the minus strand of NC_064765.1, from coordinate 15,507,117 downwards.
GAAAATGTTTGCATTGTACATTTCTGCAAACCACCATTCGTTACATTTACATTTCCTACATATATCAACATTTCTAAAGTGATGTAATACATGAGCTGACTTTGTCATCACAAGGAGGAGGGATGGGTGGATGGTAGGGGCGTAAATATAGACAGTTCAGGCAATGCAGTTAAATTAAAAATGGTACAATTTTCTATACATGCCCTCAAAAAACAAACCCATCTCCGTCATGGTTTTCTGTTTATGGATCAGTCTATAACAAAATTCTATGCTTATTCTACATAATCTATTAAAAAAGGCTCTATTTTCCTATTTTCTTTTGTAGTTTTTGTCATATACAGATATGTAATGATGATCCCTGGGTAATATGTATGTTAATGTTGTTCCATATCAAGTCTCTGTTCAATCATGTCACGATACAATACGATTTACTGAAGCTAGCTTAGGTGCAAAATTTCGCAAGACTGACAAGATGGGCACATCTGCAGTTACATAGAATGTAAAAGTATATATATATACATATACTCCTAAAACTGTGTGTGTGTGCTTCATAACTACTAACCAGGGCCTGTTATAATAGCATGCACTGGGAACTATCGTAACTACCTTATGCCACTGGTGAATGGTGTGTCATCCAGGCGAGATGCCAGCCAAGCTGCAGACCGGCAGTCGCCCCCCCTAAAGTGTCCTCCTGGGAGCCAAAACGCACACTAAAGTGCCCTCTTGGCAGCCAAAATGCCCTCCTGGGAGCCAAAACGCACACTAAAGTGCCCTCCTGGGAGCCACAACTCACCCTAAAGTGCCCTCCTGGGAGCTAAAACTCGCGCTGAAGTGCCCTCTTGGGAGCCAAAACACGTGCTGAAGTGCCCTCCTGGGAGCCAAAACTAGCACTAAAGTGCCCTCTTGGCTGGTTAAAACATGATAAACTGCCCTCTTGGGTGGTAAAAACATTACTGTTGCAATGACTTTTATGTTGAGCCCTTTTTTGATCTACATTGAGCAAGAACTATATCTCACAGAACCAGTTTGGATTATCTGGTGCTAATATGGTGTTAAAATGCACTAGAATACAGGAAATGGCATCTACTTAAGTGAAAATTTGGGGGAGGACCCCAGACCCCCCCAGGGATTTATTTCTTTCATACATCAATGTCTCTGTGTGCTCTTCACAGTCCAATCTACACAGTTCTCGTGGATGCTGATCCTAACTACAAACTAACTTGAGTAGTCTGTCTAGTTAGCCTGTTTTAAGGCTATATAATGTGCCATTTGTATAACATATAAACACGTTGAAAGTGCCCTCGATGTGGAACTTAGTGCCCTCTTCAGTGGCGAGAACGAGCTGTATGTGCCCTTTTTTTTTTCTTTCCGTCACTGCCCTTCAAAAAGTCTGTGCACGCCACTGCTGCAGACCACTGTTTGAGACCAACAAACAACAAAACCAATTGTGTTTTAGCAACTGGTTGCTGGCTTTTCAGCAGCTTTTAAGGCACCAAACGTTGGTGTTTTTTAGCAACCTGTCAGTGTTTTTACGTCAGAGATTGTGCCACAAAGAGTGGTTGCTTTTCCTGCTGGGATGGTGTCACCAAAACTAGATGTTTTACACCGACAAATGATGTGTCCTGAGTATAACCAAGTGGTTTTTGTGCTTAAATGTTACCACATATTAACCACAGCATTGTTGAAATATAAATGTTCAACACATCTCCTGCATGATAACATACAAATGCATCTGTGGTTTGCAGAAACATAAAATACCAATATTATTTCTGGTGGCTGGACTGCATTTTTTAAACTGTTAAGTCGGGATATGCATGCAATAGATGAGCATAACCATTGTCAATATTTCCTTGGCTTTCTGAAAAATGCCAATAGATAATATATTTCTATATTCAAAACAACAACAAAAGCTAAAATAATGACCACTGGTTGTTGGCAGTGACAGAAAGATTTATCCTGATAACCAATAATATTTCATCATTGGCCATATTTGTCAACAGGGCCCAACTTTCATTGACATTAAACTTGTTAAATCAAGTTATTTACTTATGTACCAAAATCACAGATCACAAATTTGCACAAAGGCATTAGGAGGAGACAAATTGCATATTGTCATGAAGAGTGGAGCAGGTGGACCAAACGCGGGACACTGCAGGCAACAGGAAATTTAAGAACAAACTTTTTACTCAAGCTTCATGCGGGGAAAGCAAAACTGATCTTAAAAGGAAAAAAACAAGGACCCAACAACACTGAACAACCAAAAAAAAATAAGGATTGAGAGGCCGTTTACACGTACACAGTGATTTTGATAAACGGAGACATCTTCCTTCGTTTGTGCCCTTCGTTTACACGCAAACGGAGATTTCTCCTCTGAAAACCAGTCTTTCTAAAAACTCCGGCCAGAGTGGAGATTTTGGAAAACTCCGGTTGTGCGTTTGCATGTAAACTGAGATAAACGGAGATAAATGGAGTTATAGGCAGCCGACACTATGAACTTGCACCTGTGTCAAAAGTGCGACCTATGTTGCTATGGTGACAATGGATACATGGAAGGCTTGAGCTTGTCGTTACACTGCCACCTACAGGTTTGGCATGCTCATGTGTATATATATACGGGTAAGTGTAAACGAAGATCTTTTTGAAAACGGAGACGGTGAAAGGTGTAGCCGGCAAGGTGTAAACGGCCTCTGAAATACAAGCTAATGTGACAAGGGGAAAAAGTGCAGGTGGAGTTCTGGGCAGAGAAGCTCAGGTGCAGGGCATGAAGTGATCAGGCAGGAGAGCAGGCAGGGAGCTGATTGGCTGGAGAAAACTGTGGAAACAGGAAAAGACTAACAGGACTGATTCAGAGCAGGTGTGTAGATGGGTAAGGGAGGGAAGGGCAGCACAGGACCACAGGAGGAAAACCACAGCAAATACAAAACTTTTTTTCCTAACCATAGCAAAGTGTTTTTTGTGCCTGAACCTAACCTAATTCACAGTACTGCTGAAATGTAAAGATAAGTAAAGTTTCAACATTCGCAACATAATGCACAAATGTAATGTGTCTGGGGGTTTGCAGAAACCTAGAATGCTGACGTTTATTCAGGCGATTGTGTAGCTACAACTCAGTCCAGTCTGATAATAAGTCTGAGGGCATCTGGACACACAGCCAGACTACGACACGAATTTGACTCAAGTTACAAAGCTGTTTACGATACGACATGATACAATGCAATCTGATACGATCTGATACAGTATGGTACAGTGAGGTATGATATGATATGATACGTTATACTTTATTGTCCCTGTAGGGAAAGTCGTCTCAGACTGCCCTACAATAATAGTCCAGAAGAAATTAAGCATACACCATAAAAACATGTTGTAATTTGATTTAAAAAATATAATTTTATCAGGTCAGTGACGTGTTTGAGCAAAAAACTACGCTAGAAAAACTGTATTATTAATAATAAAGACATAATTTCTAACACTTGACTCTCCACCAAAGTCTCAACCCTGCTTCACTGTTGGTCTCCTTTTTCTCCATCTCTGGACTTCTCTGTCATCCACAACAGAAAAACACAGTTTATCATTATCACCCCCTCTCACCTGAGACCTCACCTCTTGTCTCCCCTCTCGCTCTACTTCCTGACACCCCCTCCCGCCACCCGCTCGGCCCTTTCACCCTTCCTCTCCCCTGCCACTACCCATCCCTTCACACGTTCTCTCCTCCCCTCCCTCCCCCTCCTCACCTCCCTACCACCTAGTGAGCACATTTCCTTACTCCCTCCCTGCCAACAAAGGGGGAAAAAAAGCTTTTACTCATTAGCGGATGACCTTTGCCCCTAGGCCACATTTTAAGAGGCTCTACTTGACTCCTGACATGGCCGTCAGCAATCAAAACATGTGCGTTCAGTGCATATAGACCTGGAGAACCGGCGTGTATTGATGGTTGGCTCGATGTGTGTGTGACAGCAGTCTGACAGGAGACAGACAGGTTCACTAACTACTGCACAACCTCTGCGGTGGTTCCTCTGTCCCCGGGCCGGACGCTGGCGATGGTTACCCACGATGGAGATGGATCACTCTCCCTCTTTACTCCTTATGTGGCCCGTTTGCAGGAGCCCCATTAGCTTTATCACCAATGTGTGTGTTTACTCATTGGGAAAGGTGAAGGGTTTGGGCATAGCGTGTCAGAGTCGGTGTGTAATGGTGTTGATGCTTTTCTAATTGCTCACAGAAGTTGGATGTGGGAAGCTTGTTTGAGATCTGATGTGTTTGTGTTTCTAATTTCACAGACAGGACGAAAACACACATGCGCTGTTTATCTAACTCTTGGCCTCTCACAGGCACACATTCTGCTCGATATAAAAATATATTAAAATCACTTGTGATCTGTTTTCATCTTTATAGTCACTGGATTTTTTTTTTTAAACAAAGGGCAGAAAAACAGCAGAAGAGTCAACCTGAAAACGCGAGCTAACCTAAGGCTCTCTCTTGCCCCGGTCAGTCTTTTAATAAGGAAGCTGACAGCATATTCCCTAAGGCAGGGTGCTGCTACTGTAGTAATAGCCCTTCATTGCTGACAGATTCATGCACACTCCTTGTTTGATGTGGCTCTCTCCTTCTGCTTCGACCTCAGCTCGTCTGCTTTTGGAAAGTTTCTTCCAAGGAAAACAGAGCTTTTCAAAGGACAGCAACCGAGCAATTAAGGTCCTCTTTAACCTGTTTTACTGTGTGGTAATGTGACATACCTCTGGGCGTCTCTGACACTAATATAGACATGTCTGCTCCCAATATGGCAACAGAGAGCTGGTGTTGTTGCTCTTTGCGAACAGAAAATGATTCAGATATTGTGTAATCAATAAAGACATTTCAAACCACGTTGAAGGAAGTATTTTATATTTAAAACAGAGACGAGAGGAGGAAAACAACAATTCACCCAGCCTTAGGGACAGTATAAAACTTAATAGGGGAGGAAAGGGGTCAGAGGTAAGGGAGAGTTATGTATTATTCTGTTTTTGCTCCAAGGGAAGGTTGTCTGAATTTTTTTGGGACAGCAATTCTTTTAAATTTTTATTATCCAAAGTAAAGTCTTCCCTTGTGAGATTAAGTGTAATTAAAATAAATTGGGTTGTCAAAATAATGCATTAATTTAGCTGAATAAATCACAGAAAAAAATAATGTACTAAAAAATTGACACTGAATAATTTCATTTCGTGGTGCCCCTTGACCTGGTGCGTCATTGAAGGCCACAGTGGCTTTTTTATGTGATGGAGGCAGACCACACGACGCACTTACATTTAAAAAATGCCCAGATGGAACTGTTGATAGGAGCACCATTCTCTGCAATTTCTACGGTACAAGAATTTTCGTACCGTCGGAGCCTTGAAATATCACCTCAACGCAAAGCATTGAGCGGTGAACCAGAGCTCCGAGCTAGCATAGCCTAACGCTAGCAGCCAGCCTCGTCAAGCAACACTCGACCAGGCGTTCAGATGCAAACTGACCGTCTGTGACCGACTAACGAATTCCCTTGCAAGATGGAATGCAATGGACTGCACACCAGTTTCGGTGGTGGAAATCCAGCAGCTTTACTACGACACATCTGCCAAAATTCATTTCATTATATCTTTAGTAGCAACACATTCTCACTCCAACCTCGTCACATATCGATGTTACGTCCATATACAACGTGAAAAGTACCCTGGGTGAATTGGTTGTTGACGTTCTGGGACGCCGTGTCAAGTTCTGCCTGTTACATGCATTGTCTTCTTTCAAAATACACTTTAGTTTTCACAGGAAATTTACCGTTGATATACAGTCTCTTTCAAAATAAAAGCATTACAGCAAATTGACCTTTTTTTCCCTCAACAACTAACACACATGGTTAGGAAATAAGAACAGGGTTTGGCGATATAATCTTAAAGGAAACGAACAAGGTGAAAGTTGGTGTTTTCTGGGCCCATCCAACTCCCGTCCCACCCACCCTACTGCTGCTACTTTGTTCTTGTCCCGTTATGTTTCCACTGACGCTGCCAGCCACCATTCGTTAAACTATAACAGCGACTAGCCATGTATTATGCCAACGATAAAGGACAGCTTTTTTTCAACGGTGTCTGGTGCCAGAAGTCACTGCCCAAGTGCCGGATTTTGAATTTTCATTAAGTGAAATCCTTGCACAGAGCAGTGACCTTGTTTCACTTGTTCTGCGGTTGTAAAAAGCAGTCAGACACAGTAGCACCTCTTAATTAAAAAAAAAAAGAAAAAAAAGAGTTACTGGAATATTCATAATTTTGTTATGTTTCCATAAATATATGATTTTGAGATGGGGTTGTCTAGCTTTATACAAAAGGGAATATACAATTCAACCCTGCTTCTCAAGCCAATAATTGTTGTACACTCCCTTAGCTGGTTGGAGCTGAAAGTTGGGAGCCAGGTCTGGAGGTCAGGGTCGTTGTTTGGGCCTGGGGGGACCAAAGCTGAACGGATAAGGAGGAGGTTGTTGGTTGACATCTCGTCTGGGGCCTGTCTTCACCAGTCCACCACCCAACCCCTGTATTTGGACAGGGTTTATTTTCAGCCTCTGCGTCGATGTTTAGCACGAAAGCCTGCAATATCCAAGCACTGAGCAGCAACAGCGACATGTGGCCACCAGACTCCTTCAGAGCTCTTTCTCCTCCCTTACATTCCCCCAACCTCCGCCCCCTCCGCTGCTCCTGCTGTTCCTCTGAAAACATCGTGTCCCATGGCATGAGCAAACATGCTTGGCCATCCTTCCTGTGAACCTGTAGAATGGCAGGACCCCCCTCTTTGCAAGGCCCATAAGACATCCCGACCTCCTCTCAGCGTAACTCAGAACTGGTGAGACAACAAACCTTGAAGTTGGCTTTCTGTGACCTTTTAAAGGTATTTTAATGGCCCTATCTCCCCACTATTGAAATATTTGGTGGGGCAGGGTAATTTTATCTCTGTGAAATGGAGAACAGCTAATCCTGCTTGAATAGGCTACCCTCTAGTGTCTGAAGCCATTATGGCTCACATCATGATACTGTTAAAGTGTCTCTCCACATCAGTTAGTGCCATGTTTTCACACCAAAGTTGTATCCTGACTTTTTATTAGTTTCCTTCAGATGCAGAGAAATAAACACGGTGACTTTCACAACTGTGTTTTTAATTCCTATTTAGGAGCTCACCTTTGCCTGAGCCTTGCCTCGTTCTCACCCTCCACCGAGATGTAAAAGTATTTGCCTGATAATTGCTTTCCAAACATGACTGTTTACTCATATCCAAAATAGACAGCTGAGAGACTGAGGAGGTCTTTCTCTCCCTCCCCAGGGTCAGTGCAGGGTGGGATCTGTGTGTTGTAGTCAATAATGTGAGGGAACAAACAGAACATTAACGTCACATGCACATGCAATACATCATATATTCTTTTACAGGAAGTTAAGCCTCTCATCTCTCGGGCACTGACCTTTTGGCCCCTGATGGGGCAGCAAAGATGAATATTAGTGAAAATAGAAACTGGAATAAATCAGAAATTGGAGATAATGATGAGAGAGAATGAGATATTGTGGCAACTACAAAGTCAAATTAAAGGGTCTGTTCACACAAACCGAACAGACAAACCCCAAGTGGTGTCTGACAATTTTGTATCTATTTTGAGATATTTTAGCTTATTTTAGTTATTTGTTTTAGGGTTCTGCTCTCGTGAACATTGTTTTCTTGACCCTTTGTTACTTTCAGCAACAAAGGTCTGATAAACCCACTATTTTGCATCCTAAGCAGCGAAGCTGGCAACTAGCATGTGAAGAAACCAAGACATCTAGGAGCTAAAAAGCAAGATATATGTCATTGGAGGTGGTGGAAACTAAAACAGGGATGGATGTAGGGTGAATTGGACTTTAAATGAATGCTAATATTGCAATTGTTTCACTTTAACAACTTGATGTCAGATGTTACTGTTTTCAGTTTGCTTCACCTCCCTTAAAGGTCTTGTGTGTAGGATTTAGTGACATCTAGTGGTGAGGTTGCAGAACTAAAACTTGTCTTGTGTGCCAAGCATTGTCTCTATCTAGACTCACAAGTCAGTCTTTAGACGCTTTGCTAAACTAAAGACTGATGTCTTTCTCCCTGATTTTGTGTTTAGATGGGCGGATACAATTTGAGAGTTTAAAAAAACTCCCTACGTTGCAGAACCAATAGTAAATCTGCAGGGCGGTCCTTCGGTGGCTCGCTGAACTCTTGTCCTCGTAAACATAGCCTGACTAGAAACACCTGTAGCGGTAAAAAATGGCTCAAGTCACTGTAAGTCCTTCATTTCCACAATCTTGTGGACTGAGCACACGTTTCATAAAACGGAGTTAAATCTCTTGGCATCCATTTTCAAGCTCTCTGTTGTTTCCTTGCGGACGAGAAAAGGGGGAACCCACATTTCCGGGTAGGCGCGTCCTTTTCAAAAATGCAAGAGGCGTTGCTTTGTTGCCGGCCGTTTTCGCTGGTGTGTTAAACACACTTTAGAAAGGAGTGTCCCCAGACTATCAGAAGCCGGAGATCTCTGATTGTCTGGTGGTGAGACTAGTCTCTATCTAGAGCCAGTGTTTGGTTTGTCCGTTCTGGGCTACTATAGAAATAACATGGCAGACTTCATAAAAGAGGAGGTGCTCCACAGCCCACTCTCACATACAATTATTTTCTTGAGGTGATTAGAAATGAATAAAAACATAGTTACGAGTATCTAGCCCATTCTCATCCCAAATACTGTCGCTTTGAAAGTGATTTTGGTGTCAGACACCTGACGCCAAGAACTTCTCAGGGCAGTATGATACTCCAGCAGGTGGTGTCAGATTGTAGCACAGCTGGATGGAACCTTTTGCAGTTTTATGATACGCTGCTGGTCAACCGGACAGCACCTGTTGCAGCAGTATAATACGCTGCTGGATGGCGTCAGGTTGAAACACTGCCGGTAACGACATAATAAAAGGAGCTGGAAAAGGAGTGTGCAAAAGGATGGGTCCAACAAACCCCAGACTTTCACCCTGGGGCACATTTCGTTAAAGTTCGTAAATGACTGCACCTGTATAGCACTTTACTAGTCTTCCGAACACTCAAAGCTCTTCTACACTACGTCACATTCACCCATTCACTCACACTCACACACCAATGGAACAGTCAAGAGCAGTTTGGAGTTCAGCATCTTACCCAAGGATGCTGGGCTGGAGGAGCCAGGAATCAAACCACCAATCTTCTGATTAGTAGATGAGCCGCCCTACCTCTCAGCCACAGCTGCCAGTATGAATGTAGAGCCAAACCATTATGTTTGTCTAATCCTAACCGCATGCTTTAGTTGCCTAAACCTAATAATGTGCTTTAGTCGACATCCCAGCATTGTTTGCAGCATCAGGGAACATCAACAGCGACGCAGGAGGACACCCAATGCGTAGCATGTCGACATGAAAGGCTACTGACAAAGTGGCGACGAGTGACAACTTGGGATGAGAACGTGTTGGAATATTATACAGTTTCTGCCGATGGATACCTCAAAATCATACACACTGGACATTTTACGTGTCATATCGTAGGCAACTGGACTTGCTTTAGTTTCTTGAAGACGTTTCTCTTTTCATCCAAGAGACTTCTTCAGTTCACTTCATTTCAGTTGAGAACTGAAGAAGCCTCTTGGATGAGAGGCGAAATGTCTTCAAGAAACTCAAGCAAGTCCAATTGCCTTCGATGTAGCACTTAAGATTACCATGACCTGGATGACGGAGAATCTTCACCTACATAAATACTAGAATGAGCAGCCAAGAAAAGAGTCAGTGCAGCTTTGATGTAAATTTTTTTTAAGTCTGTGTGCTCCATTTTTATAAAAATCTCATATATCTCTGGATTAGCAAATAAAATCTAAACTACGTGCATGGTAAGAGACCTCTAGTGGTAGAAATATATGCTATAATTTGGATGATCTGACCCTTTAAAGATCTTCTGCTTTGATTTAAAAAAGCTGAGTTGTGTTCCTGTTGGGAATATGTGCACCGGGATCAAAGGAGTTCAGTGTATTTCTAAGGGATTCAGTACAAATGAATCAACATCACTAAGCTCTATGCAAGAAATAAAGACGACTGCATGCTCGCTGCATTGTGTTTGCTTTGGTCAGTCTCCCATGGATGCTAGACAGTTGTGTCAAACCATTGCGCCTCAACTCTGAAACCAGGTGATGACAGCATTATTGTAGTAAGGTCCCTTAAGGGTTATGGTCAGTGTGTTAAAACATTATATAGTCCCTGACGGTCGCGAAGTGAGAAACAACTCTTTTCACCTGCTCTGCTCACCACAGTGTGTGGAAGCCGCAGACTCCCATGGTTGTGTGAGGTCTTTGCCGAGCTCTTCATTTGTCTCCCTCACCACTGATAGTGGAATACAGTAAATATTTGAGAGAGTTATTGCCGGGATCGGATTAATTACATGCAGTCTTGAGTTTCTGCAATGCATCCTTTGTTCCCGGACAAGTCACACAACATTAACAAGCTGTCAAGCTGTGAACTGACATGGTTTGTCTCAGTGACTCGTTGCCTTAACGTCCTCTGCGTGTGTGAACGAGTGTGTCTCTGTGTAAGCACACGGCATTCAAGATTAAACACATTTATAATCTGTGAATTTTCATGGTCAGGAAGTTGAGTGTGTGCAAGGCAGAGAAGGAATAAGGAGACAGTGACACTGAAACAGCATGAGAGTAAGAAAGGGGGGAGTAATGGAGCTTGACTAAACCAAGCGCTTGTACATAAATTGACATGTGCAATTAGGGAGATGTACACAGTCCCCCTGGTCTGTTTAAGATCTGGAATAGTTTCCTAACAACTTCAAGATGCCCTGTTTTGGCTTTGGTTTCAAATCTAAATCGGGTTTGACCTTGTTGAATAATGGTGCTGGTGAAGTTCCCTCTGTTCTCTTTGGCTTAGGTCCAACTGCACACACCATACATGACGGCAAACAGAGAACACGGTTTGGCTTCGCTGGAATCTGATGAATGGTGGAAGAAATTCTGACCTGAACTTGAATTCCTAACATTGGATTTTGCAAGGTGGTCATAAACACTTTTGGTTTCCTGTTTATATGGTGTGTAGAGATGGAGGGGGCATTAAAACTGGAGGAGCTGAGGGTTGAGCTAGCATACTTGGCCTGGAATCTCTCAGCATGAAATGCTTTGGGCAGCTCTCATAGTTTTCTCGTTTTCTTTTTTGTCTTTTTCTCACTATGCTTTTGTTTCTGTCCTTTCTGCCTCTACATTCATTAACAAAACAGTGTGTGTGATTTAGGGGGATTTAGTGGCATCTGGTGGTGAGGAATGCAGATTGCAACCAGTTGAAACTTTTTCCAGTTAGAATTTCCTCAGTGGTCATCGTTCAGGAGGTTTTTACCAGACGCCGAATTATCTGCAGAGGTCTCTTCCTCTCCAAAACAAACAAACCAGGTCATTTAAACCAGTAAAAACACTGAATAAAATGTTTGTATGATATCCCACGAAAAATGCATGTCCAACAGTTCATTGATATTCTACGAATTTGAGCACCACGAATGACAGTACGTCCTTAACATACACTTGCATAATTAATGAAAAGTTAAGGACGTTTGGTTTAGGCAAATAAAGTCACTAGGGTTAGGTTTAGGAAAAGAAACATGGTGAAGAGGTACCTTAAGAAGACTCAAAGTTTAGTCAAAGTTCACACGGATCCCAGCATACGACTTCAGGTGAAAGTCCTGGGTGAAAGTCCTTTTTCTGTGACCCATCCACCACCCAAACCTGCCTCCTTGCAAGCGTTCAGGCCTGCTTTATTGTTTACTTCCGTCAGCGCGTTGGTCACATGATTGCAGCCTTTCAAAATATGTAGGATATGTAAGAATTTGGTTGCACTGCTTCTTGAAAATATATGGAACATTTCAAAGAACAGCCTGACAAATCAATGCTTCTCTTACGCTGTTCAGCATGTTGCAGATGGGCCCAGCACCTGCTAATGTGTGCTCACCTTACTTGTGATCCAGATGTTTAGGAGGTTTTTACCAGGAGCCGAATTATCCGCAGAGGTTTCCTCCCCTCCAAACCAAATGGATCAGGTGATTTAAACCGGTAAAACCACTAAATAAAGCAGTTTAATATTACAAATCAGTGTTTCCCCAATGCTATTTGGCATGTCACAGACCAGTGGCTAGCCCAGGACCTGCTAATGTATACTCATCTTTTTCCTCTGATAACTTAAGATCCAGACGCTCAGGTGGTTTTTACCGAGAGCCGAATTATCTGCAGAGGTCTCTGTTTCTCAAAAACAATCGGACACAGTTATTTTAACCTGTCAAAATACTAAATAAAGCGGTTTAACATTAGATAATTGGTGTTTTTCCAAAGCTGCTCAGCGCGAAGGGGCTTCTAACTACGGTGGCCGACATGAAGATGCAAAAATACTAATGAAAATGTCAATAGCCATATTTAGAGCCAGTGTGTGGTTTGTCCATTCTGGGCTACAGTGAAAACATGACAGCACCGCCTGCCACTGCATCTTTGTGGACGAGGACCTACTCTTTGTGTAGATATAAATGGTTCAATTAAAGGCAACAAAAACACAAAGATTCTTGTTTGCATTTGTGATTATACACTAATGAAAACATGCTTATTATATCATACTACATTTCTGTTAATTTATATAGCCCCTAAATCCTCATGCCTCGAGCCCAGATCCCTGTGGAACTCCAGAGGTCACCAATTTCCAGCCTGAAGTAGCACCATTTTCCACCACCTGCTGTTTACTATTACAAGAAGTCCTACATCCAGTCTGTGACTTTGTCATCTATGCAAAATGATTTTAATTTTGACAGTAGACTTTTATGAGGACCTGTATCAAAAGCGTTTTTAAAGTCCATATATACGCAGTCAACTGACTGCATATATATGGACTCTGTTTGGAATCTGTTTGATTTCAGATGATCAACAAGATATGCTCTGATTAGATTTACCACTGTCTCACTTACTCCAGATGTCAGAATAACTGGCCTATAGTTCCCTGCTAATGATTTGTCCCCTTTTTTGAAAACTGCACTAATTTGTGCCTCTTCCTATTCACAGGGTAAAACTGAATCTCCTATTGTCTGATCAAAGGGATAGTGCACCCAAAAATTAAAATTCAGCCATTATCTACTCACCCATATGCCGATGCCCCGGTGAAGTTTTAGAGTCCTCACATCCCTTGCGGAGATCAGCAGGGGGAGCGGCTAGCGCACCTAATGGCAGACGGCGCCCCAGACTAACGTCCAAGAACACAAAATTGAATTCACAAAATGTCTCCAACATGCTCATCCGTAGTGATCCAAGTGTGCTGCAGCCCAGACATAAAAAGTTGTTTCGAAAAACGTCATGAACTCTGTTTTTAGCCTCACTGTAGCCTGTAGCTCTGACTGCTTCTCTGTGCTCTGCGCTCACGTGTGTGCGCGCTCAGGGTGATCGATCTCTGAAGAGCAGCAGTCTCGTCAGTACTGATGTCCAGATTCTCAAGTGCAGGCATCGCCAATTCCCAGTCTGAGCAGCAAAGACTTTCCTTCACACGTGAACACGGAGCACAGAGAAGCAGTCAGAGCTACAGGCTACAGTGAGGCTAAAAACAGAGTTCATGACGTTTTTCGAAACAACTTTTTGTGTCGGGGCTGCAGCACACTTGGATCACTACGAATGAGCAGTATGGAGATACTTTGTGCATTCAATTTTATGTTGTTGGACGTTAGTCTGGGGCGCCGTCTGCCATTAGGTGTGCTAGCCACTCCCCTGCCGATCTCTGCAAGGAATGTGAGGACTCTCACCAGGGCCTCCATCAGCATATGGGTGAGTAGATAATGGCTGAATTTTCATTTTTGGGTGCATTATCCCTTTAAATAACACTGTTAGAGGTTGGGCAATCACACAAGCCAATTCTTTTAAAATCCAAGGATGTAGCACATCTGGTGCTGGTGATTTATTGCTATTAATATTCTGTACAAGCTGTTTTGTATCCTCAGTAGTTATTTTTAAACACTCTAAATACTGAACTTCCAGTCTCGGCAGTTAAGGTATGTACCTTTTAGATTTATTCACAAATATCCTGCTGAAGTATTTTGACAACATTTCAGCCTTTTCAATATCTTTGTCTGTTTTGTGGAGTTAGGATTCTTCAGACTGGTGTGTAATTCAAATTTTTGTCCTGTTTTTTTAGCGGCTTTTAGCACTATACACAGTAGAGAGTGGCAGACTGGGACTCCAGAGTGGCATTTCATGGGTTAAAGACAGCTGCCAACATCTGTAGCTGTGGTTAGCTTTTAATTGTGAGGCCCAGCAAGTGAGCGAGCAGCATGGTGGAGAGGGGGCTGGCAGGCCCACATATTTCAGCCGAGTGTTCACAGAGCAGCTTTCCGGCCGGCCATGTGGACTCAATGATGGCGTCCAGGGGTGTGCTGTGCTCCTATGAAATATTAAATCTGCTCGGCCCCCAAGTGTGGACAGACCACCTGCAAGCAAGCGTGGCGTGCGGCGAGCCCGGAGATCAGATGTCTCTCAGCAATGCACATGCACAAACACACACACATGTAAGCATGAGAAAGAAATGTACTCGCCAATGTCCCCGCACAGGATGAACCTGTAGGCCTGCACATGCTTACACTAATGGACATAAACACATACAACAAAAAAAAAAAACACTGAGAACATGGAAACACTCAGACTGACGTGGGAGGAGAGATCTCTACAAAAACATATTTCCTGCATGTGATAACGAGAGTGATTTTCATTGGAAATTTTTATGCATGATTCTTCTCTCACCTATTTATCTCCATTTAACAATGCATACTTCTTGTTCCCTCTCTTGAAACAATCAGCAAAGGCGGTGAACAATCACGAAGACAAAGAAAACAAGAGAGATCTAAAAAAAGAAGAAAAAAAAACCTTGGAGCTTTCAGAGTCCAAAAAGAAACTCAAGCCTTCTCCGAAAAGCAGCCAAAAGGACAACGGGTGCTTGTCGACTGCCGTCCCCTTCAGGGCCTCGTTCATTTACACGTCGTGCAGTCGGTCCTCAGCCTCCCCTCTGTTCCCCCGAGGCACCTCTGCCTGCCCAGATGTGCAGCTGTTTATGTGGAGCAGCGGTAAAAGCAGCTGGCCTGCCCTCCACATCCTCGAAACGAACAGAGGGGGTCGCCATTCTCCAGACATACAGCTCTTACAGAGGGAACTGACAGCTCAGATAATCAGATTTCAGTCACGACAGGTTCAGGAACACTTAATCCTTCACTGTGCAACCATTCCAAGTAGCCAAAGAAAAAATGCACTGCCTGTAATGATGATTACAGTGTGGCAAGTGGTGCTTTTAGGGACTTGTGTCCTCTCTGGATCTCTCTCTTTTTTAATAATCCATCTGTTTTCCACCTCAGGTTTATGATTTGAAAAAGACTTGAAGCATGCTTATCACTACTGTGCAGCTGATGGATTTGTTGTTATGGTGAGATGTCAGCAGTGAATATGTAAAGAGACCAGGCAAAAATCAATAAGTATCATACATTCAGCATCATTTTAATGACTCAATCATTGACTAAGACACATACAGTTTTTACATGATTGCAAAAATATTCAGAAAAACAGATGCATTATGTGACACAGGTCTCGTTTACATAACTGTATGCCTTCTTTTTTATACGATATCTAAATCCTTGAAATGACCTAATTCCTAAAATATTGCCAGTAATCCCATTTATTTCACATGCTTATTGTAATTGCTTTGATAAGCAAGATATATTGATTTTGATCCTGAGAAAAGAAGCATTTATCTTATCCTCCTGAGACCCTGTGTCCTCATATGATGACATCATATTTTGGGTTTACTTGACCTTGTACTTCATTCTACTTCACTTAGACCTGTTGTCCTCATTCGTGGACACATTTTTTGTGCCATCTAGTAATTAAGTAGTAAGAATACAATACACTGATCCATGTAAAAACAAGATGGCAGCCATCTCTGCCAAGTCAGTCTGCAGCCGATCCTGACACAAAAGTGGACAAAACCTGATCACATTTTATGGTTGAAACTTGTTTATTTATGATTAATAATGTTTGTAGTTTGATATGGCAACAAATTTGACCAATTTTAGCAACAGTAACAAGTTAAGATGCTGTTAATTAGGAAGTACTTGTTTGAAGACATTTGGGCTTAATTGTCGTCTCACCTGAGGACATTAGGACTTTATTATCATTGACAGTGTTTTGTTTTTTATACTTATCAGGTCCTACTGATCCCAAATAACTAGAATAAATTAAAAAATGCATACCAAACAAAAATTTGGGTCTCAGGAGGATATTATTCTCCACTAAGATATAACAGCATCCTCAAATGTACTATCCTTTTTCTTTTTCAGCAAATTCCACTTTGCTTGCCAACCTGTGTCCTCACACAGCCCATAACTACAATTTTAATTGTTCAGAAAACTTCAAAAAACATTCTAATTTAAATGAATTCATGCCTTGCACAATAACTGATGAGTAAATGTTATTCTAATCCTCAAAACAGCAGCTCATTCAGGGCTCTATGCACCTCATACGGCACCTGCTGGTCATTCCACAGACACTAGCGACACCCTGTGGTCATTTTGTGTCAATGAACCTCTCAGGGTAAAAGCTTTTTGTTATTTGCACATTTCTTGTTAGGGGGAGCCAAACTCTGACACAGCTGCACACGAGGGATCCAGGTGAGGCTTTGCAAGGTTACAGGAAAAAGGGCTTGAAAATAAAGAGGTTTAGGCGTCTTGGTTTTCTATGAGTTGCCATACTGTATGAAAATTAAGCAAAAAACTGAAAATGGCTCTGCTCTGCACCCTCAGAACATGTTGTTGTTGTCTGTACTGAGGGGACGTACAGAGTTTGGCAAGCGAGCATTTATACATGCAGCTCCTTCTATGTGGAATTTTCTGCAGAAGGACTTAAAGTTGAACTCTTTCCCGTTTCAAAGCACTGCTGCAGGATTTTTGTACACAATCTTCTATATGCCAATGTCACAGTGTGTCTTAGCTGCTCTTTGTAATCATGTGTAGTTGCCCAGTTTTGTTGTTATAGTTCACTTTAAGTATATATTAACATACTTTATGGCTTTTCTTTGTAGTAATCTTATTTGGTGTGTTATATTGCTTGTTTTAGAGCTTTACATCTGTATTCTGTATTTTTGTTCTACAGTATGTCATCTGTCTGTAACTTATGTTGCTGCCTGTCTTGGCCAGAGCACTCTCGAAAAAGAGATTTTCTGGTTAAATAAAGGTTAAATTAAATAAATAAATGTTGGAGCAGAAATTCATGCTGAGTGGACAGATTTTACCAAAACAGCAGCTGCTCATGACAGCGTGTTGATGTCACCGGCTGTTGGTTACAAGCTGCAGTTACACATATAATAAACATAAACATAAACATTAGCGCACTAACTGAAAATCACCACATATACATGATGATATGTGCTGCATAGACATAATATTTATTATATGGAATTTTTATCCAGTTAATAGTTCCGGCAACCAGCAACAAGGAAGCATCTGTAGTCAAGCAAAAGGAAATTACATTTCATAATTATATTAAATATAAATCAGTATCAGTAAACCATTTAAACTTATGCTTTTCATGTTGATTGGTTCAGCAATATCCACACACCACTGGTGCAATGTAATAAAAATATTCACTCAAGTACTGTACATAGGTACAATGTCAAGGTACTTTACTCAAGTACTGACATTTTATGCTACTTTATATGTTTTATATATACGTTATTAACCCCCAAGGGGAAATTACACTTCTTTTTCACTCTGTTGTCATATTGTCAGATACACACAGGCCCAAAATACACACACATGCACAAACAGGACCTTGACATGCATTAAATGGAGCGGTGTCAGAGTGACGAGGCTGCCTTGGACAGGTGCCTCGAGCAGTTGGAGCTTCAATGCCTTGCTCAGGTGCAACTTGACAGTGCCAAGGAGGTGACATGGCATATCACCAGCTTCCAGTCCACACTCCATACTTCGTCTGAAGGGGAACTTGAACCGACAACCAGTTCCCAAGCCAAGTCCCTGTGGAGTGAGCTACTGCCAGCCAATTTAATTCCACTCCACTACATCTCAAAGGGAAATAATTTTTACTCCACTACTTTTGTCTGACAGCTATAGTTAGTTTCCTGATTTAGTTTTCTAATTTATAAATGTTGATATATGTAAATAAAGATTAAACTACCAGGCAGCGAAAAGTCATTAAAATGAGCTCCACCTTTACCAGCTGCAACATTAAAGTGATGAACACATCAATGCATCAATAATTATAATCCAATAATGTGATGTATATTATTCTGAAATGGGACATTCTGCATAATTAGTGCTTTTACATTTGGTACTTTAAGTATATTTTGGGACTAATACTTCTGTACTTTTACCTCAGTAAGATTTTTTATGCAGGACTTTTACTTGTAGCAGAGTATTTTTTACACTGTGGCATTACTACTTTAACTTAAGTAAAAGATCTGAGTACTTGTTCCATCACAGCCCCCCGCAATACTCCCCAAATGCCCTCATTAGAACTTTATCTGTAGATAGTTTTTGTATTATAGCTATTTTGCCATTGTTTGACCAAGCTATCCATTTTACTCCCAGCTGTTTGATGAGCATCTAATGCCGAGTTCACGCCACACAACTTTAGTCCTGATGACACAACATTCTTGTTGCTGTTTGTTGCTTGTTGCTGAGAACGTAAAGAATCAAAAACAATTTTTCTGGCTTTGCACCTGCCAGGTAAGAACAATGAAGCATATATACTGTAGTTGTGGTTTGTTTTTGCTCGGTGATTTCCTTCAGAGTCTGCCACCTTTTGTTGCTACACCCACTCTTGTTTCCTTTTAAGATTTTCTGTGAGGTGTTGCCCCTGAAATTGGAAATGTCAAGGCACATGGGTTAGAGAAAGAAAGAAAGAAAAATCTAGGTCTCAGTTGTTTTTTAAGGAAATGATCCCAGCTTGATAATGTTGCTGCATGTGCCAATTCTTAAAGGTCACAGTGGTCACACAGTGTCTTCTATTTAGGGATAAAATGCTTTCATTTAATTTACAACTCCCTTGGTTCCTCTCTTGCTGATGATATCTCATCATTTTCTGATGTGTAATCATTGATTCTGATGTCCAATACTATTTTCACAGTGTCATATTTGCTTCCAGTTAAGATTTAAACGGCTGACTCCTGTCTTTAACCTTTATTAGCATAAATAGTTGACCAATGGTTTCTTCCCTTTATTTCCGCTCTGCCTTGACACATTCAGCTTGTTCCAGATCTTCATTGAAGCTATAAATGTCATGTTTACTGAGTGAAAGCAGTCTGTTCAGACCCAAAACATTAATAGCTATACCATTAAAGCAAATATAAGTATAAATATAAATATATCTAGATTTCTTGTGCGCAGCTTTATATCTAAAATTTAGCCAGTGGGATCTCTTGATGTTTTGTTGTATAGGGACAAGTATGTAGCATACGATGCCACACACGGCAGCATTTATTGCCTAAGCTTATTTGCAATGCCCGTCCCTGGCTGGGCCTTAACATACAAAAGACTCAGAAACAAAAACACAAATGACAGTGCAAAGCACACACAACAATATAAACACAGACAGAAAAATACAAGGCACAAACTGCAACACATAATTAGCACCATAGAACAGGAAGCACCAAATTATTCGTGACTGCATAACTGATTCCTCTTCAAAAACTGTTGCAGTTTGAGTTTAAAGTGATCTAAATCAGGATCCAATTTGAGTTCTGTAGGTAAAGAATTCCACACATTAATTCCACGGACAGGAAAATATCTTTGTCCAAATGAGGATTTATACAGGGGAACCTTACAGTTAACACTGGCTGCTCCACATGTTACAGAGCCAGAAGCTGTAAGTGGAACCAAAAGGTCACTGAGCACCTGGGGAGCCTGATTATGTGGGCATTTATGGATGAGTTTGAAAATGGCAGAATTAATGAAATTATCAGAACTTAACATATTTAATTCTGAAGAACATGACAATATTGGTTTCCTATCTAAAATTTCAATTGCTCGATTGTACATCATCACAAAAGGCTTAGTTTGCTTTTGCAACCCTGCTCACCATCTTAACATGCTTCTTGAATTTTAGTTGTGACTCTAATATGAGGCTGACATATATGCTGCCCATGAATATCTAGATTTAACACATTAGCTTCTGTTGATGAGTGAGCCCTGGCAGAGAAGCAAACTGACACCGTTTTCTTAACAATAAGTGCAAGATGTGATCTTTCAAACCGTGCTGCTATGGACTTTAAGTGACATAACAGCTGTTTGGAAGCTGCCAGAGCAGTTTTTGCAGATGCATGTATGACTGTATCATCCACATACATCTGAAAACCTGCTCCAAGACATGACTGTGGTTAGTCGTTAATGTATAAGCTAAAAAGAAGGAGACCAAGAATAGAACCCTGAGGTGCTCCTATTCTAGTCTGTAAAAGAGAAGACTTCTCATTATTAATAACACACTGTTCTCGGACAGATACGATTGAAACCGCTGTAAAGTTTTGAGTTTATGAAGAGGATATCATGCTTTGGTTGCTTTTTAAGGGGTTAAAGAAAACTCTTTGTGCAGCATTTTATAATAAGATTCACAAAGTGCTTATTTCCTCACTGTGTGCCTCCCTGCCGGGCATGTGTGCCATCTGCCAGCACCCAAGAGATTTTAATAAAGGGCATTTGCAAACTGGCAGATCTGTTGAAGCTGTGAGCTGCATTATGATGTGGTGCTTATGTCACCACAAAGATAATGAGCGAGCATATGAAGATGTATGCCTAATAAAATGCCTTCTTCCAAAATGGTACATACTGTTTATGTTTGTTATTATGAGTCAGACAGCTAAGGATGTACTCATGGTTGGTCACAGGGTGGCAGTAGAGGCCTGCTGGCATTTTACCATCTCCCCTTAAAACTGCAGAGCCTCCATGTGCACCTGCTTCCTCTGAGCCAAATGTACATACAGTACACTGCGTGCAGGGGGAAAGACAACTGGGCATTTTATAAGGTGTGAAGGTCAGCTATGTCCTGGAGGTCCTGACCGCAACATAAACAGGGTCAGGTTGTGGAAAATCAGGCTTATTATACTTTACATAAGTTTAAAATCCATGACACAGTGCTTACATGTGTTCTCTGCATGCTGTGTTTTATAAGACATATTAAAGCCCTGCAGCAGGAGGACCATTCACTGCTGCTGAAACATACAGACATTGACTTGCCCTTGGAATATATTTGTGAATGAACCTAGTCAGAGCTGCTCTCTCCTCCTCATTTGGATAAATGTCACGGATTACCTAACGGGCGAATCAGGGCTATTTTTTGTCATTCAAGAAGTGGTGGCAAGACTGTCATTTTGTTGCCTTGGAGACTACAAATCAATAGCATCATGCAGTATCTTCTTGTCCATTCCCAATGAGAGGGTTCAGCCGCTGCTGTCGTCATCAGGGCTGAGCCTCGAGCCACCCGCGCTCTGATTGGCTGCCGCCGACAACGCGCTGCCATTGAGGATTTCAGGCTCCGTGCAGGGAGGAGGTGTGTCTCCGGCTGTGAAAGCACACGCCTCTCGCATAAAAACTCCAACACAGCTGAGGTGATGATCAGACGCACCAAATTATAACAGCTGCGTTTTTTTTTTTGTTGTCTTGACTTTGTCGCGCAGTTACTTTCGGTTTGCGTGCGCGTGCTGTGCTGCGTTTGGAGAGGAAAAGAGCCAACAAAAAAAAAAGAAGAAAAAGTCAAGAGAAGTCAGCGGCTGTCATTAGATTCCCATAATCAGCAGAATTGCCAGTAGGTGTGAATTCATGTCTGTATTCTCCCCGCAGATATACTGGTGAGTACTCGCATCTTTTTCCACTCTCACCTGTTCGCATGTGTGAGCAGCTGCTTTGTCTTTGATAGAAACTCAAAAATCAACACCCCAAAATACTTTTTTTTGTTTTGGTTTTTTTGTTTTGTTTTTTTGGCTTTGCACCTGCCAGGTAAGAACAATGGAGCATATGTGCTGCAGTTGTGGTTTTGTTTTTGCTTGGTGATTTCCCCCAGAATCTTCCACCTTTTGTTGCTACACCCACTCTTGTTTCCCTTTTAAGACTGTCTGTGGGGTGTTGCCCCTGAAATTGGAAATGTCAAGGCACACAGATCAGAAAAAAAAAGAAAATTCAAGGCTTGTCTTTTAAGGAAATGATCCCAGCTTGATAATGTTGCTGCATGTGCCAATTCTTAAAGGTCACAGTGGTCACACAGTGTCTTCTATTTAGGGATAAAATGCTTTAATTTCCCTTTCTCAAAACACAGGCTCACTTTGTTGTATCCTCTCACCATTTGAATGCTGCTGCTTTCATGCTCTTAAATGCTGCAGGTGCAGTGCAATTGGAGAAGGATGGATACTCTGTGCTCCTATCTATTACTTCTATCTGCTATCAGTGACACTTTTTTTCCCCTCCACATTTCCTCCTGACAATCAGTGCCCGAACTCGTTGATTTACTTCTCGACACAAGAACAGGGAGTGCATCTTGAGTTTTTCTGTTCTCTTATCTGTCGAATGTTTTCCTGTCTGCAGAGAGCATATGCGAGTGGCTTTTGAAACATTGTTTTGCGAGCACTGTTCAAACCTCAGCAGGCTCCTGTCTCTACCAGGAAGTTCAGCCTCGACCTCTTTACTGTAACCACACTTTGCTCCCCTCGCTTGTGCTTGCTGACTGTAGACCTGAGCGTCTGTTCTGTGATGTTGCTTCGATGAGAATATGAAAACAGGCTTTTATTTCATAGACTATTGAAAACCTTCCAATGTCTGCACTGTGGCTTTCTGTGTGTGAACAGAAAGACACTTTCCTCACAACAATAACAGCATATGTAGAAAACTTGGTGCACGTATAAGGCCAAAAAGCTTCTCACTCCCACACCCAGATCTTAGGTAACCGATCCATGATGTGTTCTCAGTGGCAGACTCGACTCACAGCAGCCTGGATACAACTCATTCATTCCAGCGCACTCCTGGGGGTCTTACTCACTCACTCCCTGCACCACCCACATACCTGCAGAGCTGTGTGACTTGGCAGGTGGAGAGCTCAGTCAGCGCTGGCAGTGGAACGTCAGCAGCTTTGCTCCTGTCGCCACACCGGCGGAGATTTATGGTAGTAGTAAGAACTGCGGGGTGGCAGAGGGGAAACAATGTTGGTAACGCAAGATGCATGTTACATATTGTTGGGGAGAACAGTTGGGGCTCATGTCAGCGCTGTAAAAACATCTCAAACAGGAACAAGCATGGCCTTGGCCCTTTTTTATAGTCTTTGAGACAGGTGGATGAACTCTGTCATGCTTAGGTAATGACTGTCGGACATCTTAACAGAATGAGTTGACGGTCAGATGGTGTGAAGCTGGTGTGGCAGATGGCCTTGCTCTGTTAAAATGTGACTGCTGCCTACGTTGTATGACTGGCTGTAGCGTGGAGTTAAAGCTACTGGGAATATGGTCACTATATAATGAGGTGAGGTAGATGTTTCACAAGGCAGAACTGGAGGAGGCTGCTGAACACGTCGACTGCTCCACTTGACACTGGCTCAGTGCGTTTGTCTGCAACTCCAGTGGTTAAAAAATCAACATGTCACACTGTGCTCTGCTCTAATAGGCTGGTAGCAAGTGGTGGCATGATTTTTACCTTGTAAAAGGTATCGCTAATTAACTATTAATTAAGTTGACTCCAGTAAGGCTGAAGGAAGCATGAGTAGATTTTATAGGAGGGTGCATTAGACGTAGACATGAAAAGTAGCAGAGACATTGGAGACATATTGGTGCAGAAAACGCACAAATTGATGCATTAAAAACACCAGAATTCCAAAAATCAAGTGTTTGTTGCTCAAAATTTTCTGGCCGAGGATCTCAAAGCCTCCCAATTTGTATACTACCCCCTCCAACGTTGAAAGGAAACCTACACCCTTGGACACAAGCAATTCACCAACAATTCGTCAATGCTCAATGTGGCTTATTCTTTGACTTATTCATGGTCTAAGACGACCTTTTCAAATCGCTTATCTTATTTGATCAACACTTCAGAAGGCAATTATATTAAATTTGCTATCACAGCCTTAAAAAACACCAACTATTCACATTTTAGAAGCTGGAACTGGTGACATTTTGGCATAATAATCATCAGCAATTCTTTATTCTTCATTCGGATTCCCATTAGCTTCCACAAAGTGGTCGCTAGTCTTCCTGGGGTCCACTCACAAAACCCCACGTAATGTGAATATAATGACTAAGTGGGTAAAAGCAACGACAGAACGGTCCAGTAAGTTTAAAAAATTGCATCACTTTAATGTAATGCAGCCCTTTAAACTAGGAAAAAGACAATAATTTGCATACTACAGGATCCAAAATCTAAGACGATACCTGTCTCGTGTCACGATATCCATAAATGATGGATATATTGTCCAGCTCTATTTGGCATATTTGATTTTTACACTTCTTTCCTGATACATTTTCTGTCCCTATCACCGAATCAACAAATGGTTTCAGCCCTGATAATCCTTCCGATATGTGTTCTGGAAACACCGAACGAGACTGACAATGTCTAGAACATATTGCCGTCCATCTGTGCTGCGGCTGGATGTGGCATTAGGACGCTGGCAGATCAGGTTTGCATTATCTCGACTGGGTCAGGAGGTAAAGAGGTTCACTGTCTTACAGCCTCACACGGTAATCAATAAAGGCCGTGTGACTGCCAAATGTGTGCTCCTGGGCGTATGCTGATCTTATGTCATACATGCTACAGGCTGGTTACTTACAGAGCACTTAACGCCTCCTCTCTAGGAATCAAGTATTCCACTGTGTGAGAGCGGCGCACTGTTGAGCTGTCCCGCCTGACACTTGAGGCACTAATAGATGTGGCTGTGTGTGTTTGTTTCCTCCCAGGTTGACTTGTTGCTCGTGCACCCCCACTTCCTCCTCATTGTGCCCCTTTATGTTTTATTAGGCCGATGTTCTGTTATTCTTAGCTGAGCAGGATGTTTACACGATCCCCGAACAGAAATATGACTGGCAAGGCCCGAGTGTTTATCTTTCTTTCCCTTCCCTCCCTCTCCTCCTCTGCTCAGGTCTTCACTGTCACTGCTCAGCCCCTCCGTCCCCACCTCCGCTGCTTTTTCGCATGCCTGCCTCACCCTCTCTGCATCCCACTCGAAGATGAGAGCAGCCCCAGCTGACATTAGTTTTTCCATGTTAAACCTTGTGTATCCTTCGAGCCCTCCTTTTTTTTCTTTTATTTTTGGATATCCGGGTATTGTTTGAGCCAAGTGTGCCGTGTCGTCTGACTGGTGCAGTAAAGGTTACTTTATGGCGGTTCGGCCAGAAGCTTTTAAATTTTCTAATTTTTAGAGCCGCCCTGACACCCTGCTGTGATGTCAGTGTTTCCTCATGAAAGAGACGAGGGGTGTGTGTGAAGGCAGGGCTGGAAAAAGTGATTGATATATGCCATTGCTTTAGGGGTTAATGATCTCCTGGCTCTGGGTGACTCATGGCACACATTTCTTTCCTCCTCAGGATGACTTTGGGTTTAACCTGCTTCTTATTTAGTCTACATGAAGACTGCAGGGTGTGTTGTAGAACAGGACAGTGCTTCAAAAGTTGTAGATGCACAATATGGAAGCCTTGATATCCTACAGGCTTTATCAGAAATCAATAAGCAGGGGGAATCATTTTATTCTTGTTGTTGAGTTTCAAAGTTAGACAGTACCTTTGCTAAATAATGTCTCTTGTAGCTATTTGAGCATGATGTTAAATGCTGAAATGTGCAGCACAAGATCGAGACTTTAAAGTCAGCAAACTGTCTATGTCAATACCTAACTGGTTATACCAGATCTGTTTGCTTATGAATTCAAGTTTGTGTTTCTGGGATAAAGAGTGAGTTCTGTCAACAAATGACTAAGTCTCACTTTATTTTTTATTTTAATGTTTACGGAGATGTTTCAATACCACTCTTTCCTTCCCGATATGGATTTCAAAACCTGGACCTGGCTACTGATGATACTGAGTACTAGGAGTGGGAATTACCAGAGGATCCATGATACGATTTATCACAATACTTGAGTCACGATAAAATATTATTGCGATTTAATTTGTTGCAATATGCTATTGTGATACTAGGAAAACTTAATTGTCTGTTTTATCTAATAAGAGTTTTCAGTCAACATACGTTTTACTTCTACCTATTCCATTTTGGACGTTGTTATCTTTGTCTTGTTTTTTTTTTTTGTTTTGTTTTTTGGGTTTGAGATAAAGTCAGTCATTCATCTCACCTCAGCCATTTTTTTGCAGTTTAATTTAATTGATACTTGGCACCGTGTGACGATATATTGGCACACAAAAATATCGCGATACTATGCTGTATCGTTTTTTTCTTTTTTCCCACCACACGACTAAGTACCAATCCAATACCACTGCATTATTAACAGCCAGATACTCCTAACTTTGAATGAATGTGAAATGGTTTCTGCCATTGTTGTGTGGCATTACATACAGAGAATGAATGCTAGTGTAAAATATCACCAGTATTGCACGATTTAAAGGGAAAAAAAATTCTTCACCGCTATAAAAAAAAAGTTGCCAGTGGCCAAACAGCGCTACTTTTTTAGAGAGGTGAAGACAAGTTAATGTTGAAGAAAACTGCTGTTTCATTTGGGTGTGAATCTACTTTAAAGTTTAATCAATCATGTGATATCTGATGAGTGCCTAGACTTTTTTTTAGACATTTTAGGCAGTATTGTATGGCATTTCTGGTACTAGCGTCTGTATCGGAACAACTCTAAATGTTAATTTGTAAAGGAACAAGTATGATTAACTGATGCAGTAACACCACAGCATTTATAGCTCAAGCTTATCTGCAATGCCCAGTCCCTGGATGGGCCTTCGAATTCACAGAACTCCACAACAAATACTCAAGAGAAAGTACAAAACATAAATGCAACAATAAACGTGCACATCTCAAAGCTTAACAAAACTGAAACCTAATTTGTGAAGGTTTTATTTGTGCAGCACTGTTTGCTGATGTAAAAGCTAAATTTCTTGTGAAGTATGAGTTTGCCAAAAACAATAATACATCTTTCATTTATGATTCATGTGCCAGTAAACATTGATATTTATAGATATCTTCATGATGAGCGTTCTCAGTTTTGTTTGAGTCATAAATGCAGACCAAAATAAATAACTGTGCTTTAGTCAGAAACTCCAGAAACTGTTTCATATCTTAATTGCAGATTGTGTTTATTTTTAAGAGGACCTCTGTTTGTGTAATACTGAAATGATTCAATATTTTCTGCTGTTATCTAACAGACTTTGAAGCCAGGGTGTTCTGATAGATGAATAAGACGGTGGTGAATGGACCAAATTAATTCAGTGGAACAGATGTTTGCATAATCGCTCTTATTTTAAAACCATGCTTAAATCACTACCACGGTATAATTTTTTACCGTTCCGCTGTTTCCAAAAATAAACATTTTTATTTGAGATTCAAAGTAGGTCGAGTGAAGCCCACACATCTCTTCCCCCCAAAAAAAACAGGTTCATTGAACCAGATAATGTGAGGATGTGAGTGAGCCTCTCTCTGTGTTCTGTTTTCTTTGTTCCATATAGCCAGTGACCACACAAACCACAGGCCTGTGGCCACTGACCACAAGGCACCGGGCTTTAAATAGAGAGCGTGAGAAGGCCACTCAGCATCTTGTCTCAAGACGCTGTCTGTCGGTCCTGGGACCTGCTCGGAGTCATTTTTTTTTTTTTTTTTTAAAGCTTCACTACGACAATAGTGGATAGAGAATGCAGCGAACATGGATAAACAAGCTCTTGTTACTTTAATCTAAAATGGAAAGTTTGGCCACGCTTTGATGGAACTGAGTGCATCGAGTTCCACCCCAGTCAAATACCACAGCACGCCCCCAGCACACTCTCACAATGACTGTGTTCTCTGGTTGCTAGTGCAACAGCACATCATCCTGTATTTAGAAACGGCCACCTTATGCAAGCCACATCATGAGCTGTGCAGCTTTGCAGTGCACTAGCACAGCAGAACAGAGAGCGCACTGGATGCTCATTGTGTTGTGGTCAAGGTGCACAGAGTATTAACAAAACTGTGTGACGTGCAGGTAAACAGCTATGACTTTCAGACTCTGGCTGTGTGTATGAACAGTTGTTCTGCTTTTTTCACATGCCATTATTGATCGTTTTAGTGTCTCTTCGTCCCAAATGTACACAACCTGACTGTCCCTTGTACTTAACAAACAGGGACCACTTTTATTTTTATTGTACAATTGTTTAACAATGAACTATGAACCTTTCTAGAGGTATACACACTGTGTCTTGGGCTGTTAGACTAGTTCACACATTTTACTCCAACATGTCACCAGTTCCAATCCAGCTCTCACACTTAATTTTGAAAATAAATTGGTTTCAGAACCACTTCAGAAAAATTGGTTCTCAGCTGGAACCAAAAAATAGCAGATTTTCTTGACCTAAGTGTGAACCATGACGACATCAGTGGACGTGTGATATTCCACAGACTGGAAATAGAGCATGAAGGCAACAATAGAGAAGTCATGAGAAATGGGACTGAGAATAGAAATGAGAAATATCTGTAATGACAGAACAAAGCCTGCAGGTTATGCGTCTACTATTTAATAGCACCAAGGTTTTAAGAATCCTGAACAGAACCAGTTCAATGACCAGAGCTTATATAATGGAAAAAGAGCAATAATAGACGACTATCACCTTTGCACGCTATCTAATCACACGACTTTCTGTTCTTCTTTCGCCCTCTGCAGCCCAGTGTTTGTGCCCAGCCGAGATATGACTGAGGTGATGATCAACAGCACCCCCATGGAGGACATGAGGCTCAGCCCCAGCAAGGACAGACTCTCCTTTCAGGTAGGACACACACGCACATGTATGACACCACTTCTGTCCCTGCCCGTACATTTTTATGTGGAATGGTCCTTTTAAACCTGTTCTCATCCATTCATTTGCATGAACTGGACTGAGATCAGCGTGAACAGGAGGGAGCAGCAGCTGCATCTGTTATGAGACAGTAGAAATGTCAATACAGTGGATAAAAGCAAATAATTTGAAATTAAATAGGGTTTTTCTGTTGTTTAATCTACAAACCCCTGGCTAAGCTAAAAATGTCTTTGTATAAAAATACATTTTGGAACAGTTTGACCCTGTTAGCCATTAACAGGCTAACATAAATAGTCATTGAAACATAATAGCATAAAGATTTTTTTTTTTAAAATTGGTTCATCTCTATTGAGTACAGTCATTACATGGAGTATGTTCCAGATTTTTAATCATAAAAGTTTTAGAAAACATACTTTATAATATAAAAACAATGTGAAAATATATTCAGTTGCATAATAAATAAATAAAATGGGAATAAGTAAACATAACAAAACATTCGGGTCTGGTAAACAAAGGGATTAAAACTGAAATGTCTAAATCTAATTATTTTAGTAGGTTTTAAAATCTATATTTAATATAAAAGGAGAGTTGTCTCTTAAGCCAAATAATTTTAAAAAATAAAGCTGATTTACAGATCACTCTGATAAGTTTGAGTAATTAGGTCAGGACAGTAACTTGCAATTTTAAACACGATAACTGAAAGCCCACATCCCTTTTTTTCATTCTCTGATGTCGGTCAGAGGTTACTGTCGGTCACAACTTAAAACATACAAAGGAAATGTACGTGTGGGGAAATAGTGTTTAATTTACTGTAGCCTGTCACAAAAATAAATGGCACAGATTCAGAGAGATGAGAGAAGCAGCCATCAGGTGGTCTTGACAAGGTGTTGCCAGCAGCTTTGTTTTACTGTCAGCTCAACAGGGCCGTGTTGGAAACTACTTAAACACACAGCTGCTCGCTTATTTTAGTGTCACATTGGTACCAAGGGTAAAAAAAGATTTAAAGAGCCCTGTGTTAATATTTATACCGTGTTACTGTAAAAGATGGGGAAACTGAGTGGAGACTATTTACGATTTTTTTGGACAGGAAGTTGGCCTAATGGTTAGTGAAACAGCATCTTAAATGGTGAGTTAACCACTGGTGTTGTAAGTTCCACCTGCTGACACTTTTAAAACTCACAGGGCTAAAAGGCCACTTCCTGTTTAAAGAGAGTTTGGTACAAGATTGACAGAACTTATTTTTATGATAAGTACATATTCATACATTTTTATAAACTTAATGCACTCACCTCATGCCATGCTACATGTAGACATTGTTGACTCTGAGGGGATGTAGACTGACCCAGAGGAAAAGGCTGGCTTCCTCTCCCCACAGTTCACACCCCAGCTGTGAGTCTGTCTGAGAGGATGAGAGGAGCGGATGAGAGGGGGGGAAAGTGCAGAAAAAGGAGGCTGCCACTTCTCCGCTCTTTCCATCCCCATTCTGTATTTCCTCACCTCGGCCATTTGCCCAAGGTCCCAGCCACTCCTTGGAGAAGCTATGTATGAAGCGGTGATGTCGCCACTAGTCACTTCCTCCATTATGAGTGCCGCGGGCTTTGACACGAATTGTGTGACCATAAAATTCCAGCTGCACCTATAAAAGGTACTGGAATGAATGTGACCTACTTGTGGAGAAGGATGAGCAAATAGTCACCGATTTCCCGAATTATCATCTCAAAAGGCAATGTCATGATTCAGTGTGCGCCCACCGCACACCCCAGAAGATCCCAAAATAGCCAGCGTTGTGCCTGGCCGATGATGTGTCGTCGCTTCCTGCCACTGGAAAAGAAACAAGTTATGACATGTGTTAGCTAG
Organism: Epinephelus fuscoguttatus; assembly: GCF_011397635.1. Taxonomy (NCBI): domain Eukaryota; kingdom Metazoa; phylum Chordata; class Actinopteri; order Perciformes; family Serranidae; genus Epinephelus; species Epinephelus fuscoguttatus. The sequence goes on along the minus strand of NC_064765.1, from coordinate 15,476,236 downwards.
GGGTCTAAAGGCAAGGTCGTGTGCTGCCTAACTCCCTTTGGTGCTGACGCACAGTGAGGATTGGTGATGCAGGCCAGGAAACGGAGATACACGCAGGCATTAGACGTGAGCAGACATGCACACACCCGCATATAATCGCACCTCTTGGCGTGGCTCTGCACGCAGCTGTTTTTGGAGAATGTAAAAGCTGCAGAAATACACACGCTCATAACCTGACAAATTCTCACATTCACAAAGCGTATTTATAGCTTTTTGTCTTTTTCCTCCCTCCTCATCTGTCTCCTATGGAATTCATGGAGACTTTGACACAGCTGGATCCCCTCTATCTCTTCCCCCTCTCTTCTCATCTCAGTCTCTCTCCTGCCTCATCTAATGCTTTCTTTCCACTCGGCTCTCTGCCCAGACAGCGACATTGCTCCCTCCCCTCCAATGTCTTGGAGTGAAATATGCAGGTCTAAAAATATTCATCCACTTTATCCAAACAACAGCAAAAAAATGCTGTTCTTGGACCAGGAGTGGCAGGCTTTTTCCCCTGGGCCATTTCTCTGGTTCCTGAGAACAGAGAAAGTCTGATGTTGATGTCCAATCTTGCCAGGACAGGGAATGCATGTAATCTCTCTTGTCAGGACGTCTCTCATGCCCTTCAGTTTAGATCCAAATATTTGAGTGTGGCACGCTGCGTTTATAAGCAGACATATCAGTCAGGATTTGCAGATAAAGTGGCCGATTTCATGTTCTTTCCTAAACCTTTTCTTCCAACTCCATCTCGGCAGGAACATAAAGTATTCAACACTAAATACTGACTGTTATAGGGATGGATGTTTTATTTACACACAAATCATGTCCCAGTAAACCTTTCACCTTTTGTGTTTTTACCGTTGATTTGAAATGCTCTGATTATGCTCTTGTATAATCTTCCGAGTAGTGGCTGATGTGGTGCTGGATGAGTTTGTAAGCAGCTACGAGCTGCTTGGCACAATGCCTTCCAAAGCATTTAGATTAAACACGATGCAGCATTTACCGTAAGTCTCGCTAGACATGCCTCATTTAGCCGTACACAGTCACTGATGTAACAGTTTCTTGTGCAATTTGTTTTTCGGGTGAGCGGTGCACCTATGTGGAACGCTCGCTTGGCTGTTAGAGGAATGTGGGCTGGGCAAGAGCAGGTATGCCACTGGGATTTTAAGCAACCACTTCCCATCACAGATGTTTAGTCTTCACATCACTTCCTTCACAGTTGTTTAGCCTTGTAGCGGTGCCTGCAACACTTCTACGAGGCTCAGGACTAAGTTCTGGTGTCCCAGAGGCTACCGCACACTTAGCGCTGATCAGAAATATGCTCACAAATCATTTTTGGCCATACAACAGGGGACAGCTGACTCGAGAGAGAGAGAGAGCCTGCTGTACAGTCAGTGGCGCCCCCCAGATATTTGTCACTGGGGTGGCCAGATGGGGGCGACTGAAAATCTTGGGGTGGCACACCAAAAATCATTGAATTTCAGGATTTTGCTTATGCTGTTGAAGTAGGCTAGTTAAAAAATGTCATATAGAGAGTTAAGGTAACGCATACAGATACTCTGGTGTCTAATGTAACTAAATATCTAATGTGCATAGACTAATACTCGTGCAATTAACCCTTTGAGTTCCACAACAATCCTGTTTTAATGTGTTATATATCTGATAAGTGATGCATTGTTCTTCAAATAGGCTGGTCGTCCTTTTGCTTAAAAAGACAAATATACAGCTTTAATTTGAAAGAGTAGATCAATTCGAAGGAACGAAACATTTACTGGGAACAAGCCCTTTAGAGTTTAGCAAAACTTGTGGGTACCCATTGAACCCATTTTCATCCAGATATCTTGATGTGAGAGTTCAAGGGACCCCTTTCAAAATTGCCTAGTTGTTCCCTCGCCAAAGTGTAGCCTAACTTTGGAGCATTATTTCGCCCTCTTACCAGCAAGTTGTGCCAACATGGCTGGTACCATTGGATGCCTTAGGTTGTTTAGTTTCACAAGATACCACTATGTTCTTGCTAGCTTAAAAAATGAGTGTGGTACAACCTTAGTAATATAGGTCTACAAATATTAACAAACTCGTAGGTACCCATTCAACCCAAGGGACCCCTTTTGATATGGCCAAGTTACCTCGCCAAAATCTAGCCTAACTTTGGAGCGTTATTTAGCCCCCTTTCCAACAAGCTATGTCAACATGGCTGGTACCAATGGATGCCTTAGGTTGTTTAGTTTCACATGATACCACTATGTTCTCACTAGCTTAAAAAATAAGTGTGACACAGCCTCTTAAAGAGTAGTGTAGGCCTCCAATTATTAGCAATCTCGTAGGTACCCATCTAACCCAAGGGACCCCTTTGATAATGGCTATGTTGTTCTCTCGCCAAAATGTAGCCCAACTTTGGAGCATTATTTAGCCCCCTTACCAACAAGATATGCCAACATGGTTGGTGCCAATGGATGCCTTAGGTTGTTGGCTTTCACAAGATACCACTATGTTCCCACTAGCTTCAAATATGAGTGTGACACAGCCTCTGAGTAATGTCGGCCTCCGATTATTCTTGCCGAGGTGGCCAGCAATTGTATCAGGGTGGCCATGGCCCACTGTGGCTCCCCCTTGGGGCCACCACTGTCTGCAATTCAGATAACAAATTGTATTAACTCTTGAGGTTAATGGAAGGTTAATAACCAGATTTCTGTTTTTGTCTTTGGTCTTCAGATATTCCCCGACCCCTCAGACTTTGACCGCTGCTGTAAGCTCAAGGATCGGCTGCCATCCATCGTGGTCGAGCCGACAGAGGGAGAAGTCGAGAGCGGGGAGCTTCGCTGGCCTCCAGAGGAGTTTCTGGTCAGTGAAGAGGAGGAGGAAGAAGAAGAGGAGGAAGAGGAGGAACAGAATAACGGCAGCATCCAAAATGGACAACCGACACAGAATTCCCAGCACTAGAGGCTGTGTCGACACACCCATGCTCTCCTGATCCCTCCTTCTTTCTGACAGACTCTCTCCCACACTGGTTACACTGCACCTCAGCACTCCAACAAACTGGCAGACACACATTCAGTGTCTCGCGATGCCATCTCGTTGCCCTCGACACCAAAGCATCAGTCCCACAAGAGAAGCAATACACATTTTCTCACACAATAATTTATCCTCCTGGACTGCAGATCCACAAAATCAGACTTGAGAAGAACGGACACGCACACCTCATATTCATACTGATATTCCTGCAGTGTGTGCAGTCAATCTCCAAACTTAAATCCCCAGCTCCATGATCTTCATCTGCACCTCCATCATCTCAGATGTCATGGAGCTCTGATTGTCTTCATTCAGAGCTGCACACCGCACACTTATTTCCTACCATGCCTACCACCGTGTGTGTCTCGGCCCAGAACGGACGTCCTATTGGACAGCGGCAGCTCAGTGCTCCATGGACAGCTCTTACACTGCAGGGGCGACAACTGCTCTGTACTTTACTCCCAAATGGCTGGCGTCATGACCCCAGAGACTTTAGACTCTCATACAGAACTATTGTGGTACCCGTGGGGATTATCGTCTACAGTAACACTGTCCATACCCGTGTTCACTTTCTGGATTGATATGTTAATTATTGTGATTGCCACTGCTGTCCATAGATCTGTCTGTTTCTGAGAAGTGAATGTTTTGTGATTTTGTCTGTTTTTTGAGAAGTGGGTGTTTTGTGTCAAACGTTACCGGGATCCCACCTCAACCCCCTTGTTTTAAAAAAAAAAACAAAAAAAAACAAAAAAAAAAAAACAATGTGACCTTATGTCGGACATTCACAGTAAAAAAGCACCCTGGAATAATTTGAGACGTGAGCAGAAACCGAAAATAAACCAGCATGCTGCGCTTATGCGATAAATTCATTGTACAAAGGCTTGTTGTGCAGTGAGGGCTCAGTCGCGCTATGATCCTCTCATTACATCGGCCTTCTGTGAGCCTTATGACAAACAGTACTTGGACGACAAAGCGAAATAGTTCAACATGGAGAACAAAATCTGATGCAAGCAGATTTACTGTTCAAAAAGGGCAAAGCTGAGTAAGGACTGCGAAATTATAATTTTTGGAAAAAGCAGTTGAAGCAATGTACAGACGATGAAGGATGTGTAAATAGTTGTTCCCAATGAGCCAACCCCTGCGGCCTTGTAGTGCGCTGATCTTGTTTGTACTCTGGGTTTGGTTTACTTTGTAGAAAGCCAAAGACTGAGAATCGCTCTGAGCTGTACACACCTGAACTGAAAGTCTCCTCGTCTTCCTTTTTTCTTTTTTGAAAACAGCCATTCATTTGACACGATGAAGTTCAGGCCACTGATAAGTCACGCTGTAGGACAGAGTTCACGAATACATACAGTAATATTTGACAGTATTAAAGTCTTTTAGTCCCGATGTTTGCCAAAAGCTGTTAATGGGAAATCTTTGTTCTCTGGTAGCAATGTCTGTTTTGTCTGTGCTGCAATTTCAGAAGTCGGTGTTCCTTTGTTCACTCTTTAAATCAGCACTCTGTTTGTGGTCCAAGTCTCGTCAGTCAGTCGGTTTGTGGAAAATATTTCACTCTTGTGTACACTATGAAATCCTGTCGTACAAGCATGATTGAGATGTGTCTGTTCTTTTTTTTGTAATTTCTCATTTGAGTGGCATTAGGGCTGTGTACAGAACATCTCTCTCTTTCTCCTGTCTGTCACCTACAGGTCCCACATTGTTTTTGTAAAGCTCAGGGAGATTAGCCGCCATCTTTCTCTTGTTTTGTTTTTTTGTTTCTTTTTGTATTTAGACCACTTTTCTCTGTGACAATTACAGAGGCTGTAAATAAACATTTGAATTTGCTATCCAACTGTGCGGCTCTGCTGTGAGAATAATTGACTGTGAAGAGTTACTGCCATTTTTATGGCGCAAGATGGAAGTAAATGAGTCTTTTACAGGGGTAATCCTTCACCGCTTTTAAAGTATTGTTTCCAAGACACTTCTGTGTTTACTTTCATTTTCCTTCATGTGAAACCCCCCCCCCCCCTGCTCTGTTCCCCACTCAAATTTCACCTGCAGTGGTTACAGAAAAGCAGTATTACTTCCTGCTCGGCATCTCTCACATACACAGTCTCTCTCTACGAACACAGATGCATGTATCAAATGGCTATATGTAGAAGCGAGAGCAGGCCACATGCTACTTCCTGTCTTCAACTTGCACACAAACGCACACAATCTGACTCCTTGTTACAACAAAATCACATTCCCTGAGCACTTGACAGCTTTCATTTCTAAGTTCTTAATAATAGCTCTTTTAAAAATATTAAACAAGGCCATGCAGCACTTTGGAGAACTTTGGTTTGACCTTCCAATCTTTGGGTGCTTTTTACAATTTGAATCATTGAGGACAGTGCAGAGTATAAAAGTCTGTGGAAGTGGCTCCTCACGCTCTCCCCATAAACACTCACCACAATGATACAAGACTAATAAAATGTGGTTGAGTGGAAAAGCTCTAATGGGGAACTGGGGGATTTACAGGAATAAACAAAGCTTTCTGATCACTGTTACAGTGGAAACTTCTCAGGTGGTTTGCTGCTGTATTAGTGACCCAATAGGTCAACTTTGATTGCCTAGTGCCGGGAATAGTCCATCAGAGTTGCTGCGGTAGGGCCTTTAGAGGCCAAGAACCTGATAGATTGTGCCAAGGTGCTACTCTCAGGGCCTTATGGTCACATCCTGGAAGGCAAACAATGAACTGACATTCTATCCTGCTTCCTTCTTCCTGGGAAAAAATGGAGCATAAAGAGTTATTAATACCCCCCAGCTGATAATGGTGGTCAGCAGTAGAGTGTGTCTCTGGCCCGAGGGGGCTGGTGGGAGCCTTCTGAATAGGTTAGGAAGTGAATGTCCTTTGTCCCTTTCTTAACAACAGCTCCTTGATCTGAGTGGAAAATGTCATGAGATCATGGAAAGAAGAAATTATAAGTAGTTTAAAAAAAAAAAAAAAAAAGGACGACCACAGTCTGCTGGAGAGACTGCCTGAACTTGCATCCAGCTACGCAATCATGTGACGTCAGCCAGGCACCTCTGAACTTTGCACCGTCTTTCAAATATAACTGGGAGGAATAGTGAGAAAGCAATATACTTGAGTTTTAATAAAGAAGGGTGCTGTGTTGCTGCGGCTTGAGGAGATATGAAAGGAAGCCCCTGAAGCATCTTTCCGTAGCATTTTGACATTTTGAGCAGCTCTTATCTTCAGCTTCTCTCCTTCAGCCACTTCTCAGCTGATTAACTCAGCGAGGAACCTTTGCAATTAAAGCCTCTTTTAATGCAACCGGTAATTTACATTTGCTTTGCCCCTTCAAACCTGATTGAAGCACTAAAATTATGTATTTTCATCGTCTCAGTTACATCTCCGTGAAAGATCTTACGTTAAAGGCCCTGAAAACCTATTTTCTCAATCAGCTTCTTACTATGAATGATGGAGCCCTACAACAACACAACATTTTCTGTCAAAGTTAGAAAAGTCCTGGTTATTTGACTTTTTCATTTTCCTTTGTGTTTTTGAAAAGGGTAATTTCCAAGCCCCCAAGAACGCTGCTCAGCAATTTTCCTAGTGGCCACTTGTGGTATTGCAGCAAAAAAGTCCCCTGTGGTCCAAAAGCGAAAGAGATGTTTGTAAAACTGAAAGGACACCTCTGACTGCAAACTAGGTCAAGTGGGGCTCTGTCAATTACGATTTCTTTTTATCCACTGAGGTTTTATACTCATAAAACTTTCCTGAAGCTGAGAAAAGGGATTTAAAAATCCATGAACTCGCAGGGTCAGTGGGAGAGACACCACTGCACTTATTCAGTGGGCTGCATACCACGGAAGTACACCTGAAACCCGAACCCGAAACTTTTTGGGGCAACTGAATAAGGGCCATCTTGGATCTGGTATCTACATATTATTATACATCTATTGTAATGTCACACATTTGCAAGCTTCCATCAGGATGAAGCAACATTTGCTTTAGAGTAACAGTTGTGGGGTTATTGGCTTATGTTGAAAAACTGCTCAGCAAAGCTTAGATATGCTTAATTAAGCTAACTGGCTTCTTACTTCAGTTTTATATTTACCGCACAGACAAGTGAACAATATCAATCTTCTTATCTAACTCAGTGTAAGGATGTTTTCCAAAAATATCTAAATATTCTATTATGTTCTTAATAAATAATGGGCTGCTCGTTTAACATGTAGTGCTATTTATCAGTGTAGATTGTTTTGGTGTGAGATGCTGAGTGTTGGAGATATCGGCTGTAGAGACGTCTGCCTTATCTCAGTATAATGGAAATTGTGGTGCTCACAGGGCCAAAAGAAAAAAAACAAAGAAACCAGAAACCATGACCTGGTTAGTCAAGATAATCCACAGACCTTATTGTAAGCAGTTTCATGTAGGAACTATTTTCTGTCTACCAAACTACAGAGTCCAGTCTCACTCCAAAGTCGTTGAAATCAGGCCCTTGGGCAGTGACTTGTGGCATCAGAAACCAACCAACAAAGGTGTCCTTTAATGTTAGCATGATATGCGGCTGGTTGCCGTTATAATTTAACGGTGCCTGGCGGCATCAGGGGGAAACACAGTGGGACAAGCTCGAAAGTTAAGGCTGTGAAGGTCCAAGTGGGGTGGACGAGTCCAACACACACCGACCTTTACCCCGAGAGACCGGTGTTCGCGTCCCCTAAGATTCTAAAGCCAAACCCTGTTCTTTTTTTCCAAAACCCAACCACGTGTGTTTGCTGTTGAAGGGAAAAATAAGTCAATTTGCGGTGTTGTACTGACATAGGCCTACAGAACGTGTTGAACTACAGCCACCAACTGTATCACTGTGCAGAGGGAAGTGTGCATCTACTCATCAAGATGTAAACGTTAACAGTGTCCTCCTTGAGCAGGGCTGTAATGTTAGCTAGTCAGTAGCGCTAGGTGAGCTAGCGGTAGACGCACGCTTCGTTCTGCAAGGTGATTTGGCTGGGTGTAGTTTGGCAGCAAGAAAATAGTTCCTACATGAAACTGCTCACAATAAAGTATGTAAAGTATCTTGAGTAACCAGGACATAATTCCTTGAAAAACACATTGATGTTGAGCACTATGACCTGAAAGTCATCTAGTTCCATTACATATGAGAGAAGGCAGACATCTCTTCAGCCTGTTATCTTCAACACTTGGCAACTCACACCAAAATAATCTAGACTGATAAGCAGCACTACAGGTCAGGGGAAAAACAGGTATTTTTGATTTGGGGGTGAACTGTCCCTTTAAGGACTTTTTCCCCCTTACTTTGAACTTTATTGTTGCTTATTTAGCCATGTCTGTTGTATGCTAAAAATGTCACAGTTTGAAATCATTTCATTTTTTTTAGTTTAGACTTTCACTTTCATAATTTCTTACACTTTTACTTGGTTTATCACCCACTCTGCCGGTGGTCAGAGGTGACAGCTTTCATTTTGCGCGATGACGAGTGAGAGTCACTGAGTACTCGGTGACATGGGGGAACGGAGTTTGTCTCGCACACCATTGTCGGTGTGAGGCACAGTATCTTTAAATGTGTGAATATGAGAGGCTGGCTATGTATTAAAACTGTTGTCAGAGTTCTCTGAGTGAAGTCACTGATAGCTCTTCTAGCTCATTCTTGGAATTCTTTCCAATGGAAACAATCCCATCGCTGATCCCAGTGTGTCAGCAGAGTCTGACCTGCCAACCCCTGAATTCTCCCCGACTCCCAACTGTAGTTCACATTAACGCTGTTTCACTGTCGCCCATCTAGTCAGAAACTCACACTATGTATCCATAACATAACTCCTCCCTCCTCAAGGAAAATAATACTTATCCGATGAACTCTTTTTCCACTCCTGCTCCTCTGCCTACTTTTTTCTCCAGTGTTTTCTTGTTCTTTCTATTTTTCACTCTCCCAGACTTTTATCCCATTCTGTTGTTTCAGCAAGTTTCCCATACTTACATGACAGTCGAAATGTACTCTGCATTCCCACAGTGCAGGTTATGTAATGTAAGTTAACATTTTATTATAAACAGTGCCCCTGTGCTTATAACCTTGCTATTTTAGTGCTGCAACCTTATTGTATAAGCCAGCGAGGTTCATTCTGCGTGTGCATACATAACCGTGTCTGTGTGTTTGTGCAAAGCTTGCACACGGGCACATGTGCTCAGAGGTTTTATGTATAACCGTGTCTGTTATTATGAGTGCCATGTGCGTAAGGGAAAGATTCTTTTCCCATGGTTCCTCAAGTGTGAGAAGAAAGTAGAGCTCTCAGGACATGAAGCGAAAACTCTGCTAGTTATTTATAACCTGTCTGGAGGCGGCCCACCAAGCATAGACACATATCTGGCACTGTCAACAAGGGAAGAGCTAGAATAAGATATGCTGAGAGGCATACAACAAGGAGGGAGGATTGAAAGGTGAAGAGGTCAGGAAGGAAAATGAAGGATGTTGAGTATAAAGCGTAATGAGCATAAAGGACACCTGCACTGTGACATGTATAAATCACAGGTTAGAGACTGGTTGTCTGTCTTGGTGGCCAGCTTAGATAAGACCTGATGAGATAAGGCAAATTGCAACCTTAGCAAAAATGACACTCAGGAACTTGCTTAGTGTCACTCTGCCCTCATAAAATTTATAGGAGCAATGTGTAAGATTTAGGGAGAACTTGTGGCGTCTGGCAGTGGGGATAGCAGATTGCAACCAGCTGAAACTTCTCCCAGTTAGGATTTCTTCTGTGTTCATTGTTCAGGAGGTTTTTACCAGGAGCTAAATTATCCGCAGAGGTCTCTTCCTCTCCATAACAAACAAACCCGGTGATTAAAACCTGTACCATGACAAATAATTGTTTCTCCTATGCTTTTCAGCACTGGTAGTCCACCTGCAAATGTGTGCTCACCTTTTGTCTCTGATAACTTAAGATCCAGATGTTTGAGATGTATTTATTGGGAGCTGAATTATCTGCAACGGTCTCTTCCTCTCCAAAACAAACAGACCCAGTGATTTAAACCGATAAAAACACAGAATAAATAAGTTCCACATTAAATTCTCAAGGTTTTTCCACCACTGCTCATCGCGGAGGGGCTGCTAACTACAGTGGCAGATGCAAAAACGTGAAATGAATGGCCCTATCTAATGCCAGTGCTTGGTTTGTCTGTTCTGGGCTACTGTAAAAACATGGCAGTGCAACATGGTGATCTCTGTAGACAAGGACCCACTGCGTAGGTAGATATAAACGGCTCATTCTAAAGTGGGATTTTTACTTGTGTGTCAGCTGTATGCAGGGCCTACACATGTGGCCTACGCCCTTGTGAGCATTTATAAAACACACATTAAACATGGCTTAATAGAGACAATTTCAAACACAAGTACACAAATCAGCTTCACTATAACTCGCAGCATTCACAGACAAAGCACTTGTCTTTATCTGGACACATTTTCCCCACAAATACAACATGCTAATGTTTTTAGCACAAGCCTATGGCATTTTACATAGTATACATTAGCCTAGCAGCTAGCTTACTTTTCCTCTACTCATGAAGACAGGGACAACAGCAACATTTAACAAAGGTAACGTTACAGAATTTGGCTCCATTACAACTCACAAGGTTCACTGACGAAACAACTGTCTTATACCGAACACGTTTTCCAAACAAATATAACATGCTAACGTTATTAGCACAAGTTTATACTAGAAAAGATAGTGAATTGCTGAGATTTCCTCTGCTCATATGAAGCCAGGATAAATCACACACAAGACTTAAAATGCTATTTATGTGGAGGCTTTATTGTCTTCACAATTTATTGTTTCTTATCTGAGAAATTAAAGTAAATAAAAGCTTTGTTTCCATTGAGGGAAATGGTTTCAGCTTAGACAGGAAGTCTGCAGCGCCTCAGCGTGTAGTTCTACGTTTCTGGGGAGGTGCACGTCAGGCTACAGCGTAGGATACGACTATTCCATTTCTGCCAATATATCTCCCTAAATCCTACACACTGGACCTTTAACTAGTCTACTTTCCAAATGACACTACAACCAGCACTGATAGAGTTAAATGTAAAAAAAAGAAAGAAATGCATGAGACATTTGAAAGTCAGAGAGTACACTCATTTTTTTGTAATCTGTCCTTTCCCTGAATATATTTGACATTTGAAATCCCCACAGCGCCATGTGATACACCAATCGAGGAACAGAGGGCCACAAAGTAGTGATTGCTATTCAAAACTAAGCACCACATCATCACAATTAATCAGAGTCAAGCGTACTTAACACCCTGCCAAACTGCTGTCTGTACCTGCACCTCAACAGACCTGCCTTTGAAGACATAATGCAACTGCTGGACTCACAACCGCAGCACATATTTGGACGGATGAGTCTAAGCACCCAGGGACTCATTCTCTATTTAACAGGGTGATGTAAGGCACATCTCCATCTCATCCTCCAGCTTTTAAAGCTTTGATCAATACACGTCTGCTGGCATCCGCTTTGTACTGTAGTTTTGTGTGTTAATGTGCTAAGCCACAGGCTGCTGCTCCTCCATAGGCTGTTGTTGATATAAATAGACAGCTTATGGCCCCGCCACTCTAATCCTTATTGCCTAGAGACCAGGGTGGAAAAAAGGGAGGAAAGAGAGAGGGGACGGGATGTAGACGGAGATAAACACACAGAAATTAAGATGCAAAACTGGCGTTACAGCGCTGTTACAGGTGTGGGGTCGATCCATGCTGTCAGCGTGAGGAGGAAGTGAAGTGAAAGAGAAGAAGACTCAAGTTAAATCATCCATGTCCCCGCTTTGAACTACCACAAAAGCACAAGAGGTCATTAGAGGCAAGAATGTTTAACTACAAGAGTTTTCTTTCCCAATAAAGCCTTGTTAAAGTGCTATCAATAGACTCCATTGAAAATAAATCAAAACACAGTGTACAATGCCCGAAAAAAGCCACTTTGTCTCTCCCACGTGGATTTATGTAAGCGGAATGGCATGTCGAACATGAATTAATGTTACTGCTCTCTACATTTATCTGTTGCCTTTAACTTGGCTTACCTCCTGTGTCGTTTTTATCAGCAAACGCAGCTAAAGTGAACATGTTTTATGTTTTTCATGGATGGAAACGCCTGTGATTCTTACCAGAGGGCTTAGATATTTGGAATTCTCAAAGGGGAATATGATTAGGAGCACCTGATCAAATTGCTTTTGCTAAATTATCTCCGACAAGCGTCATTAATCATGCGGACATGCTTCTCGTTTGAAGGTGAGTTGGCACTAAACTGAAAAAATGAGAGCTTGTTTCAAAGCAAAGTTTTTCCGTTCCCCCTCTGAAGTGATGCGTTGACCCTTGAGAAGTTTATACTGACAAAGCTATACAGTTCACTCAGTCTCTCAGATAGAGTGCATGCCATAGGGAGCAGGTCATGGAAAAGTCTTGAGTTTGACTAAGTGCACTCTCTCTTTTACCCTGTCTGTCAGTCCGTCTCTACCTCACTCACCACACACACACACACACACACTCACAGGAGAGTACATGCTTGGATACGCTCAGACACATTGACCAATCTACGCACACACACATCACTGAATGCTGAGGTAATTTGTAACAGTAGAACACCTCATAACTGTGGGTAAAAGAAACAAATGACACATGCGAGGATTTACACTACTTTAAAAGGCTATGTTGGGGGGGACGTGGTCGAGAAGTATATCATCGATACCATGCGTGAGATCTGAATGAGTTCTGACATATTATTAACACGGGGATTTTGGGGAAGAACACTAACATGAGCAGAGCCTCTCGTGCTCTGTAAAAGAGGATTAGTGAGCACAGAAACAGTCACAGAAATAGACATAACTTTCCAGTGGAAGTTCATTTCAGTGACGTCAAACCTGATTTAAATACATTTCTGCCCCTGCAGAGGTTAAACTTTAAAAAAAAAATGAAGTAGGCTATTAGCTTAAGTCTGTTGAAACAGTGTGAAGCCCACTGGATATTTGCTCTTGAAACACTTCAACCAGAGGGCGTGAATGATGAACTACTTCTCAGTGTAGTGCTGTAGGCTTGTCATGTTCATTGTTAACTTGTATTAATGATTACAAGAATGATATTTTGATTTGTTCATTGGATAAAGGACTTTTTAAAGTTCTCACCCCAACAACCTTTTATCACACCAGATACTGACTGATTTTTTTTGTTGTATCTGTGTTATGGCTGGAGTCATTACAGCTGCTAGAACAGTACTCAGGGTTTGGAAATTAACAAAGTCCCCAGAAATAAAAAAAAAAAAATAGTTAAACTATATGACAAAAACTGCCTCTCATGAATCTGTGCTGACTAGGATGACAAAACGTGCTCAGTGACCAATCTGGGGGATTTTTGGAATTATTTTGCATTGTCTGGAGGCCTGGAAGTGTGATTTTTTTTTTGCTTTGTCTTGCCCTGCCAATTATTTTTTATTTTTTTGTATTTATTCCTTTTTCTATAAATATTATTATCACTGTTAATTTTAATATGTTCATTTATTCAAATTTATTTTTATTATATTGATTGTTTTTTTGGCAGATTGAGACTGGTGCTGTACCCCCTCTAGTACGGATCTCTATTATCCTGTTTGTAATATTTTTGTGTCTCATTTGACATGTAGAACTGTCATATACCACCCTAACCCTAATTCAAAATTATATATATTAAAAAAATACATTTCTTAGAGTGGCCTTTTATCGTGACCATCCTTAGGCACACCTCTTAATGTCACACCTGTCAGGGGGATTGATTACCTTGGAAAAGGAGAGGCACTCACTAACACAGATTTTAACAAAAAAATTTATTGAGCGCATTAAAAGTCTAAGATCTTTAAATTAAACTTGTGAAAAATTAGAGGTGTTACATTTACATTTTTGTCCATTGTATAACGTCAGGTTAAACTAAATTATGACGCTGTGATAGATTAAGTGTATTAATTGATGTTTTTTTAAATTAATAATAATAATGTTAATGATACATTTTATATATAGGTGCCTTTCAAGACACTCAAGGTCACCTTGCAGGCAAAGACTAAGAAAATAACAAAAGACTGCAGGTGGATTTATCTCTAGGTACAATTTTGGGGTAGGCCGACATGTTTTTTTTTTTTACTCAAGTATTGCCATTTTATGCTGCTTTATTCCTCTCAATTATAATTTGAAGGGAAATATTCTACTTTATACTCCATTTATTTATGTGACAGCTATAGAAGATACTTCACCCTAAAAAATGATTAATGGGGATAGTGGATAACACGTTTTCAGCATAAAAAAGGTAAGTTTGTCACATGTTTTAATCATTTGACAACTTATTTTAAGAAGTTTGAGTGAAATTAATAAGTTAGAATACCTTAAATAAAACAGTTTGACCACCAAATGTCACAGCAACTTTTGGAAAATATTAAGTTGGTTCAACTTAATTAAGCTTTTTGAGGTCAAAAAGGGCGGCAGTAGCTCAGTCCATAGGGACTTGGGTTGGGAACCGGAGGGTTGCTTGTTTGGGTCCCCGTCCGGACCAAAATATGGAGCGTGGACTGGTGGCTGGAGAGGTGCCAGTTCACTTCCTGGGCACTGCCGAGGTGCCCTTGAGCAAGGCACAGAACCCCCCCCAACTGCTCAGGGCGCCTCACCAAGGGCCGCCCCTCACTCTGACATCTCTCCACTTTGTGTATGGATAGGTCCTGTTTGTGCATGTGTGTGTGTCTTTTGGACCTGTGTGTAATTGACAAGCAAGAGTGAAAACATTGAATTTCCCCTCAGGGGGATTACTAAAGTAAATAAACTTAACTTAACTTAAACTTAAAATCATGTTGGTTGTACTAAACTAATTGAGTTTGTCAGATTATAAAAGAAGATAGGCTCAGTAATTCCAGAGTTGGAGCTACTGATAAAGATGCATGCAAATTGTTAACTTCATTTTTCCAAGTTGAACCAGTGGATTCTTTTAAGAGTGTAATATGAGAATATGATTCAACATTACAGACTGAACTAACAAACAATACAAAGTACTTAGCAGCAGCTCCACCAGCTACAGCAGTGAAATGCTTTTAAGTGCATGACTTTTAATCATAAATGAGTATTTTCACATTGTGTTCTTATTCGGCCTACTTTTACATTGTTAAATACTTCCTCCACCACTGAAACTTGCTTTGCAGTGCATGCATGGAGTCTTTTGTTTGTTGTTGTCTTCCTCTTTCCCTTAGCACCTCCACCTCCATATCATGAGTGCACGGTTATGGTTTCACTGCTGCCTAAAATATAACACATTCCTCCACTATACTCGCTATCAACACGTCAAATCTGCATGCATTCACCATGGCAAATGTTGCTCCACAAGATGTGTCTGCGGTTCACCGTCACCTCCTCGCTGGATGGAGTTTGCACAAACAGCACCCCCTGTCGGCGTCCGGCTTCAAGAACAGGTGAGAGGTAACAAGTTGAGAGGTCGTGTTAGCAAAGCGGTAAGGCGGCTACACTTTGGCTGCAGTCATAGTAAGTACAGGTAGTTGGAGAAAGAGAAGTTGTTGTGTGATATTATCTCGCGGAAAGCAAACTGGCTGCGAAACAGTTACAACGGGCGTCAGCGTTGAGGACTAGCAATTAGCGCAGCCGTTGAAAAGATTAGCTAACGTTAGCAAGCTGCTAGCTGGCTTGCTAAGTTGCTATGTCGCAACCAAGTGCTTGGACTTACCGGAGCTAACAGAACTAGCTCGCCTGGCTAAACTTTGACTCTGCAGGATAAAAACTAAAGGTGGGTATGTTGTTATCAGACAGTGTGCAGTATTTATTCGACACTCGTTAGTGCATTAGCCGGCGCTGTTAAAATAAGCAGGTAACGTCGGCTAACACGAGCTAGCTTCTGTTAAATGTGAGGATTTGCATGCTAAGTTAGCATTAGCCTAACCTGCATGACAGCAGGTGTTCTTCTCATTTTATCGATTATACTTTAACGTTATAGTGTAACGTCATGGACAGTGTAACTTACGGTGGAGAGCCACCAATTGAGTGTCCTTATTTTAATGGTGGCGATAAGTTAACGTCAGTTATTAGATAATGTGTGCCCACCAAAGAGCACAAAGTGTCCTAACGGAAACTGTCATAACAGTAGCTACCCCATCACCCAGTCCATTATGTCTCCACATCATCTCACCTTTGTTTGTCTATAAGGTCGCCCGTATTTGCATTTAAGGCTGGGTAATTATTCACGAAGCTACACGCTAACCAAAGGGATGATTATTGACAGACAAAGCATGGTACATGTCGTCTGTGTAACCATTCAGCTTCAAGTTAAACGTTGTCTAACCCGTGTTGTCTCTCTGGTTAAAGTCCTGTTGCACTGGATGTTTTCTTTGCCCCACCCTGGGATCATGGAAAATGTGTGCATGCAAGATAATTAGCAAGTTACTGGTCTTGATTAGATTGCATAAACGAGGCGTGGTTTAGTCCATGCATTCAAATGCGGGTGGATTTAATATCAGAAAATACTCTGTGTTATTACATCAATTATTATGATAGATTGGAACGGTTCATGAAGCAGCCACTGACATGCACCTTGCTCCCGAGCTCATTACTCATCCACTGAGCCCTAAACCCCAGCCAGGTCAAACACACATACTCAGACACTCAAAAATAGGTCTCAGGTAATTAAAATTTCTTCCTTATGTAATGGAAAGTCTTATTTATACTGAGATAATTGCCAGATTTGTTGGTGGCAGAAGCTTTATTGCATTTGCTTCTCCACCTGTGTGCAGTTTATATGCATGCACAACACATACTGTGCATTCCAGTACCCATGCCACAATACTTATAGTATGCCAGAAATAAATTTAGTATATGTCAAATGCAGTATGCCAAAAATACCAGGATGTTCTACTACATCCTGTCCAATTTCGCAGTACACAACCCTGCATGCTTCTCTGGCTATTCTGACCCACAATCCTCTGAACAGCGGACGATAAGTCACATCAACTGAGCTGCAAACAGGTGTTGCAATGACAGATGACATGCATTCAAGTAACTTAACTAAGTTACTCATAAATCTTACAAACAACAAAAGGACATAACTATAAAATTTCAATGAAAGAGAAGTAGATGCAGATGTAATTTCACTAGCGCAAATCTACAGTCTGTGCAGTTATAACTTTAAAGTTAAACTACATGCATTTCAAAGTAACAACAGCAAATGTCTCTGGCAAATTTGGTTAGTAGCATTTGTTTTTATGTCCAAGGTAATGCATATAAAAGCAAGAGGGTCAAAGTTAAGGGCGTAATGTTATGAGAAAGTAGTATGTCCTGATGGTGTTCATACTGCATGCAACAGCACATACTTTTTAAGGACAGCTGCAGTACTTACTAAAAGTCAAAAGCAAAAGTATGCGATTCAGAACGCACTCACACTGACCTGCCCGTAGGGCTGCTTGAAAGTGGTTGGACATTGACAGGGAGAACTTACTCAAAAAAAAAAAAAAAAAAAGATTTTCCACTAGGGCTGCAACCAGCCTAACAATCATTTTCATTGCCGTTTAATCCATCAATTATTTTCTGATCCCAAAGCCCAAAACAACGTCCTCAAATGCCTTGTTTTGTCCACAACCAAAAGATCTTCAGTGTACTGTATTTGGTAGTAAAGAAACCAAAAATTTTGACACTTAAGAATCAGAGAAATTTTCCTTTTTAAAAAAAAAATTATTTAAAGGTATTGATGGATTACCAAATTAGTTCTTGATAAATTGAATAGTTGACAACAGGGTTGGAAATTCACTTTTTTGTTCATTTATCACTGTGGCTGGTGGATTCCAAAATCTACCAGACATTCAATAGACTATCATTGATTTTTTTGGCTGGTAAATGAAGCAAATCTAGCAGCCACTCATGTTTTACCAGCATTTCATTGGTGGCTGGTGGCTGTTGCTAATTTCCAACCCTGGTTGACAACTAATTGCTTAATCACTGCAGCTCTTTTTTCCACTATGTCCAATTCGACCCAAGTATCCACAGAGATTGTTAAGCTTTTCCAGCTCATTATGACCTCCAGTTGTCCGGCTGAAAAACGATGTGTCCCCTAAGTGTTAGTGTGTTTCATTCCTCCTCCCAGTAGTGCTTCCTTTTCCACTCACACAGTGAAAGAACCTGGTTGCTCTTGGCATGAATGATGATTGCTGATTGAGACATTATGGGGTTGTTAAGCCATGTTTGATATTGACCAGTTGTTTTATACGTTTGTTAAAAGGTAATGTTGGATTTCTGTTAAACTTTGTAACTAGTGAGAGAAAACCAAACCCTACATCTGAGTTTTCAATGTTTTGGGGTCTTGTATCTCTTAAGCACCTTCTACTGTGGTTGTTAAATAGAGCTGCACTTAAATCTATTTGCAATTAATTTTACGGCATTATCTATTTCATTCTTCCCCTCTCTGTCTTTTCCTCTCTGTCTGTCTCTTAACACACACACACACACACACACACACACACACACACACACACACACACACCACTTAAGCTTATTGTTTAGCCTAGACATGCTTGACCTCTTAACTCTGCTCCTCTCTGCTGGGATGTCTGGTCTTGGCTTAAAGTAAGGAATGCAAAATGACTGCCAGAGAATTCAGACTTGGACTATGAAGAGTATGCTTTGTATTGCCTGTGGCGGTGTGTTTGGGGAAGTGCTTTTGGGATCATAGCTACAGTATCATGGTTAAATAAATGTTAAACCGACCCAAATGGACGGCACTAAATCAAACCACAAGTGGTGCTCGCTTTGGAGTATGAAAACAAAAGTGTTTCCGTGGATGCCTTACATAAATAGTGCCATGTCCCAGGTGTTCACGCCAGGCGGAAGAAAAACATGTTTATTTAACACTTTAATGTCCATAATTCCGTTCACTTATCACATCGCCGGCTCCAGGTGTGTCAGGCCTTTTTGCCGTATGTATGAATAGAGTTCATCTGCTTGTTCCAGGAGCCACCCAGGGGTGTGTTTTTTTTCTGTGTGCAGGGACACCGCCTAATTGTGCTGAGCAAGCGTTGTTGTCTCACCTCTCTTGTGCCTCACATTTTCCGTCGTTAAAACCAGCAACCCTTAAACCCTTATTGCCAGCATAATCATGCACGGGAACACACTTGCATCTTTTAAATGCACCTTCAGCCACTTTGGTTGCTGCCGTGAGACTTGCTGCGTCATGGTGCCGCAGAGGGTGTCAACGAGGGCAAGATGATGGGAGTGTTGGGGGAAGGTAGTCTGAACTAAAGGCTTGTGCAATCATAACAGTAATTGAAGTAGAAAGTGTGAGCCACAGTTCATATAAGCGAAGAAAACACCTGCTGGATGAAATGGCTCCCCTTTAGCATCAGCTTAGACTCTCTGCGTCAGCAAGGCCAGGGTCTAATCAAATCAAGACTCAATGTATTTCCCCTTTTGACCTCAACCTCAGAGGACTTGCTGGTAATTGCTTTTCTCTAGTGCTAAATTTAAGATTAGTTAATCTTATTGTGTGTGTGTAGGTTAAGGTTTTCTGAGCATGCATGCAGTGTGTCAGCAGTGTGCTGCTTCTTATTTATATAGTCACTCAGACCACAAGATGCAACTTACATGAATAGACACTTTCACTATCGAATCAAGTTTATTAACATAGCCCTTCATCACAAGTGTACCAGCAAGTAGCACGTGCAGCACATCAAAACATTTGACATTTAATTGACTTTCTCATGGGTAATTTAGACCTTTTTTTAAGAGGCCGTTTACACTTGGCCAGCTATTTTCATAAACGGACATTTCACCGTCTCCGTTTTCAAAAAGATCTTCGTTTACACTTACCCGTGTATATATACACAAGAGCATGCCAAACCTGTAGGTGGCAGTGTAACGAGAAGCTCAAACCTTCCATGTATCCATTGTCACCATACTAACACAGGTCGCACTTTTGACACAGGCGCAAGTTCTGGCGCATACTGTGATGTCGGCTGCCTATAACTCCGTTTATCTCCGTTTATCTCAGTTTACATGCAAACGCGCAAACGGAGTTTTCTAAAATCTCCACTCTGGCCGGAGTTTTTAGAAAGACTCGTTTTCAGGGGAGAAATCTCCGTTTGTGTGTAAACGAAAGGCACAAACGAAGGAAGATGTCTCCGTTTATCAAAATCACCGTGTACATGTAAACGGCCTCTAAAGCAGCCATTTTGAGTTGTCATAGTAGAAAAAGCACAGGTGTTATTAGTTGCACTAACGATGGCTCTGTTGTATTCAAGTGTACAGTGAGCCAGCTTGCACAGTCCCAGCTCCCTGTAATCAAAGCAGCTAAATGGAATTTATCAGTCATTAATTGATTACTTTCACTTGCGCTTCTCCTGTTGTGACTTCTTGTACTGATCTTACTTTGTTGTTGCTTTGTTTATTACTCTATTAGGCACTGAAGCACTTAACTCATTCATTCATCCATTTCATTTCCATAACCGCTTATCCTGTCAGGGTTCGCACGTGTGCTGTAGCCTATCCCAGCTGACACTGGGCGAGAGGCAGGGTACACCCTGGACAGGTCGCCAGACTATCACAGGGCTGACACATAGAGACAGACAACCATTCACACTCACATTCACACCTACGGACAGTTTAGAATCACCAATTAACCTGCATGTCTTTGGACTGTGGGAGGAAGCTGGAGTACTTGGAGAAAACCCACGCTGACATGGGGAGAACATGCAAACTCTGCACAACTCTGTTCAAAAGAGGAACCCTCTTGCTAACCACTACACCACCACACTGCCCCTTAAACTCTTTATATCTTGTATATTTTGAATTTTTTGACTGATATTTAATACTCTACTGTTTTAAACTGCGCCCAGTGTATGACCCTGACCTGGGGAACTCATCTGGTTGTTACTGGTTTGTGAATGTTAATTGTTGTTACTGTAGTTTGTGTCACTGTACTTGAGGCATTCTGTGGCACAAGAATTTCCTTAGTGATAAATAAGTCTATTGAATTTAATTTAAAAGTCAAAAAATGTCTTTGCTTAGTAGCTATTCGGATGTTTTTTTAAAGGCTCTATGCACCAACATATGTAGTCAAAATCACTCTGATAACTTAGACCTCTTCTCAGATTTGGTGGTGCCATACTAGGACAAATTACACAACACCAAAGTCCATTTATGAATAAGATATAACAAAACAGGTGTAGCAAAATGAACAGAAGAGAGATAGAGATTCTAGTAAAGCACACTGTCCTGAGACAAGGTCTAATCAGGCAAAATAAGTGAAAACACCTGTGTGTATGTACCGTATAAGGACATGTTCCACAAGTGTAACATAACCACTGGAAGCTGAAGTGGTCACCATTGATGTCACTGAAATGACGAGGCATGTGCAGACTTATCTGATATGTCATGGCCAATTGAAGGTCCTATTACTTGGTTTTAAGTTTCACAAGGATTACAGGCGCAGATCACTTCCCTCAGGAACCAAATGGCCATGTGGTATTTCCGCTAAGGTGCAGCTACTGTTACGAACATGCTTAACAGTGCTGCTTGTACAGTAAATGGTTTTCATTTATCTGGGGCGTACATATGTGTTTCTATTTCAAACCAGTCCCTACATCAGCTGTTTTCAAAACTGCACAGTAATGCTTACAACTGCAATTGATAATTAGTGTACAGGCTTGATAAATCAGAAGGGTAATTATCAAACTAAGAGAGTAATCAAATCTTTAATGGCTTTATCAAAGCATGATAAAATTTAAGCTTATCAGTTCAATTGCAGCCTCAGTAGTGTGTTATCATGGAATTTTTTCCATTACTTCCACTCCTCATATTGGGCTTGATGGCACAATGATTACAGTCATAGCTTCAGGTGCTGGTGTGCTCTCTCCTGCCACAGAAGTAGATCATTTTTATTTTATTGTGGAGACAGGAGTCCTTTGTGAAATGTTACCATAAGCACTTTTTTAAAATTTAAATGACCACAGCTAGTTGGATTAAAAAATTCAATTGCAGCTGAGAGTATGACCTTCTCTATACTTAGCTTTTGATGGTGGGTGGTTAGAGACCGTCAACATACTTTCTGGGTTGCTTCAGGAAGGAATGATCAATATGGATAAAATCTTCTGTTCCAGTATGTGTAATTTTATTTTCTGTTATTTCAACAGATTTTCTGGAAATTTGCAAAAACTATTTATGCAGGGCTGGACAGTAATAGTTGCAACTTGCTAGGCTGCCACTGGCAACTTATTCTTTTTAATAGAGGTATGAATCACCAGAGGGTCTACCATATGATATTGTCACAATACTTAAGTCACGATACAATATTATTGCGATTTTAAATATGTTGCGATATGCTTAGTTATGCGATAAAATACATTGTAATATATTGTGATTTATTTCTTTTTTTCAGCTGGAAATTATGTCCCCAAAGAAAAAACTTTGTCAACATCTGTTTTATCTTATAAGAAAACTTTTTCATTCTGTTCATCACTTCGCCTTTTTTTTTCCAGTGGTAAAATTTATATAATAAACTGAAAAAGAATTGATTATTATTGTAGTAGGCTGCCTAAAGTTTAATTTGTATTTCTCATATAAAAAAAAAATCGACACTTGGCACTGCCATGCAAAAATACCACAATATTATGTAGTATTGATTTTTTTCACATTTATAATAGAGACAACAAACAGCAAAACACCTAAAAATAAATAAATTGTGAGTATTTGTTGCATTATTAATATTTAAATATTGCTCTTACAGTCAGAACTGGAATCAGACAGTGTTGCACATGCGTTGTGTGTGCACAGGCATCAGTTTTAGAGACAATAGCAAAGCAAATTAAGTTGCGCTTAAAATTCAAGCTCATATGAAACACAGACTATAAGAAGAATTTTGTTTTGTTACTGTAATAAAGCTTGAAACTTTATTTTATGTCTAATTTTTATAATTAAGCTGATGTATAACTGCGTAGTGTCTTACACAGAATCTAAGGTGACTAAAAATGACAACCATATTTTCAGTTTAGGCAGCCGAAAGCTGATGCCTGGTTGGTGGCCTGCCAGCCATTTTTAAAAGTTAATGTTGAGCCCTGTTATGAAGAAGATACCGTGTTTTGTCCTGCTTTTTAATCTTCAATATTGGTTGCATTGGCCTAATACACCCACAGATCTTGAAGGAACAGCTAATAGAGTGTGGCAAAATAGCACAGTGCAGTACAATACAATGGTATGGCAACATGTAATACATATTGCTTCATGGTATTGCCTACACTAGCTGGTTATAGCATGTTATATGAACTTAATTGTGCAAATGGTAATGCAGCCACTGTTAAATTTTAGTTGTTACCAAGATTTGAAAGCTTCACTGAACATAGGCGGGATATTTTACCACCAATTCTTTATGTTGCTTTATGCCCCCTGTACAGACTGTTTTTGAAGCCACAGCCACATTTGATTTAGTGACCATGCACCTACAATTTGTTAGCGACAGTCAGAAAGGTTCCCCTATTTACATTCCACACTAGGAATGTCTGCCCTGGATTTTCCACTGTTTGGGGGAAAATATGTCCGAAGAACAACAGAACAGCACTCTATGCTATTGATGAGACTGTCGATAATCTCATTTGTTTCATGTTACAGAGTCGCTTCTCTTGAGATATTTTCCAGAGTGGAATAAATTCCATAAATGTCATCATTTTTAATCTTAGTACAGCAACATCAGCTCACGCTTTGATTTATATTCAGGTTAATCTTGTCATTCATCTCTCCGCAGATGGCTGTGTCGGTGCGGGGCCTGTACTTCGTGGTGACCCTGTTTTTGGGTAGCTTCTTTGGAAGTATCTATATGCTGGGTCCAGTTTTGCCGCTCATGATGCTGTCCCCTGCTTGGTACCGCTGGATCACCGATCGCATCGTCGCTACCTGGCTCACCCTGCCTGTGGTGTGTACACCAGCTTAGCCTTAACTTAGCCTACTTCTGTACGTGCCAGATGGTCTTACGTTACCTGTGTTTGACACAGTCACGATAGCCTGCGTCATCTCAGCCTTATTTATGCCTCCTCTGTGTAATCAGATTTTATTTTTTATCAGGAGTGAACTTCATTTATTTAAATTGCTCTTGAGAACAATTATGCAAATCTTGTTTACTGTGACTGCATGAATTGACAGCATTATTTATTTATTTTCCTCTCACGCCTCTCTCTCTTTAAAATTTATCTCACCACCTTTCCTCTTCCCAGCCCCTCCTCTCTCCCTCTACATCCTTTTTCAATGATCATCCTAATCTCCCTTTGATCATCCACCTCTCTATCTTGCTGTCTCTCACTCCCCTTTCCTTTCTTTCCTCTTCATCCTCTCTCCATCCCCGTGTGTCTCCCCTCTGCAGTCGTTACTGGAGCTGGTATTTGGGGTGAAGGTGGTGATAACAGGTGATGGCTTCATTCCGGGGGAGCGAAGTGTGATCATCATGAACCACCGTACCCGTCTGGACTGGATGTTCCTTTGGTGCTGTCTGCTCAGGTACAGCTACCTGCGTCTGGAGAAGATCTGCCTCAAGGCTGCCCTGAAGGCTGTGCCTGGCTTTGGTGGGTATGCAGCGGGTGCTCACCTCTTTGGTGTACACACAGACACACACTTGCACACCTTTGCATACCATAATATAATCTGTGCTTCGCACAGCACTTCTGCAGAAACATCATTACATCATTGCAATGCAGTTTACTTTTAGAGGAGGAGAGACAGCTGAATCTAAATATAAAAGAGGAACAGCACAATGCAAATTCAGAGCAGTAGAATGCCATGAAAATGATCCGTAAGGGCACATGCTGTTTCTGTTACCGCTTGGAAAACAAAGTCAGGTGCTGGGTGCTACTTTTGTGCCTACTCTGTGCCAACTTGAAAGAAACGGGAGGTAGGTTGGGCTTGAGTGTATCAGGCCTAAAATATTGTCTGCCCCTCACTAAAATGATCACTGTCTCTGCCATATTTACCACAGACTGATATTTACACTGCCTGCTGTGATGGTTGTTCCTCGTCACTTGACATGCGGTGCTGCATCCCAGAAATTTAATGTAGTTTATCTCAGCGGTCGCTCCCTAAAAAAGAAATGTAGGCGCTTGGGAATGCTTGGACGACACTTGGGACGTCTACATTGTCGTCAGTGGATTGTAGAGCACAAAAACGTGGCATGTGTACTCGCCCTTATTTAGCCTGCCATTATGATATAAATGGGGTTGACAAAACATTAGAAACGCCTGTCAGTATAACACAGTACAGTTCAACAGCACCACAAGCCGCAGCATCTGAATTAACCATACAGTGTGTAGGTTTTAGCTAAGTGTGGTTTATGAACTGGTAACTGAGTCATCATGAAATTGAATACATTTCCCAGCTTTAATCCTGTGTCCCAGTGTTACTTTATCTCTCGTGACATGCAAAACATGCGTCAAAAGATCAATCGGTGTTAGAGTATTTTTACATAAAAATCCCCATCCTTTTGCTTTCTGTAAAACCAGATGCGAGAAACCAGAAAAAGGGTTTAAAAATGCTGATGACTCATTCCTGCGCTCAGGAGCAGTTACAACACTTCACCCAATCAAACGAGACTAGCTAGCCACAGCAGTCATATTGCAACTGCACTTCACTGTTTGTGGGTTGAAGTAGTTAACAGGGCAAGATGGCGAGAGATAGGAAGAGACGTGTGTTTGGAAATCAGTAGGCAAAACCTTTTGTTTTCCAAAACAATGCGGTGGAGGTCGAATTCAGTCATCTCTCCCTTGTCGTCCTCCTGATCTAACAACGAGGGAGGTGTGCGTGGAGCCAACAGTCTTCTCAGCGACAAACTCCGCTGTAGCTCTGCATCATGCTAAACTGGAAGCCACGCCCACTTTTACTTCTTGTAACTGTACACTGCTGAAATATTCCATTTCACTGGGACAGGAGCTAAAAACACTCTCGCTTCCAGTTTCACTGGAACTTTAACATGACCAAAGAAAGTGCATTTTTTTCCTGTTAGAAGATGCTGGTTCGACTGTAATGATATCTTGACATAATATGTTTCAGAGCATAGGTACTCTGATGGAAAAAGCCCAATATCATTTGATTTACTTGGGAAACATAGGCTCTCTCTGCTTTGAAAAGTCAGTTGCACATGAGACGTAATCGATTACACATGTAAAGACGTAGTATGTATTTTCCAGGCTGGGCAATGCAGGTGGCCTGCTTCGTCTTCATCCAGCGTCGCTGGGAAGCGGACAAGAAGCACTTGGAGAACATGCTGGACTACTTCTGTGACATCAGAGAGCCCCTGCAGCTGCTCCTGTTCCCAGAGGGCACAGACCTCACCGGTAAGAAAGTAACAATGCAACATTCCTTCCATTCGTCGCGTTCAATTTGCCTGCAATTCAGTTGACGTTCCCAGAATACAGTACCCACCCACCAACCAGCTCCCAGCTCCCAGTGTACCCCTACACCTGTCTAACACCTTTGCACTGACACTCTTATGCAAACACAATTTCCAAGTGATAAGGCATGGCGAAATCCCCTGACACACACCCCACAGTCATTTCTGCAGGAATGCTCTGATCTTTAAATCCGAGCAACAGCGACACCAGTGTCTAAAGCCCTTTCAGACCACGGCTAAGCCAATCAAAGTCCCGAGTAGCTTTACTGGGGGAAGCTTAACTTCTCAGTACATATCATGATGTCATGAGGGGGTCCAGTGAAGTTACATCATAATTGGCCGGCAGATTTAAGGCTTTAAGGATCGTTTCACTTTCAGTGTTGTGTTTGCGCCTGTTCATGTGTGTGGCTGAATGCGCACACATGTCTGCATTTAAGCCTCTTAAACCTTGAGGCTTAATTTGACGCAAGCAAGAGGACGTATGCTGCATGTTCTGACGTCTTATGCGGAAGTTGTCCTGTGCTCTACTCCTGCCATACATTAAGACCTCCATCAGGTCCAGAGTGCTCTTAAGCCCTTGTAGACATTTCCATAACCCCTTTTGAAGCTTGTGGAGCTCGAGCGAATTGAATGAAAGATTTTATTAGAATGAAAAGTCACAAATTTCCCCCTCTGGATGAGCACAGGCTGATTGACAGAGGACTGTTCATGGTCCTTTTGTCCTACAAGTGGGCCTGAAGGAGCTCCTTGTTACATAATATGACTGATGAGTCATGATATAGTTTACATGTCCCTGCAACAAGTTCCTGGCGAATGTTTGGTTAATAAACAATCATCTTTCCTGTGTTTATTTCCCCCTGTGGTTTTTACAAATGGGTCAGCGTTTGTCACTGGTGAATGCGGTCTTATCCCGTAACCAACATTAGGATTGTTTAACTGCTATTTTTATAATAGCATACTTTATCTCAGTATCTCTTGTCAACCAATATCTTATTTTTTAATGAAGATACTTCATATGCAGTAAGTAGTTTTTCACAATTATGTACATTTAGTGATTTTTTTTCAGAGTGGAAATTACATTGAAAGCTATTAATTAAGCAGCTGTTTAAGTCCTCGTGAAACGGAAGTCAGAGCATATTTAACTTCTGTACTGTGACGTATTCCCCAGTGAAACAGAATATTTGAGAGCTTTGCAGTTACGAGAAGGATTTAAATCACATCCTTTGCATCTGATCGGATTGCTTAAAAGCAGGTAGGCTTAGTGTTTAATGCAGTATGGAGCTACCGCAGAGTACACTGCTGAGTGGATGGTCAGCTCCACACACACACACCCCTCTGTTGGATCAGTAGGAGGGTGAGAGAGAGATGAATAAATTAGACCTCCGCCACATTGTTGTGGAAATGAAAAACAAAGGTTTTGCCCACTTATATCCAAACACATCTCTTCCTCTCTCTCTTCATATCACCATATTAGTTAGTACGTATTATGACCTACAAGCAGTGAAGTGCGGTTTTGAAAGGCTGCTGTGGCCAGATTGGATGAACTTTTGTAAACGCTGGACGCAGTGCAGGATGAGTCATTGAACATTTGAAACATATTTCCTGGTTTTACAAAAAGAGAGAAGACAGGGATTTTGATGTAAAATACTCTGATACTGGTTTCTTTCTTATATATATTGGGCATATAACACGAGATAATTAAATGTCAGAATGAATCCAAATGGACAACAGATACTGCTGTTATTAAAATGACTTTAAATTACCTTACATTGGATATAAATATAATATATGTAATAACTCTACTCTTATTAGAAACTAGAATATTGTGATCAGTCTAATACAGGTGAAGAATGAACACACATGACTCTCATTACCTGCAAAAAATATGCTTATATACCCACAGTTTATCACTCCGCAGTCAAAACAGTTTCCACATACAACATATGAAACATGATTTACAAGCTAATGCTTTGTAATTTGTTAGTTGAAGTTGCCAGAGGTTTATCGTTTATCTGTGTCTTCTGCAGAAAACACAAGAGCAAAGAGTGATGCGTTTGCTGTCCAGAACAACCTGCCGAAATTCGAATACGTGCTGCATCCCCGCAGCACTGGATTCACCTTCATTGTGGACAGACTACGAAAAGGTCAGCTGTGATCCACGTCAGCCGTTTGTGAAATCATGAAATGTCTACAATAAGCATGACAATGATCTGCACATGATAACAGTGTTATCGTTAGCTGGCAGTCAAACAGCAGCATTTTTGGTGCTGGGCATTATGTGGTCACACAGATAATAAGTGGGACACACTGCTAAGTCATCATGATGGAAATATTTTATCAGCAAAACCAAGGGGTGATGACATCACAGTGATTATAGTTAATCCACTGACGTTGTTTGTGGGAGAGGGATCATACCTGTGATTCTTCAGAGTCTCAGACCTATGTTTCATCCTAATGCCAGCCATTACAGCACCCCAGAGATTCTCATGTTTCCCTATGAGCTAATTCTGGCACTCCTCCAGAGTTCTTAAATACCACCTCTGGCTCTGCCGTCTCATCCCCCACCTGCCCCGGGTGCTGAGCATGGCACTAACTCTCCAAGCAGGTGTTATGAATCAGTGTGATGTCATCAGACTTAGCTAATTCTCCTTTCCCTCTCCGGGCACCGCTGATTGACATGCTGTGCGTGTTGCCTTTGTCCAAGTCCACCGTGCCCCTCTCAGCTCTATTTTTACCATGGTAGAACTGAGCTGTGCAGGAGCAGGCGCTGGCAGGTGTCATCCTGTCCACTTGATATTTCATTCAGCGCTATCCGTGTGTTGTAAGGGTACAGCAGATCAGCCACGATGGTATGGAGCTCATGGTAGGTTTGAAGGCAGAGAGGGAATGAAGCTCTAAGCCCCTGAATAATTAGAGGTACATGTGTAATGGAGTTAAGAGCTGGGATTTTGAAGGGTGCATAAAACAGTGTGAATGTGGAGAAGGGATAAAATTAATTCTCCCCACAGCGTCATGTCTTTACTGTAAGCTAATTTGAGTGTTTGAGTATTTAACACAGCTTTTTTGTACTTTTTCAGTCTAGTTAAATGTCTTGTTTTGATTATTAGATTGTTATATCAGCAGGTATTATTGTTTTCATCATTTAAACTCTTTTTCTAGGAGACAACCTGGATGCCGTCCATGACATTACAGTTGCATACCCCAAGAACATCCCGCAAACAGAGCGCCACCTCATCCTGGGTCTCTTCCCCCGCGAGATCCACTTCCACGTCCGCCGCTACCCAGTGGCTTCACTGCCATCCCCCTCTGCTGAGCTGGAGTCTTGGTGTCGAGAGCGCTGGGCCGAGAAGGAGAGCCGTCTGCGTGACTTCTACTCAGCCCAGCCCCGCGGCTTTGATAGGGAAGGTGTTGCACGCGTGCCGCCTTGTAAGACGGAGCTGCGAGTGACTCTGATCAAAGCCGCTTCGCTGCTGTACTGGAGCAGCTTCATAGCTCTGTGTTTCACCGGCCTGTGGCTGTGGGCTCCGTTCAGGCTCTACTGCCTGGTCATGATTGGAGTATTCATGGCCCAGCAGAAGCTGATTGGAGGGCTGGAGCTGCTGGAGCTGTCCTGCCATCGATACTGGAAGTCCATGGCTGCCGGCGGGGATGAGAAGAGTAAAGTGCTGGACGGGAAGATGCAGTGAGGATGGAAGACAGGGTTGACTGGACAATGATATGCTTCTATCAACGCTCAGCAAGGACACTTAGGACTCAGCTGTCTTGGCCTGTTCAGTCCAGAGGGCAAGAGGATCCTTCTGAGGGACCCGATGCTCCATGCCTTAGAAAGGGAGTCATGAGTTCACTTCCTGACGGTATGCATGGCTTCAGTGGAGAGAGCTTACCTTTCTGTTGAAGAATCAAAACAGGAATGTTATTTACATGTATCTGTGTTGGATTCAAGGAATTCACCACACGTAGTGCGTCACTTGCCCTTTTTATGTCTCCTTGTATGAGCTTGCTGTCGGTGCATTTTACCAGTTTATGTTGGTGGTGTTTATTGTAGCTGTTTGTTCAGAACCTCAGCGTGGACATGTGTCATGAAACAATGCTGTTAGTATTTGTTACACTGTTGCCATGTCATTGAAACTGGTTTTATTGTATGCTGTGTTGCCCTTGGTTTTATATCAGTGTCATAAACGATGGAGCAGAGCCATAGTACAGACCACCTGTACATATGATGACTTGACTCTAACCAATATTCAAATCAGCACTGTAGTCAGACTGATGGGACTATTTGAATGAATCAGTCTCCATTTGTGATCTCTAGAGAGGAAATAAAAGGACAATATAATTCCCAGAGAATTACTAAGGAATATACAGGTATATATGTGTACCATTGTTTACCTTTTATCGGGTATATTTACCCTTTTATACCAATGGGGAACGAACCTTTCCCAGTTAGTCCTTAGAGATAACTTGTGTGATGATGTTGTCATTGTATAGGTCTCGAAACATAAACTATGTTATTCTGCCTGTTTGCTCAAATAACTTTTGCACATAAAAGCCAAAGGTGAGAAAAGCAGAGGTGATTTTTAAAAAAGTAACCCGCCAGAATGTCTTTGTTAGGAAAGGGTAGCTTCAAACACCGCCGGCCAAGGTTACCCACAGCTATGCTGAGGTAACACTCGTAATCACCAACTCGTCAAGATCAAAAGGTCTGACTCTTATGTCTGTAGACGCAGATGAGCTTTGTGCCCTTTCTGGGAATGAAGGGATGCCTGGTAGAGGCAGGACGTGGGTGGTGCTGGGGTGGAAGAATGTCCTGTTGGGACAACATTACCCCTCGATGTGCAGGGTGGCATAGAGGACCAGACTTGGAGTGGAAAACTGGCCATGAACTCAACCTAATCC
Organism: Epinephelus fuscoguttatus; assembly: GCF_011397635.1. NCBI lineage: Eukaryota > Metazoa > Chordata > Actinopteri > Perciformes > Serranidae > Epinephelus > Epinephelus fuscoguttatus. The sequence goes on along the minus strand of NC_064765.1, from coordinate 15,444,938 downwards.
AAAAAAGCCCTGTAATGCCCACCTCTGCCTGTGTCCCTCTCTAGAGGACTGGCATTGATGCGCCTGCTAAACTCAATTAGCAAATGACAGCTGAGAAAGCTGCTCCAATTGTGCCAAAAAAGGACAGAAATTGAAACAAGATTGGAGTAGCGCTTCAGCCACACTTTTAGCCACTGACTCTCCTTGCCACTCATTACAAACCATGTTAATTCTGTGCGTCAGGAAACACTTGTCTTGGGACAGCGCTGTAACACTGTGCGATGTGAGATCTACATGACCACTTCAACCCTGGTTTTTTTGGGGGGAAATGTCTGCAGCATCTTTTTTTGTTTATGTGAATCTGCAGCTCCTGTAGTTTAACTGTAAAAGGGGCTGTTCTCCAGTCACTGTGATCTAGCTGGGTTAACAGTTTTATCATCAGCATGTAGTAGTTTACCAGACATGGTACTATATTTGCTCCTCAATCCTGAACCAGCCAAACTCTCCATGTATTCACCTGTGCTGTTTTTTTTGTTGTTGTTGTTGTTGCTCATTTTACAATCACCTGCTGATGCTGGACCTCTTTCAAAGTCACTGTCCTCAGGTAAACAAGAGCCAGTCTCTTACAGGAGGAAATCTATATCTAAATAAATATACTCTATCAACTCATTCACGTCTCCAGCTGTTGTTCTTTTAAGCTTCAACATAGGAAGTGTTGAACGTACATTCCAGGTGACGTTATTACATTACGCAGGAATCATGACAGTGGATTTTGTTTTTCATTCATCACTCCACTCGTGTAGAACATTTCCATTACACTGACATTTTGCCCATGCATTGTCTCGGCAGCCCTTTAATCTAGAATGTACTGTAACAATCGCCACACTGCAGCGGGTGAGTCAACAAGACCTTGAATGCTTGTGTTACACAACACTGGGGCCACGGTTTGCACACACACACATTCGAGTCTGCCACAGACAACCAAAAAGGTCAGGAGCTTTGAAGGTGAAGTGCAGTCGCCATAGTAACTAATGTTGACTCCCCTGTCTCCTAGCAACGGGATGTGGAGTGATGTCAATGGAAAGCATGCTATTTTCTCCCGCTGACAGAATGATGTCACTCCTTTTGTGTGTGTGTGTGTGTGTGTGTGTGTGTGTGCGCAGGGAGAGCGGTGGAAAGATAGAAGTTTATTTCTATATTCTATATCTCAGCTCTCCTGAGGGGAGAGAGAGGGGGAGTGATGCTGACATCCCATGGAATCAAAGACAAAAGGCGAGGATAAACTGAAATAGCTGTCTGGGGACGATGAATCATGGACCAATTAAGGGTGCAATTATGCTCCTGGTGCTTTTTTGGTCCCCGCCCTCCCTCTTTTAAATCATCCTCTGCATCTGAATATAGCGTAACTTCAGATTTGCTGTTTGGCAGAGGGTGGAGGGGAAAGATGGATGATGCACACACCACCCTATATTAGATTGGGTGCAGAAGGACTGAATCTCTTAGCAACAAAATAGTTGAATGGGTGGATATCATCCCCTAAACATATATTAGGTAATTTTCTGCCGTCAACAAGACGGCATAATGTCGTCATTGCAGTCAATTTGACCCAGTTTGGATTTCTTCAGTGTTTGATCAGGAAGTTTTTATGGTGAGCCAAAATATCAGCTTTTTTTCAGTTTTTTCAGGGAGCCCAACTATCCGCAGAGGTCTCTTCCTCTCCAAAACAATCGGACCAGGTGATTTAAACAGGTAAAAAGTTTTGAGTTTCGAGTTTTACGTTAAAAATCAGTGTTTCTTCGATACTGTTTGGTACGGCAGACGCTGGAGCAGAGTCGCCACTGATGTTTACTCATGTTGTTTCTCTTATAGTTTAAAACGACCAAGATCAAGTGTTTCAGAAACTGTGTCTTAAAACTGGATAAAAGGTTCGTACTTGCAGATGACAACCCTGAGGCATGCACTAAGCAAGTATAACACAACTAACGGGCAAATGACACGGGCCATGTTCTTGATTAAAACTACAGATTTCTCTTGATTTTAAAATTGTTTAAAACTTTTAAGATTACTCGTCGTGTACGGGCCCAGGGGCTCAAAGTGTAAGGGGGGGCCGCCGGCCTTCACCTGCAAATGGTTTCATAACATGTGCCGACCCGCAAGAGATTCAAAATGACCACAATGAGACACAGAGGAACTGCAAAGAGACAAAAATGAACCAAAAAAAAGCACAAAAGATGAACGACAAAAAAGAGATGCAACAACAACACAAATAAAGGCCAAACGTTTGTTGTAGTGACTTTTATTTATTCAGTTATTTTTATTGTCAAGACAACTGTGGAACATAAACCCACAACACCCAAACCCACCCTGTCCCTCCCCGAGGCTGGCCAGCACGGACAGACAAATGGACACCACTAATTGCACGTAATACACATAAATATACAGACCTAAGACAGACTGATGAAAAAGGACAATATTACATTTTGATATTATAAGCTCACATAGGCATTAGATCACATTACTCTAAGTATAGATATTATTATGATAGTCCACGAGTGGTTGCCATACTTTATGGAATTCTATTGTTGTGACTTTTAACAAAACAAAATGTCTAATCACACGTGTGTGTGTGTCTTGTTCCTCTGTTGGAGAGGTGGGGGAGGGGGCTTTTGCATTACTGTGCCCATGGGCCTATTCTCTGATAATCCACCCCTGGATAAAATAAGTATTATAATGTATTCTAATGTGGAAAAGTTTCATATTTTATCTTTATTGTTAAAGTCTTTAGTCCTGCCCAAGAGCCCTGTGGACATGTCTGAAGGGTGGTGAGGGAAAAATAGCTCTCTCTGTGAACACACACCAATAAGACTATGTCACATCTAGATTTGTGCCATGTCTATCCAATTGAACGCGGACTAATAGGATCAACAAGGCGGTGTAATTATCTTATCTGGCCTGATGGCTTTTTCAATGAAGAGAGCAGATAATCCTGAGGTTAGGCTGGGACAAAGTCAAAGACTACTATGAATTATAAAGCAGGACACTGAGCTCTGTGGAGGTGGAGCCTCTTTCTTTGCCTCTAGTCATGTCCTGGCTCTAGATATGGTCATAAAAATACCAGTGTTGTCTGTCTAATAATGATCTAGAAACAAAATAAAGAAGGAGCAACTGCAGTGGATGCGGAAACAGCTGTGTCCAGAACAGTGTGCTGTGCGCAACAACCTTAATTAATATTTGTCTGAGCTAACTTTAGTGCTGCGTGCTCAGTGCAGGGCGCCTCCAGGAGTGACTGCAGAGAAAAGCAGACCTGTTGTTGATTCCACCGCTGTGACACAGACACACTAACAAAGATGCCTTCCAACAGGATTGGCGCTATAAATAACTCTACGGCAGCACTGCAATATTAGTGGGTGGATTAGGAGAGAATCGTCACTGCCTATTTATAAACCCGATGCAGTCAAACCTCCTCATCCTGGGTGATTCATGATGAGCTCTGAATAGGTAAAATGGAATCATACATGTTTGTCATACATGTTTGCTTTTTCTAAACATCTCAGTCAGTGTGTGCCCACATTGGGAGATTTATTTAGCTGCACATAATTCAGCAGGCTTTTCTGCCTCAGAGAGTAATATCACTGACATGCATTTCCAGACTGCAGTGAAGCTCCACTGATCCTGCCAAGCAGGCGGACGTCAGAGGCAGGCAAGGGACTCAGCATCATGCATACAAGGGAAAACATCATCAGAGATCATCCCGTCTCTCAGTATCCTGCTGCCACCTAGAGGCTTAGAGATCCTTTTATGGACATGAACATGGAAATAAAACACATTACAAATTTGTCCTGAGCACCAGATGCCGCATTTGACATCTAAAATACAAAACTTGCTGAGAAACAGTGAAAAAAGAGAAGAAAAATATTATTTGAGTCATTATAGTCACATTGATATTCCCTGACTTTAGTGCACTTGCAGACAAAACTTTGTGGTCCAAAAGTGGGTTGCGGGTCCAGTCTGAATGAACCGCTAATGCATCAACTTTGTAAAATCACATTTTATCTTACTATATAATGACGAAAACTCTGTCTGTGTGTGTGTGGGTGTGTATGTGTGTGTCTGTTCCACGTTTTTCTCCTCACTGACTTGATCAATCCATGTGAAATTTGGCACAGTGGTAGAGGGTCATGGGAGGATGGAAATAAAGCAATATTACATCAATTGGCCAAAGGGGGCGCTATGGCAACCGATTGAAATTGCAAACTTTGAATGGGCATATCTCATGCCCCATATGTCGTAGAGACATGAAACTTTGCACAGAGATGCCTCTCCTCATGAGGAACAAATTTGCCTCAGGAACCCATAACTTCTGGTTATATAGATTTTCCACCATTTTGAATTTTTTGAAAAACACTTCAATCTCTTCCTAGGAAGTTTGACCGACCTGCATGAAACTCGGTGAACATAATCTAGGGGCCAATATCTGAAGTTCCCTCTTGGCAAAAGTTGGAAAACTTACTAAAACTGAGCTTCTATAAGGCAATGAATATTGCAGAGGGCGTGGCTCATCACATAAAGGTGTAGAACATCTCAAGGGTTTCACCGATCACCACGCATCTTTGTAGGCATATGACCACACATAATCTGAGGGGACCCCTCCATATTGACCCCATCAAACAAAATGGGGGTGCTAGAGAGCTAATTTCTTATCTAGGCCTAACCGCCATATCGATTTTTACTAAACTTGGTAGATATGTAGAACAGGATGCCTCAAGGTGACTGGAGAAATTTAACTCTATTTGGCAACTGGGTGGCGCTATAACAACAGAAAAATGCTTAAAAATGGCTAAAATGCGACCGATCGCTGTGGCTCCCCCTGTGGACCAATGTTTTTGTTTTGTTTTTCTCTCATTTTTTATATGACTAAGTCATGGTATGGTATGCTGTACATAATGGGTATGGACTAGTTTTTAATTAATTCATTTCCGGCACAGAGCTTTTATTTTGAAGTGCCGTTTCCTGCTGTAGAGTGACTGACTAACAAACAGCTACATAACAGAGACAGCAAACTAGCTTGACACATGGCCAAACATAAGTATAACGCTGAATATATTAAACTATGTGGACCTTGAACTAATGGCTAAGGAGAAATCTGGACCAGTTAGGAACCACTGCTCTAAGCTACAAAACAAGCACAAATAAGACACCGAATTTGAACCCAGCAAGACTATGTTTATTTAGAAATCACATCAGAGAAAAACTATAGCCATACAAGAAGAAAACTGTTTTTTTTTCAAACTTCCAATAGAGAAAATATACAATAAGATAAATGCATCAGCCCATAAAATAATAATAATCATATACAGTAAAGCAAATAAAACAATGGCCTGTCAATAAAATGGTAAAAGTGAACAACAAAACGATAACAATATTCTGTCACGGCCATTGACGGTTACACTGCATTGACTCGGGGATATGGATGGTGTCAGTGTCCTGTTCTTTTTTTAATTTTTTATTTTTTTGTAGAAATGACACTGCCTTGCATGACCTTTTAAAGGCGGGCAAAAACATTAACAGCGTCGCTAGTGAAGGCTGGACCAATCTGGTAACGCCTGCAGGCATGCACACTCTGAAATGGCACAATGTTACACCAGGGCATGATGCTGTGCTATAACCCACTCCAAAAATAACCTCAAATGTCATGGAGATTTAGATTTTTTTTTTTTTTTTTTTTTTTGCATCTGACATTTTGATTGAAATCTTCACAGGACACTGACGATATAAAATGCAGGCTCTGGCATAGTCAGAGGACAAAGGCTCAACTTTAAAGACTAGAACTCCATTAAAGCTTGCTTGGCTTTGTGTTGTAAGAAACAAGTCATCTTATGACCAAATGTGCCCAAAGCTCAGGATTATAAGAAGAGGATGGGTCACTATCCTGAAAGTAGTCAAATCCAGGAGACGGCAGGCAGAGTTAACCGTCATAATAAATGGATTACAATCAAACTCTTGATTTAAATATATTTTCAGTGTTGTTTTTAAGATTGTAACGTATTATTTTTCAAGAGGTCGTCTATAAACTCGTCTCACATTGCCTCCCACCGCCGGCTACTTTCAAACTCTTGCATGACCCATCCTCTGACAATCCTGTCCTTAAACTGGCAGGCAGCCAGAGAATGTCTCCATCACATCTCAGACACATTCCCCCTCTCCGTCACACTGAAGACACATGGCTGGAAGGTACATGTTCCTCATAAGTCACCGAAGTGACACGTTGCTCTCCACGCAGCGTGCCACACACGCACAGAATCCATGGTAACGGATGGGAGAGCGGTGGAACTGAATTAAATCGCATTGTACAATTATCAGGAGGTCACATCCACACCGTGAACTGCAAGAATGGCACGCTTAAAGCCACTTTGTGTACATTTCAAGAATATCAATCAAAAAATAAACGCACGTCAAGTCAGCAAGATTGAAATAAAGCTCCTATCATGATCAAACACTACAATGAGTACTTAAATATGACATCAATCTGTGCAGTCCTTTCGGTATCATTTGGACGTGAACAAAGATTTTAAACACTATTACATTCATTACACTACCAGCTAATAAAAGGTAACTGATATAGAAAAAACAACTATCATGATCTTAATTGCATTCAGTGCACACCAGTGACAAATACATTGAGACAGAGGTCACAACACAGAAGCACAAGCCCCACAGAAGCAGTATGTACAGTGACACCTCCATTGCTGGCTGCTTTGCCCGCGTCTGCATGATGAACATACTCAGCTCGACTGCCTCCTGATATCTAAACAAACAAAACAACTAGTTGATATTTCTGTGTAACTGATCATGCATGTGTTTTAATTACTACATGACAAAGTGTGGAGCATGCCTTGTGAGGTGGTGACAATTCTGTGTGACCGTGCATGAACACTTAAACAAAGTGAAGTTACGACTCCCTGTCTGTGTCTCCAGCTGTTTTGGGGTGGTGCCCTGTGACACATAAATCGGGAAGTATTTTTGGAGAAGCCTATTCAGCAATTGTAGAGCCAGCAAACCAATCGTTTAATCAGCAGAGGTCTATAGGCCAGAGAGAGGGAAGGGGTGTGTGGGGAGGTGAAGCCAGAACTTCACTGACCACTAAGTCTGCAGGTGGTGCTGAGCAGCGCAGAGGCAAGGGGATAAAGGAGAGGGATAAGAGGACACGGGAGTGTGCCTTCCTCACTCAAGTTAATCCAAGGTTACGGGCTCATGAGTTGTCTGAGGGGACGTGCTCCTCAAAGCCCTCACTCTCCCTAACCAGCGCCCTCTCCAGGATGACACGTCCCTCCTTGTACCGCTGACTGTCCTCTGTAGCAAACTCATAGATCCAACCCAGCTTGCTGTTGCAGTTCTTGCAGCTGACGTCTCTCACCATGTGTCTGCCAGTGAGCATCACTCTGTCCTGCACCTCGCTGTACTGGAGGTTCACCACCTGTGGGGTTGAGACACATGCATACACATGTTCAAGCAGGGAACTAGCGATGATTCAGAAGTAAACTTCATACGCAGTTATCACGAATGTCTCCGTACCTTGTTGAAGAGGAAAGCTCTGCCTGTGGCCCCTGTGAAGCGTGTTGAGATGAGCTCAGATCTGTTGGTCAGGATGGTGTCACAGTTGGCGCAGGAGAAGAGGCGAGTGCCGCCAATGTGGTCCAGGAAGATGCGTCCCATCGTCAAATCTCTGGGGGTGACTGAACCAAGGCTGAAATAAGAGAGGGAAAAAGAACAAACTATTTATTGTTGAAGAGTTAAATGGAAAATATGACTGGTTTAGGCAGTGACACCATTCAATATAACACCCTGACCGATGTGACAATGTATAACACGAGTCAACTCTAAGAATTTGTAACGTGGTAGCATCTCCTTTGACATAGCTGAGCGTGTGAGGCTATTACGGGCGATGTAGTAAATCAATGAGCAGTTTGTGACTGTTTTATGGTCACACTGGATTTTAAGTCCATGAAGACTCTCAGTTATCCAGGCTATGGTGTATATAGACGTGCTTGTGCTAAGTCAAAGGCAACTGAGCATGCTTTAAGTAACCACACTGAACTCAAGACCAAGTGCAGTTATTTTGGTTTCTATTTAGTTTTGCTTTTATTCCTCTACTCTCTCTCACGCTCCCTTTTCTCCTCTCTGTCTTTTTCCTTTCTCTGGTTTATTTTCGAACAATGTTGTGAGGCTTTTATTTGTGTTTTGGGAGAGTAAGTAAATAGAGAGTGCCCCTGAGGCCATGTTAACCCAGAAACGAACTGCATCTTGCTATGTGCCACCCCATGACTTTACTGCTTTGGAAGTGTGTGTGTTGTTGGGGTGTGAGAAAGGTAATTTCATTCAGCTGGTCGGGCGTGACCAAGATTACCAACTCAATGTATCATGCGCACTGGCCTTAAATGAACTTACAGAAGTTAAATGCCTGAATCAGTCACAAGAGAGGCATTTTGAATGAGACATGAACCATCTGAAAGAATGCAAAGCAAGTCCAGCTTGCATTTGACTTGACGGTACAATGTGTAGGATTTAGTGGCATCTAGTGATGCAGTCACAGAACTGACACTTGTTACGTGTGCTAAGTGCGAAGGAGAACTGCACTGGCTGACAAGAAAACACAAATGGCCCTATCTAGAGCCAGTGTGTGGTTTGTCCACTCTGTGCTCCTGTTAAAACAACATGGCAGACTATGTGGAAGAGGACCAGCTTCATATGTAGATACAGAGGGCTCATTCTAAGTTAACAAAAACACAACGATTCTTAGTTTCAGGTGATTATACACTCTTGAAAACATAGACCATAAACCCTGAGGCATGTACTATGGGGGTAAAACATCACTGACAGGCCAAAGCGACCACAAATTTTTGCTCAGGTTATTCCTCTGAAACTTAAGATCCAGACATCCGCTAAGTAAAATAATTTATCTGGTTGAAACACAGTTAAAATGACCAAGATCTAAAAAGTGTATAGGAATAATGTGGCTTAAAACTGGAGTAAAAGTTGTTTATCACAGATGACAATCCTGCAGCACGCAGTAAGGGGGTACAACACTACTGACAGGTGACGGTGACCAAATGACACGGGCCATGTTCTTGATTAAATTTACAGATTTATCTGGGTTCTAACATTGTTTAAAACATTTTGGATAAAATGATGAAAGCATTGCTTAACCACGTACAAGCTCAGGGGCCTAAAGTGTAAGGGGGATCCTGTAAAAGGGTTTGTTTTGGGGAGTTTTTCCTTATCCACTGTGAGGGTCGAAGGACAGAGGGATGTCGTATGCTGTAAAGCCCTCTGAGACAAATTGTGATTTGTGATAGGGCTGCAACTAATGATTACTGTCATTGTCGACTAATCTGTCGATTATTTCTCAGATTAGTTGCCTAATCATTTCATCGAAAAATGTGTGAAAATGTTGAAAAATGTCGGTCTGTCTCTCCCAAACCCCAAAATTATGTCATCTAGTGTCTTGTTTCATATTCACGCCAAAGGGTTTTAGTCCACCATCATGGAAGAGTGTGTAAAGCTGCCAATATTTGAACGTAAGAAGTTGCAAAAAGAGTATTTTGGGGTACTTTTATCATACTTTTCTATGAAAAATGACTTAAACCGATTAGTCAACTACTAAAGTAGTCACCGATTATTTTAATAGTCGATTAGTCATCGATTAATCGACTAATCGTTGCAGCCCTAATTTGTGATATTGGGCTTCATAAAGAAAACTGAATTAAAACTGAATTGAACTAACCCCTGGTTTTCACCTGCAAAAAGTTAAAATATTCTGACCCAGAAGAGATTCAAAGAGACAAAAAAAAAATAATAAAAAAGAAAAACACAAAAATATGCACGACTACAAGCTACATCCTGCAGAGTAGACCTTTAACACATCCAGTTAAATTTTTATGATTATTTGCAATAATAACAAACAACGTGGTCTCACTTTTTAATTTTTTTTTTCATTTCATGACAGACATTGCTACTTGTTATTTATTTTTATGGGTTTTTTTTTAAATCATTTTTGGTGATTGCTATCATACATTACAGGTCTTCCTAGCTCACTGAATGTGAATTCAATGCATTGCAGTAAAAGAACTTAATGGTCTGTTAAAATTCCCTGAATAAACAATGACTGACAATGATTTAAATGGGGGTTTTTTTTCAATTATTTTGCAGAAAATGTACTATATTGTGCAAAATATCTATCACCGTAATATAAAAATAAGTGACACTTTGATAGCAGATTTAATCCATATAATTCACCCCAAAATATCTCTCTCTCCTGAGTTGAATAAATGTCCTCATGGCTGTTTTTTTTTTTCTTGTTTTGTTTTTGTTTTTGTTTTGTTTTTTTACCTTTGCCAAGGGTCTGTGAACACTGCAGCAAAATGTCAGGCAGTGACTACCTTTAAAACGCTGCACTTTTCATACAATTTTATAGTTGACAGTCTCAAAAAAGACTTTTAAGAGCTCCAATGAGTATTTTCTGACCCCCATTTTTAGATGTTTTTGAAACCTCCTCTTGCCGTAGTAACTCCCTGTTGAGCTGTATACTGATTTCAACAAGTACTTTTTGTTCCTGCCTGGCTTGTCATGAAGACTGTTGACTGTAGATGGCAGCTGAGCTTTGAATGGGGCTAAAAATAAAACCCATCATGAATAATAACAACATAACCTCTCTTCAAAAGACAAGCACTTTTGTCAAACTGACAAAAGGGATCACATGTGCTGGTTTCCACAGAGGTTTTGGACATGTTGGCTGAGTGGTCTCGAAGCTAACGTTAGATTAGCCGTCCAGCTAACCGCGATAACGACGACAAAGTAGGAACAAGACGGACAACAACAAAACGTTTATCTCCGCTCCGCTACAAATGACGGTGTCCTACCTTTTTTAATTTGTTTCAGCGGCACAAAATGTCCCCACCAGCGATGATGTCACCGTTGTTTTAACTGTGTTTTAGACGCACATCTGTTGTTTTTACCGTCGTCGTCGTCTCGGCTTTGTTGTTCTTTTTCAGCTGTTCCTGTCTGCGCTGCGCTCCAAGCTACTATCAACATCCGGTCGTGACGTAAAGCCTGTGCTGGCGCGGCACGCGGGTGCTCCATTAGGTGTCAGCAGAGCGGAAGGAAGCCTTCAAGGTAAGAGTTGTAGTTTTGGATTTTGCAGGCCACAAAGTGGTACTATTGTAGTTTACTTAAACTAAAGTAGCAATACCACCGTAGAAAACTATTCTCTTTAAAGTAAAAGTCATGTTTTCGACATTTTACTGAGCCGAAGTAAAAGTACAAGTATTAGCGTTAAACTATTAAAGGGACAGTTCACCCCAGAATCAAAACTACATATTTTTACTCTCACCTGTAGCTCTATTTATTAGTCTAGATTGTTTTGGTGTTAGGTGCTGAGTGTTGGAGATGTCACCCGTAGAGATGTCTGCTTTCTCTCTAATATAATGGAACTAGATGGCACTCGGCTTGTGGTGCTCAAAGCGCCAAAGAAATACATTTGAAAAACTCAACAGCAATGTCCCTTTTCAGAAACTACAACCCACTTACTTTGGATAATTCACAGACCTGGATGGATGAAAGGCTCATGCTCATGACAGCAGGTGTAATTGCCTCAAACTAACTACTGAACAGAGGCTAAAGATCAGTTTTTACAAAAGTGGCAAAGTGAGCTCAGAAGTATGACATCATGTGATACATACATATGTATATTTTTTGAAGAATGTCCTTCCTTTGTTTAAGTAACATCAGTTTTACTTTAGCCATGCCGTGTGCCACTGTTTTGTTATTGTATGAAATGTTTGTACTCCATACCATGTGATATGGTCGTTAGGCAAGTAAATGAAATGAAAACCATTAATTGGGTCTTCTTTAGCTGAGCTGTAACCAGAGACCATTGATGAACCGAGGCAACCCACTTTAGGTTAATTTCCTGTTTGTCTGTCAGGTCGGTTTCACCACTGCCCCACTCCTTTAGGAGACTAGCGGCGATCCTGAGTCCATCTATTCCAATCATAGGGCCCTATTTAGATGGTCTAAAGCGGACGGCGGAGGGCGCATAATCCATGTCACAAGTGTCATTGCTATTTAGATGCAGGCGCATTTGTCATTTTCACGCCCTGCACCCTCATCGTCTAACTAGCAAATGAACTTGCGCTTCTCTGGGTGTGTTGGTCTAAAAATGAGGAGTGGTCAGGTGCAGTCATGGCGCGTTGCTAGTTAGATAGTTAGAAGTCAACAGCGCAGTATTTCGTTGTTAAACAAGTTAGTAATATGCGTCTCTAGGCGGGTGCACAATGCGCATGCACTCTGCTCAGACACACACGGAGCAGCCACACATATGCAAAAGATAACAAATAAAAATATGATTACAATGTGAAAGGTTATTATTATGCACATTAAAATATTTATCAGAAACACGTCTTAATGGTCAGTCATTAATCAGAATGATCTAATCGCAGTAATAATGATCATCATAATTTGTAATAATGACAAATAAAATTGTAAAATCCTCGGGGAGCTTGGGTGCCTGTCTGCTGTCCCCGTAGATCTGGTTCTGACGGGCCTTCACCTCCCGCACGAGGAGATCCGTCTCCTCAGCTGTAAAACGTTCATTATCTAACTAGCTCTCCGCCATGCGCTCCAATCGCACCTCTTTTAAAGGGAATGAGAGGTGACACTCTGATTGGCTTATTGAATGATACGCCCAAAACACACCCATGACTAATTCACAGAGTAAGTCCAACCCTTTTAGACTCTCCGCCATGGCGCACAGTCTAAAAACGCGCTGTCTAACTAGCAAGTGACTGGGACACGCCCATGTGCGTTTTAGACCATCTAAATAGGGCCCATAGACTGTATAAAAAGATATACGACGTTCCAGCTCTTCAACAATGAAGCCAAAATATCTTGATCACCCCCATGTGGCTGGCTGCAGTATAGGTCAAAAACCCTGCACCCTTCATGTTAGTGGATGGGACATGAGCCAAACTAAAACCTCTAAGTACACATCGAATGTTTTTTTCCAAAGATGGTTTCTGTTGTTAACAGTAGTTCATGTCACCCTGACGTTTGTTCAAGTGTTCGTTTTTCTGGTATGTTTGATTTTAATCAGTTATTTAATGTTTTAAAACAGGGATTTGATGCCATGATTGACAGCTGTATGAGCCAGTCAGTGTGCTCGCATTCAGTGGCACTGTTCGCAATTGGTCGGATGGGTGTTTGTGCAGGAGCCCTGCCACTGTGCAGACTCTGGCTCCGGATGATGTCACCTGCGCAAGATGGCAGCAGCTGTAGCGGGGTAAGTGAATACATATCATCCATCTTTATATACAGTCTGTGTTTTCAATGAGAAAAGTGAACATGAGTACAGATTATGACCAGTTATTTTGCCCCATAGTCACCAAAGTAAATATTGGACCCAGTTTCTACTAGCCACATATTTTCCAAACATTCTAACACTAGAATGGCATTTTTCCGAAAGACAAATTAGGAGGAAATTAAGTTTGTTCGGGACATGTGTCTGTCTCAGCAGCACACTCTCGTGAGATCTGGTGAAACAGAATCTCTTTTCTCTTTTGGTGCTGAACCGTCAGTCCAGTTTCACTGCAGTGCTGCCGATGTTGCTTGCCAACTGAATACACAGAAATTTGAATAGACTTATATGTGAAACTATGATTCAAAAGTGAAGACCGAAATAAAACTTGTGTTTCTTTAGTTAATAAAACTATTATTGTTATTATTTAACTGTTTTTGGAGGGGGGAAAGAGAACGTTATTAGACTGATATGGTCTTGTCCTGGGTTGATATCAGATATTAAGCTAGCAGATAAAAGACAAGCAGCAAAATTAGGAGTAAACATTAAATCTGTACTGTATGTAGTGTTGTATTGTTTTGAATCTGCTTTCATCCATCCACACACAACACTTCCAAACAAGGTGGGGGGATAAGCAGGAGAGAAGACTGCACCTGCTTAGGGGACCAGTTTGCTGTAACTTAAGCTAGCTCAGGGGTGCTAGGTGAGCTAGCAGTAGATGCACGCTTCCCTCTGTGCAGCGATTCGGTTGCGGGGTGTAGAGAGAAAATAGTTCCTATATGAAACTGCTCACAGCAAGGTCTGTTAATTATCTAAAGTAAGTGGGTTGTAATTTCTGGAAAGAGACATCGCTCTTAAATTTTAAAAAAGTTTAGAGCCACCGGGAAATTATGCTGCAAGTATTTATTTTGCTGCAACATTTCCCCGCATTATAAAAGTGTTCTGCTGCTTGATGGGAATCTGATAACTCCACAACATCAAGATATCACGTTTTACTCTCTCTTGACTCCAAGGGTCAGGTTATCTGCAGAGCAGATCTAAGGACAAACTCATAAAGTATTTAGCAGTTGAATCATATCTCATCACATCTCCAAAACTGAGCCTGTCCAGCTTCACGGAATTGCAGGTTGTTAACATATAATTATATAACCCTGAGTGAAATGTATGAAACACCGGTAAATGACATTTGTCATCACAGTTTGCAGAGTGTCCTACAAATGTGCAGCACTAGCATGAGTAGAAGTTAAAGAGCAACACATTAAATAAAATTGCATGTTTAAATATGACTAAACGTGATTTGCACAGTTCTGTCAGTACTATTCATGATGCACTTTCTGTTTATAAACTATAAAACTAAGATTATAAATTGTGATTACGAGCAGGACATTCACTGTACAGTTGTTTGAGCTTTTACACCCAAATGAGTTTTATTATGAACCAGAAATGTATTCACCTACCTGGAAAATCACTCTGGTTACTATCACTGTGTCCACAAACTCTTTCCTGTTCCTTAAAATGATGGCGCAGCTCCAAATAAATGTGTCTTACATCTTACGGAGATGTTTATGCAGCCAAAATACAATTGTCTAAACTCTTTGAAATAGCTTTAAAAATTCAGTCAGTGTTATACCAGTTATTTGGATATTAGAATAAACTGTGTTACTGTCCAGCTGTTAAAATACAGACACTAATATGGTAGTCGTGTGGTTCATAAAGAATTTGTTTAGTCTTTTCCACCCATTGACCATTTCGTATAGTTATTGATTTATGTTTGAGAGTCATATTGAGAGCCATAAACATAACTGCACATCTCACTGACCCTCCTGTTGCAACACATGTGGATATTCTTTAGATTTACGAGAAAAATTGCAGGTGACACACACACAGACACACACTGGGAAACAAATGCAGAGATAGTGAGGAGGCAGCATGACTTGTAATTTGGTTGATTGTTATCCAGATGAACTGATAAGAGGAAGATACGGCCGGGAATAAAAGCAGGAATTGTCACTTTTTCTTTCACACAAGCAGTGGTTTCCTCCTGTCTAAAACTTTGCCCTCTTTGGGAGCTCTCTTTCTTCTCCACACCCTTTACAGGTACAGTGCAGCCTACTTTTACTCTCAGTCATTCTCTCTCTGAGGCTGAGGGGGAAAGAGAGGAGGGCATTACACAAACCCTCAGTGTGGAAGGCACTCCGTATCTCAGCACATCATGACTGGATCTGTGCTCCTGATCCTGGCAGCCCTTGTGGGAGCCTGCGCTCAGTTTACAGGTAAAGTTAAGGATGTGATTTTAAAATCAAAGTTTCTACGCTGAATTATTTGTTGCAGACACAGACCTGTGAGTGAAAGGATGGCACGGTTATATAATGAGGTCAGGATGATTTGGTAACTGATTAGTCAGTCTGCTTTTCTTTTGAAGGATAGCTGTGGTCACGTTGACACTGTTTGATCCATGTTTGACTGAGGTTGTCACACGTATGTGTTCAAATCGATATGATCTCTGTTAATTATGCATTTCGTAGATTAAAGATTGAAGAGAAGGTGTCAGTTTGTAATATCTCTTACACAGTGTCCATTGTGCACAAATGAGTTTAGGATGCAAGGTAGAATTTAATTTTGAAAAAGTAAATTGTTGTGGTATGTTAGAAATGTACCAAGTTATTTTTTGCTTCTTATGTCATATTTAGATGCTGCCAGCACTAATATACAGAACAATGAACCATCAACAGAGGAGGTACAGTATGCAATATATGTATTATGTACTCTGTATACTGTTCTGATTCTCTGATACTGTACCAATGGCAGTCTGTTGACTTGTTTTTCTGTGCTACAGACAGAAAGTTACATGCCGTTCCTCTGCTCACCACCGCCTGCCCCCTTATCCCCATCTTCATCAGGTATTGCACTCTGTTATCAGCAAAAGTAATCATATTAATCTGACTTGAATGCAAACTGTTCTGTAAAACATTTTATCTTATACCATGGCATTGCTGACTTCTGTATGTCCCCCTTCTTCCTCTCCATCAGTTCACACTCTAAGACCTGTTGATATCTCAGCTGTTTACATGTTGGGGATTCCACTCTCACACAGGTAAACAGCCACAAATACAATGCAATTATACTCCAATAATGAGTCAGTAATACACAAATGTAGCCTCTTGAGCTGCACAAAAGCAGAAGCTAAACTTTTATCAACTGTGTTTGTCTTCATCATTAGGGATCAAGCCTCCAGAGTGGTCAATAGAGTAGCTGGTAAGTCTATAGCTCTCACACATGCCTTTCTGTGGAGGCGTAATGAATTCACTTGAGAAAAATACAAAAACCAGCTCTGTTTTTTTCTGAATTAAAGAGATTTTTATCTCAAAGTTATGAGAAAAGCTTTCATAAGAAAAAAATGCCTGTTTTTAGAATGGATGTGATAATAATCTTGTTAATTCAGAAAAATGAGAGTTTACAAGACTATTAATTTGTTAATTCAGAGAGACAGGAGCAGATTTTTTTTCCTTGATGAAAACTTATAGATAATAAGTTTGCTAATTAAAAAAGTTATTATTTTTTCTTCTTAAGCGAATTCAGTGAATTGAGTGTTTAAGTGGAAAGAGGGGGTGCGTAATCATCTTAAATCTAAAATACCTTGATTCTGGAGTCGGCTTTGAGCATATCAGCATTAACATCTATGGAAAATAATAGTGAATACATCATACATAACTTCTTCCAGACAAGTATCAGTGCTATCAGTGTGCTGAATTTTCCCTTTATGCTCTCAGACATAGTTCAGTTCAAGGTCGTAGTCAGACCATGTCGCAGTAAATGTCAGATACAGAGCACACTTTGAAGAAACAACAATCTTACTGTTTTGTGGAGTTTATCTAAAACAGTGGGCCATAAACACGGGTTATTGACCGTGTTTCAACATGAAAGTGAGCAAAACTGGGAACATGAGTGGAAGCTTTCACCAGCTCCCTTTGTCACAACAGCAGTTACAACATAACGTACATAATCCACTGTCTGGCTGTATTATAAGGAAACTGTAGATCAAATCTCTGCATTCGTGTCTGTGTGTGTTTATAGAGTTGCTGTCCATGTTTAACCCTGAGGTGATCACTCAACATGTGGATCAGCACTCATTGCAGCGCAGGTAAACACACACACACGACACACACGTGCAGTCACAAACATACATGCTGTGCAGGATAAAAGTGCAGGTGTGTAACATGTGAGTTTGTGTGTGTTGCAGAAGCTTGTTGGAAGAAGCTGAGGAGTTGTCTCTGTCCCTGTCACATCAGGTACACATTAACCCTCTCATAAAATGTTGACGACAGTTAACAAGACTCAAACTGTCAAAGTGTGCAACTTGTGTTTCCTGTGTTTATGGAAAACTCCCCCATAAAACAACTTTTACACGTATATTTTTGCACTGGCTAAACAAAGGAAATATTGATAAGTGAGCGTTAGAGGTGCTGGTAGGTGGATGTTTTGCCTGTGGACGGAGCCATGGCTGTTTCACTATGCTACGCTAAGCTAACTGACTCCTGACTGTAGCTTCCCCAAATGTCACATTAGTTTTGTTCTACCAGACTACACTCATATCACAGTGCAGAAGGAAGTGTGCATCTGCTCATGGACAAGAGGCTGGCACTCCTGATAGCACAACATAAAAACATTAATGCCGTCCTCCTTGGCTGAGCTGTAACGTTAGCTAGCTCAGTGGTGCTAGGTGAGCTAGCAGTAGATGCACGCCTCCTTCTGTGCAGTGATACAGTTGGCGGGTGTAGTTTGGTAGAGAGAAAATAGTTCCTACATGAAACTGCTCAAAACAAGGTCTGTGGATTATATTCAGTAACGGGGAAGAGACATTGATTTTAAGCACCACGAGCCAAGTGCCATCTAGTTCCATTATATTCAAGAGAAGGCAGACATCTCTACGGCCGATATCTCCAATACTCGGCAACTGAGATTTATTTTCGTGAGGTCTTGTTTTCCTTTGTTCATTATTTGGCATCTACATAACTCAGTGTTAACTACATTCATATATTGCTTACATGTTTTATTTTACTCACTATTTAATATTGCGCACTTTACGCGCAGGTAATGAGAGTTATGATTAAGTTCGGCGGAGTGATATTGTAAGATGTGAGATGCCACAATTGTTGTCGATGTTCAGTAATTCTTTCACTAGTATGTTTTTAAGTGAGACAGGAGAGAGAAAGTTGCCTTACAATATCACTACAGGTAAGAGGAAATGTGTATTTTGATTTCAGAGTGAGCTGTCCCTTTAACCAAATGCCAAAAAAACAGAAAACGGAAACTTTCAAACTCACGTTTTCTAATTGGTGTTAATGAGAGTTTGACTAAACAGGTGACTTGTCCAGAGTGTATCCTGCTCAGTCAGCCAGCAGGACCCTAAACAGAATATGTAAATGGAAATAATTGACCTTTATGTTTCATATATCTTTGCAGGAGACAAACTGGAAGTTTGTGCTGCTGTTTGTTCCTGCAGATTCACTGTGTGCCTGTTCACCACGTGTAAGATTCCTCACTACAACAAAACCATGTTTTATGTAACGTGAGCGTAAGCTAATGAAGGATGTTAAGAGTGTTTCTTTTTTTTTTTATCAGGTTGCTGCAGATGTTAAAGCTACTGTGCAGGAAGTGGAAGCAGCTCTGCAGTTGTTGCAGAAAAGGGTATTGTACCTTTGTTGAATTGTTGAATACAGTTTTGCCATTAACAGACAGAATGGGAAATAGTTAACATGCTGGGTTTATGTTTACAGTTGCATCGGACCTTAGTTCACGTCGTAGTCTGGAGCACAAATCAGCAGCGGGATGAGTGAGTGTTTTGATTTGTTGTTTTTAAAAAATCTAGCATAAAACCTTGAATAAACTATATTTACTCACTTGTTTCATTATGATAGAAACCCTTTTCTTTTTTATGTGTATGTGGTTTGTTGTGTTGTGGTCCTGTTAATTTTAATATGCATGTGGGAGTGATGTGTTGTTTTTTTGCAGGTGTGAGTGTTTGAGAGATGGAAGTATAAACTGGAGGCTGCAGAAAGGAACTCTTCTGAAAACACTGCAGGTAAAATAAGATAAAAGGTATCAGTGTGCTTGTGGCTCATCGCAATCATATTTAGCTACTTAATTAGAGTGTTGGGGGGAACGCATTACAGTAATAGATTACTTTTTAGCAGTAACAAAGTAATATAATGTGTTACCATCAGGGTAATATTATATCTACAGTGTCATGTAACGTGTTATCTTCCGAAATGAACTGTTTGTTGTTTTAATTTTTATTCATCCATACTTATCCACACCATTTTGCTTCTGCCAGCGCGCCACTCGAAAAAAACATCTCCCAAAGGTTGTTGTGTCTTGTCATGTCATTCATTATACACCAACTTGTAGAAGGGTGCCAGTGATCGTGTGCATTATTATGTCCAGTGTGTTTCCATTCATACACCTATACTTTATCCAATTCTGCTTTTGCATCCTGCCTGAAAGCAGCGGGGATAAAGAGCTGGTCTCCGCTTTGTTTTCTCCTTGTCGACACATGTTATATAGTATACTGTATGTTGGATGTGTTTCCGTTCACATCCCCAACAACAGTAGAGCAACTTCAACACACAGTCCCGCTCTTGTACAGACTCTCTCTCCAGTACTGCTGTAGCTGACCGGCACACCTTTTCACATCATACGCTGACAAATATTTATCCATATCTCATAATTATCAGACTGAACCTCTGCCTGACCCTCCCTGTGTCCAAGGATATTCATTTTTAAACGGTCTAGGCTATTTAATGGTTCTATATCATCACGCTATTATTAATATAAGCAGGGGACTTTAATACAGAGTGGTAACCACTGTATGTGAACCCATGACTGGGTCAGATCACTGGATTTTGAATGAACTGTAATAAACTGGAGCTTCTGTGCTTCGATTACATGCTGTGAAACAACATGACTCCATCCATTTTAAACGCCTGTTAGTTCTTCTGAGGTCATGTTGGTGAAAGTAACGCAAGAATAGTCTAATAAGTAACTTATTACTTTCAACAAAAACCCATTTGTCTTGTTTTCAGGACTTGCTAAGTGAAGTCTTAGACAACCCAAAGTGGCACAGCGAACGGGCAGACTTCACTGCTGTGCTGCAGTCTGCACCAGTCATCCTTGAAGGCATCTCAGATTCTGTAAGTGAAGAAAAGACACCAACTGTAAATTATACTGCCTTCCTTCCAGTAACGATGCATGAAAGACCCTTGAAATGGCTAATGTGTAACTAGCATGTATCGTGTGTTTCTTTGCAGGAGAACACCGGCTCTGACCTGAACCAGCTAGCTGTTCAGCTGTGGACAAACCTGGTGAGTTCGTATTAATCAGAGCCCTGAGTAACAGTGACAGTGTACTGTATATACACAACAGGCTGGCTGACAACCTTCACCACTGATCTATATGTTGCTCTGACACTGAAACTGACCCTGTATGTGTCTCAGTTGTAAAATGAGCCGACAGCTAAGACTCAACATAACCTCTCAAAGCCAAAGTAAGATGGAACAATGATTACAGTGAGCGTTTATAACTTTGACGATGGATTAGATAAGAGATGTAAAGATTAACCTGATTAGATTTGCCTACAGGATGACTTTCTCCAGCGTTGTTCATGCTACATCTATGAGCAGAAGAATTGTGCAATCAGTACTGTTTGACGCTGTAAGGTCATTGGCTGCACAGAATGGCCTCACTTAAACCTAAAATCATAACCGATCACGACCCATCCCCCTCCAGCTCCAGCCATCGACGGGTGAGGCAGAGGTCATGGACACCAGCGTCATTACTATTCCTTGCCCTACCCAGGTGAGGCACACCACCCCAACCCATCCCATAACACTGCTACAGAGAAAGGCTTCACTAAATGATGCAATGTGCTGCAGCAGCATTCAGTGCTTAAGATAAAATCAATAGCATGATTTTAAATCCGATACTGTGGTTAAAACTCTCATCGCAGGAACGACCTTTCCTGCGAACGCAGAAAAATTCCCCCAGTGACAGAGAGAGCAAAGTTTACAGCAAAGCCTCCACACTAACAGATCCTGTAAGTCTTTCATCTCGACTTCACATCTCAGACGGCGATGATGAATGGCAGCACATACAGTTAAATTTATGAGAGAGTACTCTGTGTTTTTCAGGTTATGGGTACTGAGATACTTTGCACAGACCGCAGTCCATCTCCCACTACTCCCACTTCAGGTAAAAAACATGTGTTAGCTGTTATTCTGCTGATGCATTTTGGGAAGCACTGTTCAATTCAACCACTTTATTCTTTGTGTAGTTCATGAGCTCAGACCTGGAGATATCAAGGTGGTGGCAGCAGTAGGCGACTCTCTGACAGTGAGTGTTTCCTTTCTCCTACTCTGTTTTTTGTTTTCTTTCTACAGTGTAAATGTGTATCTAAAGTACTTCTCTTAATGGGCATGAATATAGATTAAGATATATATATATATATATATATATCCTCCTGAGAACTCAGCTTCTGTTTGGTATGCATTTTTAATTTCTCCTAGCTATTTTGGATCAGTAGGATCTGATAAGGATACAAAACTAAATGCTAAAATGACGTCCTCATATGCTGCAGCCTATCCCACCTAACATTTGGGACGAGAGGCGGGGTGCACCCTGCACAGGTCACCAGACTATCACAGGGCTGACACATAGAGACAGACAACCATTCACACTCACATTCACACCTACGGACAATTTAGAGTCACCAATTAACCTGCATGTCTTTGGACTGTGGGAGGAAGCTGGAGTACCCAGAGGGAACCCACACTTACAGGGGAGAGCATGCAAACTCCGCACAGAAGGGCTCCCCCACCCTGGGGTACCAACTGTCCACCCCAGGTTCGAACCAGGAACCCTCTTGCTGTGAGGCGACAGTGGTAACCACTGCAGCGCCGTGCCGTGCAGCAAATCTAGAAGTCTTGTGATTTGTTCATTTAGAGGCTCTGCTTGATTTCCCTCGATCCATACTCCAAGCTAGGAATGTCATTTTGTCTGAAGGAAGTCTGTCACACCTAATTGCTCCCAACATCCTCAAACAAGACGATAATAAAGTCCCGACAGCCTCAAACAAGACAGCCATAAAAGCTTGTTACTGTCGCTAGAATTGGTCAAATTTGTTGCTGTATCAAACTACAAACATTATTAATCATAGATAAACAAGGTGCGATCAGGTTTTGTACCTTGTCCACTGAGGACGTAGGTTCTCAGGAGGATAAAGAACAGGACAACATGGAGCTATTGTGTTTTGTACTGTTTGTGTGTGGATGTGATCTCACATACTGGTGTTTTTCTGCAGGCAGCCAACGGTGTGGGCGCAAAGATAGACAACCTTCTGTTAGTGGCAAATGAGTACAGAGGACTGTCATGGAGGTAAGATAAGCTCAAGTACACCTTTGTTTGAATTTTGATAGTGTGGGAAAATACTTTCAATAGTTTGTTTGGTCATTTTGTGAGCTTCATTTGAAACTAAAAAGCTTTTACTTCTTTCTTTTTTTAGCATTGGTGGTGATGAAAACATTACCACGGTGACCACTCTGCCAAGTATGTATATCAGATGTCGATCACTGGCCAGCTAGCACTGTTCCTGATAACGTCTAGAATTATGGTGTCTTATCACCATTGTTATAGGACTCACTGTTCAGCAGTTTTAGGGTGCCTTTAATCATCAGTATCAAGATGCCGCATCTTTAATACATGTGAACAGTTTTTAAAAAAGTTCACAAATTTATCAACAGCTTGAAATTGCTTGCTTAAATAATAGTAAGAAAATGCAATTAATCACAGAATTTAACTAGTTTGACAAAAAAAATTATCAAGGTTCACTTTAGTTCATGTCCTGGTCTGAAGCAAATAGTGGTTTGCTGCTGCTGCTCTGAATATAGTATAGAGCTCCTCTAGTATTTTCACTGGTTTAATGATAGAATGTGCACAATCACGTAAACCAACTACCATTGTAGGTTTTCTGATCTTTTCTGTGTTTGTGGTTTGCAGACATCCTGAAGGAGTTTAACTCCAATGTGACCGGCTTCTCAACCGGAGTAGGTAACCAGAACTCTGCTAAAGCCTTCCTCAATCAGGCTGTGGCCGGAGCCAAGACTGGGTCAGTCATCATTTTACTATCACCAACTTTTTCCTGTTACTTACCCTTTGACCTTTATTTATAAAACCTGAGCAGAATTTATGGCACACCAGAATGAAAATTTTACCATCAAACCTTTCTGTTTTCAGTGATATGGTGCGACAGGTGCGCGTCCTAGTGGACAAAATGAAAACTGATCCGGTGAGGCAAACTACAGTAGGAACACAGATATGCTCTCGCGTAACCTTCGTCTCAGTTTTATGTTCACAATTACAGAAATTAACAGAGCATTTACTTCTTATCTGCTTTACAGCGCATCGATTTCCACAGCGACTGGAAAGTCATCACCATGTTTATTGGTGGCAATGACATATGTGACTTCTGCACAGACAGCGTGAGCACTACTTGTATTTTTTAATCAAGATTTTCGCATCATTTCTTATTTTGGCACTACTTAGTTTTATGTAATTGTTTAACTGTCTTACATTATCTACAGAAAAATATATGTTCAGGATCTTTTGACATTTCAAACAATGTTTTTTAAGATCTGTTTTATAATTTCCTTGTTATATTGAAAGCCACAATTATCAATAGCAATGTGAGCAGTTTTGTATTATAGCTGCAACTGTCAGTTTTGATCATTTGCTCTGTCAATGGAATGTGAAAAAATACAAAAAAAATGGCCATTGTGGTTTCCCAGAGCTGAAAATGACATATTCAGACTGCTTGTTTTGTTGATCAACAGTCCAAAACCATCATAAAAGAGCAAGAAAACCAGAAAATCTTTAAGGAATACTTCACCCCTAAAAGACCATTTGTATTTCAGAGAGAAAAATGTGTTTATCTCGCATGCCTCTGGTGAAGGATAAATCCAAAAACAGATGAAATTCTTGATAAATTTAAGTCATAAGTGTCCTGGTTCAACAGCAGCTAAACTCTAGCAAAACATCTATTCACAAACTCTCACTCAACTCATGCAGTATGCTCTGGTACTTCCCAAACAGACTTCCCTTTCCACTAAAAGTGATACTTATACTCTCTTAAAAACCAGACTCCATTGACAAAAATGGCAATTTTACCTAGCTTAACAGGGGAACTGCTAGTGTGCCGCTGCCTCGATCAGTTAGTTAGTGTGTGTTACTGTGTGACTTTGGTGAATCCAAACTAACCGTTTAATAAGACAAACAAACTAACTTATTGAGGCATCAGTAGACCAGCAGCTCTTGTGTTCAGTGAGGTAAAATTACTGCTTTTGTCAATGGAGTCTGGATTATAAGAGAGCAAAAATTTCATGTTCACTTGAGTAGAAGTAGAAGATTTTATTAATAATAATACTGAAGAGGAAGTTAATTTTTTTTCACTCTGTTGTCATACACACACAGGCCTAAAATACACACACATGCACAAACAGGACCTACACACACATTAAAATAGAGCGATGGCAGAGCGAGGGAGCTTCCAATGGGCAGGCACTTTGAGCAGTTGGGGGTTTGATGCCTTGCTCAAGGGCACCTCTGCAGTGCTCAGGATGCACTGGCACCTCTCTAGCAACCAGTCCACGCTACATATTTGGTCTGGACAGGTATGTGAGCCTGCAACCCTCCAGTTCCAACCCAAGTCCCTATGGAGTGAGCTACTGCCACTCAAGTGCAGTCTGTTTGGGAAGCAATGACCATACTTGTTACATTGATAAATTGATATACAGCTGGTCATTTCGGGGGGATGAATACTCCTTTAAATAGGTGCTTACGTATGCACAGGTTCCATTTCATGCTTTGGGTCTTGTGTACTTCCACAGGCTGTTTTCTCACCCAGGAACGTGGTCGTGCGTATCCGCCAAGCTCTGGACATACTCCATAGTGAAGTATATTTTCATCCTCCTGCACAAACATTCAACCTCATTATATGTTAGCAAGTTCAAAGTCATAATCTAAACTGCAGACAGTCTAGAAACTTTATGTTTTTTATCATCCAGGTGCCTCGTGCCATCGTCAATCTGGTCGAGCTGTTAAACATTGTACCGTTACGTGATCTGCATAAAGATAAAAGTCTGGGCTGTCCCACCTGGTTTGTAAGGTCAGTGATTGTTCTGGCTGTGTGCGACAAAACAACTGACTGAATCATTGTTTAACAGTTTTGATATTTGTGTTTCAGTTTAGTTTGCCCCTGCATACTGAAGCCTAAAGATGGATCTGCTGAAATCCAGAAGGTCAATGACTTCAACAGAGCCTATCAGGTAAAAGACGAAGGGATGCTGAAAGGAAACACCAGAGTTTTTTGTACATATTCTTCTTTTAACCTACCTTGTATGGGTTAAATCATCATCATTATGACTCTGCCAACTCTAAATAACCGTCTTCTGTCTTCTGGCTGTCTTTCCATCCAGCGTGGCATGAGAGCGCTGATTGACTCTGGGCGGTATGACACTCACCACAACTTCACTGTGGTGCTGCAGCCCTTCTTTAGGGAGGTTATCCTCCCCACGTTGGAGGTAACACACTTGAAACGTTAAATATCCCTCATGGATTTCATTTATTATGTATTTTTTTTAAACTTCCTCCCTTCCTTTCTTTCCTTAAAGGACGGCCGGCCTGATCGCTCGTACTTCTCACCCGACTGTTTTCACCTCAGTCAGAGAGCTCACACTCTCATGGCTCAGGCTCTTTGGAACAACATGGTAGGATTGACTTTATTAGAGAACATCCTTACATTTGTACTTTGGCACATGTGGTTTTTATTTCTCTTATAATGACTGTCACAATCTCTCAGTTGGAGCCCGTGGGCAACAAGACTTTCACACAAAACTTCTCCAACGGCATTGATCTGAAGTGTCCTACTGAGGTGACTGAGTCCAACAGTTTATCAGAAACTAAACATTACATGTTGTTTTTATCATTTTTGTGTTTTAATGTGTTTTTGATTGTTTCTTTATCAGGACAACCCATTTTTCAGGACTGCTGTCAACAGCAACTACACCTTTCCAGGCCCTCCCCCAACTCCTGCTCCTGTCACAGTAGGTCATATTTTCTTTCTTTCTTTTTAGAATGGCAAGTCATTTTTATCATCATGCATTGCACCAAGTAATAGAGTATAATCCCTAAAACGTGTCATTTTTTAGAATTGGGGCAGTGACTTTTCCTGCAGTAACACAGCTCCATCCAACTCTGTGCCCACTTCAGGTAAGCATTTAAGGTCTTACTTATATATTACCAAGGGATGCACGACAATATTGGCACATCATCGTTATCAGCAGATAAAGGCTTTAAAATGAAATATCGGCATTGGGTTGAAATGAACACTTCTGACAATGTGACAGCACAAGAAGATGGCGCTTTAATTATTTGACTTTAATCAGTCAGCAGGTCAAAATTTGCCCTGATTGTGGCTACTGAGCATCTTCCAAACCTGTTACAGTAGGATGAAATTTGCAGTTTTGTTTGATGTGTTGTTACACTGAATTCTGTGACCCAGCCCTAAACCTGAACACTAACCACTCAACAACTAAAAAAAACCTCAATGATTTTTTTAAGGGGGGCTGGCACTGGGTCACAGAGTCTGTTGGGTCACAGATTTTGCTGTTCAAGTGTTACATAAAAATAAATATGGCATGTTTTACATGTAAATGAAGCTTCGCATTGCATCATGCAGGACACAAAATACGCCCAAACTGTAATCAACTGACAGCCGGCTGATTGTTTCTTATCAGTCACACACCAATCACAACCCATCCCCACACAAGGTGGCCCATTTAAATATGGCATCCTACTCACTGATCTCTACTACACCAATGCTGCCACACACTGCTGCCACTGCTGTCAGTCTAACATGGCTCTAAGGTTAAATGGTATTTAAAGGCTCTCTAAGTCTTCCTAAGCTTGAAAAGTTTTTGTCACATACAGCAAACATCTCCTCACGATCCGCTAGCGCTTCACTTCTGTTTTCGTTCAGCAATGTTATCAAACACAACGGAGCTAGCTCGCCTTTTAGCCTCATTGTAGCCTGTAGCTCTAACTACCTCTCTGGGCACCGCGTTCATGTGTGCGTGCTGGCTGGTTGGTGCAGCCTGGACCAAAATGTTTTTGTTGTTGGAAAAAAAATGACATATATCATCAGAAATGAGATGTAATCTTGTGCATCTCTAGTATTACCTCAAGAGAAATAGAGGTTTGACGTAAAATATTTCTCATGTTGATCTTTTGTTAGCTCACAGGTTACGACCAGCGGACATCAAAGTGGTGGCTGCTGTGGGAGACTCTTTAACAGTAAGTTTGTACACAGGAATGTTACCAAGGATTTTAATCTTAACTTGTGGCTTTATTGTTTTGAAACGTGCCAAATAAATTGAGTTTGCTTGCATACCTGCTAACAGACTAAAGATAAGATGACAAAAAGGTAAATAACTGTAAATGTAATAATATCCAAGTATTGCCATGGGTCGATTATAAGATAACGGGCCCCTGGGCAAAGGCCCCCATCACCTCTCCTACATAGGAGCAAGACACTTGGATAGGAGCAAGTGACTTTGTGGTCATTTGTGTCTCCTTGTAGTTGTTTTGTGTCTTTCTTGGTCGTTTGTTGTTGCTTTGTACTAATTTTGTGCCTCCTTGTGGTTGTTTTGTGTTCCTCTCTCTGTCTGTATCTTTTGTAGTTTAGAGAGCATTATTAATGTAACAGGTCGGGGAAAGAAACAGAGGAATGATTGAGTAGTGTAACCATATTTTTCTGTATGTAGGCTGGCTTTGGTGCTAAGGCAAAGAATCTCCTGCAGCTAAGAACTGAGTACAGAGGGGTGGCATGGAGGTGAGTGACTGCACACAAGCTATATGCATGACAAATGTATTGTGATCATTTTATTCATTGTTTGTTTTTCATTATAAAGCATCGGAGGAGACAAAAATCTTGAGACTGTCACAACACTACCCAGTAAGTCCCAAGTCTCATCTGTCTTGTATGATACATGTTAGCACCACTAGATGGCAGATTTGGACTGTAACAAAACGTTGTGCAGTAATTTCTTTACTTTTTTCTCTTTTTTTTTTACATCAGACATCCTTAAGAAGTTCAATCCTCAAATCAAAGGGTGGTCAAAGGGACAAGGGAAGTGGCAGACTGGATTCAACATGGCTGTGTCAGGAGCTAAAATAGCGTGAGTTCTAACATTTCTTTGATGTGTCAGGAGGCTCACTTTCAGTTGTTTTAGGGTTTGGTGCACTAATGACAAATCTCTTGCAGAGGAATACCTGGGCAGATCCGACGCCTGATTGATACCATTAGGAATGACTCTGTGAGTTTAATATGCATGCACTGGTGTCATTTTGTGAGCACAAATTATGATGTGCAAGAAAATATGTCATCTTTGTCTCCTTTTAACAAAAATAGAAGGTGGATTTCGAGAATGACTGGAAGCTGGTGACCCTCTTCATTGGAGGCAACGACCTGTGTCAGTACTGCAATGACCGGGTGAGTTGCTTTAAGAAGTCGTCACGGGATAAATCAGGGTGATTCAACGCATGACGGACATTTTCAAAGCACTCCCCTCCTGCCGTAGCACAGTGGTCAAACATCATGCAGTGTTGTGCGACGCCCCGTGTCGAGCCGTCTCATGATATCACTGTCCAAACGGGACTGCACACTGGAGCAGAATAATCAAGCTTTGTGAGCAGCCCTCCCCTAATTGTTTTATGGTGTCAGAGTAAGATGAGAGCAGACATGGTTTCTTTTCAATGAGCACATTCTGTCACACAAAACACCTCCCCCCCTCCTCCTCCCGTCCTCTATCTCGGCCTCTGTCTGCATTAAACAAGCACACGAGGCACAGTGACAGGCCTTGTTCTCCAAGAGGCATAAACAACACAGAGGTCAGCCCAGACTCTCTTCATCCTGTCTCTGCCTCTTTCTCTTTCTCTCTTCTTTTTCTCATTTTGCCTCCATTTCCCTTTTTCTCTCTCTCTCTCTCTCTCCATTACTCCCCTCGTGCTCCACCGACACTGTAGTCTCTCTTTTTAATGTTTGTGCTTTGAAGCAGAATATCAAAGCACAGCATCAATTTAAGATGAGCTCTGAGACTGTGGTTGTGACAGCTTAGGGTTAGTTGTTGCTCGTACGCTCATACATGTTGCATGGTGTCGGATCTTTGGTTGATGTGGACTTTTTAGCTGTAATTTTGGCCAGTTTCCCTGAAATGTGCCTTGATTATTCTGCTTGTCTGCAGCCAGAACAGAGAAGGGCTGCAGATAGAAAAAAAAAGGCAATATAGATTGATAAAACGTCTCGTGCATTATGTGTAATATTATTATTGTTTTGTTTTTAACTACAGGTCACTCTGTCACCTCAGAACTACAGCCATCATATGATGACAAGCTTGGATATGCTTTATAAAGAGGTAAAATAACGATGTTATCTACCAATAAATAACAGTTGATGTTGCAAAAACACTGTCATGACTTGGAAAATAACAAAAAATGTGCAGTTTTTTCTCCCAGATTAAACACATTCATATTTTATTCCCTTCGCTTCCCTTAAATGATCATTAATAAAAGAAAAAAATCTTGATTTTACACTTTCAAAGTGCGCAAAGGTCATGTTTTCTCACTCTCTGGCTACAGGTTCCCAGGACATTTGTCAACATCTTGGAGATCCTAGAAATCGAAGGCCTTCGCAGGATCAAAAGGGATAGTCTCGGGTGCAATGTGTTACAAAAGTACGCCCATTGATCCACTCACTGCAAAGCAGATTGCTCCCATGCATGAACAGCACTTCTCTTAATAATATTGATTTAATGCCGAATCAATCCAGCAATGAAATATAAAATGATGTGGTATTTATTAAAGGATATCTCACCTGTAATTAATGACAAATAAAGTAGCAATTTGTCTCAATTCAGTTATGATTTAATATTTTATTTCCCTACATAAGCTGTTGATTTTCACCCTCGATCCTCAGGTTTGTCTGCCCGTGCATGTTGTTGCCAGGAGAGGATTCCCCAGAGCTGGCTGAAGTGAAACGGATCAATCGGGAACACCAGGTTAGCAGACTGGAACAGTGGGGCCAAAATGTTTGACCGGCAAGGCAGCAACTTACATTAGTGTGATGTGGAAACATGAAACCTCCAGTGCACATATCGTGAAGGTTTAATTGATCGTTCAGTGTTGTAGTGTTTCTTAAATGGAGGTATGCGAGGGGTACTTTTGAGTTCGGCAGTTCTTCAAATTTGGCACAAACGTCCACTTGGACTTACATTTGAAATGATTAGATTTCAGTGGTCATTGGTCAAAAGTCAAGGTCACTGTGACCTCTTCTGTCACATTTTTGTGTTGGTGGTATCTCAAGAACACCTTGAGGGAATGTCTTCAGTGTGGCACAAACGCCCACTCTGACTCAAGAATGAACTGAGTAGAATTTGGAGGTCGAAGCTCAAGGTCACTGGGACCTCACAAAATCTGTTTTTGGCCACAACTCAAGAATTCATCAGCTAGTATCTCACACAAATGTCTAACAGGATAAATTGATGGAGTGATGACATTTTATATCCCAAAGGTCAAAGGTCAACTTCACTGTGACATCATACTTTCTACCAAAACATTTTTCTAGCCATTGTTTAACGCCATAACTCAGGACCAGAAGAGGAGACACTGGGTGAGATACTGAATTGGTGATCTTCTGTGCTGCCAGGTGGAAGATGTGTGTGAACCAGTGCGTAGCTT
This sequence comes from Epinephelus fuscoguttatus, assembly GCF_011397635.1. Classification (NCBI taxonomy): domain Eukaryota; kingdom Metazoa; phylum Chordata; class Actinopteri; order Perciformes; family Serranidae; genus Epinephelus; species Epinephelus fuscoguttatus. Next base: position 15,413,770 of record NC_064765.1, on the reverse strand, counting down.
CTTTGTAGCGTCCTTCATATTTGAGGCACTGTTACCTGTCATGGCTACATATGAGTCTTGACCGATATGAATGTAAGCTAACTGTGATTTGACTGGTTCGCGGAGGCATACAATCACAAGGCGATAATTCTTGTTTTAACCAGGTAATTGAACTTTTGTGGCCTCTCTTTCAGATTGAGACAGAAAAACTGGCGTACGGAGGCCGCTATGATGGAAGAGAGGACTTTGCTGTGGTGGTGCAGCCTTTTTTTCAGAACACCATTGTCCCTTTGAATGTTGTAAGTATTTTGTGTACTCCTGAGCCTCCACTGCACTCTACATAAACAAACGTTCACATACAGTAACAAGACCTTCCCCTCAAAGGACATAACCCCTACTAACACTGATGTCGACCTATATCTTCTTCAGGACGGCAAACCTGACGCCACCTACTTCTCTGAGGACTGTTTCCACTTCAGTGAACGGGGACATGCTGACATGGCTGTAGCTCTGTGGAACAACATGGTGAGTCCACCGGCAAGGCGAGGAGTTAATGTCTAACTGCTTGACAGGGGAAGGATTGCAGATATGTCTTTCTAAATGACCACATCTCACTGTCATTTAGTCATGTGCTGAGCAAAGATGTCCTCTGCTTGTCTCTAGTTGGAGCCAGTGGGTAAAAAACAGACGTACAACAATTTCACAAATGTCAGAAATAACATCAAGTGCCCCACTGAGGTAAGAAGTGTTGCTACCATGCTACCGCTGACCCATTTTTGATTTATCTGTGCAATTTGCGCACAATGGCATGAAAGGGTCATAAAAGTGGATCCATTCAAAATCATAAAAGTGGGTGTGATTGAATAGACAACCTTCCCTCTTGTGTGTTCCAGGAGCATCCTTACATCTTCACAAAGGTGAACAGCCTCCCCAGTACGACTATCACCACCACAGCACCCACAACCCACAGCACAGCTTCAACTCAGCGCTCCACAGCACCTACAACCCACAGCACAGCTTCAACTCAGCGCTCCACAGCACCCACGACTCAAAGCACAGCTTCAACTCAGCGCTCCACAGCACCCACGACTCAGGGCACAGCCCTGCCTCTCACCCCTGACTGTACGAACTACGTCCCAGCATGGCTCACTGCTGTGCTCGCTGTAATAGGTCTCCTGACTGGCTTGGCTGTCACCTGGCTCCTCCTCTTCTGCAGAGCCAAGAGAAGAAAGCAGGAGCTGATGGCGATAGTGGAGATGAGGGCCAGTAAGTTTTAAAATGCTACTTACTGTGTTTTTGCACCGAACTATTCAAGGACCTCAACTGCAAAACAACTTTGCAATATCTAAAGTGATTGTGGGTATAATAAGGCACGTTTTTTATATAAAAAAGACATGACAAGATAGTTCTGCTTGCTTCAATAGAGAAGTTAATTATTATCCTTGAACCACATTAAATATCACACCAGTCTTCATCTATAGAAAGCAATAAATAAGACAAGAGGATAACACTTCAGCCAAACATCACTGAGGTGAAAGGTGTATTTAAATGCTGACTTAATGAAGCAATGCCGTCACCAACCACGACAAATCACAGCAGATTCCATGTGCAAAAGTAAAGACTGAAACTACTGACTGGACATTAACTTATTACTGCTGTTATATATTTAATTTAACTAACAGGATCTAAGAATGGAGGGTGTCGTATGCTGTACAGACTGTAAAGTCCCTTGAGGCAAATTTGTGAAATTGGTCTGTGAAAATAAAATTGACTTGAAGTAAAAATGAAAATGTATTTGGCAGTACTGTCACACTTCTAGCCCGACCTGTCCAGGGTGTACCCCGCCTCTCACCCAGCGCCCCCCGATGAATGAATGAATGAATGAATGTCAGACTTTTAACCAGGATTTTCAGATTAAAGCTGTAGAGTACACTCTTGATGATGTAATAATGATGAAGATGTAAATATGAGTCTATTGTATGGCTGTTTTGTGCATTTATAAATAATTGTAAAGACAATGTAATTAATTCTGTCTTATTTTTTATCAATTTAATGCCTTTGATTTTATTTAATAATTGTAATAAATAATTTACAATCATGAACATAAACTGGAATCTAGTCTGATTTTTCAAGAGACTCCCGACGTGTTACCTGCATGTCCAGGAAAGCCTCTCCATTACACCTTAATGGACTTTATTCAGATACACAGGAAATACTGTCATAAATGTCATGACATGTCATAAATTACACTAACCACTCATGCAGAAAATACACTCCTTGGATCACGGCACACATCAGCCCGCATGTATTAATGTCATCATTACCACCAGTGAGCTTATGACCTCCTTAGAGTGATGAAAGTCAGCAACCACTGCTGTTGATTATGTCACATACATACAGTTGTGGAAGTACATTTACTCAACCACTGAATTAGTGTGTAAAGTGTTTTCATTTTATGTCATTTTATAATTCTACTCCACTACATAGATGGATTGATACGTTTATTTGTCCTTGTGTAGACATCAAAAATCATCGGTAGACATATATAGATTTAATAAACACTCATATACCCATACACATACTACGAGGAGGGGGACAGACCAGACCAGCTGAACATCTTTTGGGACCAGGAAGGAAGGGCCACAGGCGTGGGGGATTAGACACTAGTGCTTTACCTGTTTAAAAATGTAATGGTTTGTGGACCAAATGAAACTTTGGATCTATTTTGAGTGAACAGAGGGGGGCAATATCGTCGCCCAGATGGTAACAGATTAAATGAGGAGGTGAAAGGGTGCCATATTTCAGAGGGTAACATTGTGCTTCTAACTCCACTACATTTATTTGAGAGGTAAAGCTATTACTTTCATTACAGATGTAGATTTTACCAACAAAACGTATGATCTCTGTATAAAATTTGATGTATTGACCACATTAAACTCCTCAGCAGGATATAAAACTGTTAGAATCAGCTCCATCTACGTCATTAAAATGCTTCTTTACAAGTTTATGCATCAGTAATAATAATCTAACTCTTAAAAGACACAACTGTTATAGTTGGAACTTCACTTGTACAAGATTTTAAATGCATGACTGATTAAATAAAGTCTATCTATCTATCTATCTAGTGTCAATTTGAAAAGTGTTACTAGTTACCCTGTTAAAAATCAAATGAGTAACGTGACTTCTTTAATTGTTTAATCAAAGTAAAGTAACTTATTACATTCAATTACTTTTTGATTACTTCTGATTACTGAGAAGCCCTAGAAAAACATAAGTGTGTAAATGTTGCTCTTCAATTTGTGTAACATTTCAAACGAAAGTATGCCACGGCCAAAAGATGTAATACAACAGAATGAACGTTATTTTCCACATATAAGGCTTTCACTGAAAGAAAATGTAGATTGTAACCCCATTGCAATCACTAACATTTTGTTAAGCAAGTGTATTTTAATTAAATAAAATATTATTATTATTATTTAATTAGTTAATGTAAGGAATTCACAGTATTCACATTAACATCAAGATTTCATTTACAAGTACAGAGTAAAAAATAAAGTAAAATATATATAATATATTAAAATATATATAGCTATGTAAAAGCATACTTTATGTAGACTACTGCATGGCAAATCTAAATTAATGTATTCTAAAATATCCTTGTCATATGTACTGTGTGTAAGGAATTATTAAAAATTAAAAAAAACAAACCCTGAAATCAATATAACCTCAAATCAAATTGTTGTATTGACCTATTGATATCAGTGTGTCAAGTTTTAGTCTACTCTGTAAATTATTTCAGACAAATATAAATATCTAAAGGCTGGTTTTCCAATATTAGAGTTTACTGCAGGGACGTGTAAGCCACTCCTGAGAACAGGTGATATACTTATAATGGGTTATGCACAGGAGTGATAATAAGTAAGGTGGTAGTTTAGTCCTTTATAAATGAGAGGGAGGGCCAGCCTTGCTTCTTAAGCAAGACACAATGCTGACTTCTACTTGTAAATTAGCATTTTTACACTGTTGTATGAGCACTGCTGCTTTTTGCCACTGCTGCAAACACCCACACTAATTGTGCCTTTTTATCTGTTTCAAAATAATAACTGCACACTGGGTTGTATTTAGTATAGCATAATACAGTGTGTTTGTCAGCCTAAAGCCACAAATAATAAAGTTTAATTAAAATAAAGGTGATTAAAGTGAGTTAAAGTGTGTTTACTCCTCACTTCTTCTCTCGTTATCATCCTGGGTGACTGTTGTCTTGGTAACAGCGCCCCCTGGTGTCTGTAGGGGGAGAAGCACCGGCCAGCACTGTACCACATCAGTTTGAAGATGGCGGAGGGTGAATTGAACGTGGACAGCCTCATCTCTCGGCTCCTGGAAGGTGAACCATTTCTACACACTTTCTGACGTTACACAGAGTTATCTCTTAGTTATAATTAAGCCTGTAGCGAGTTGTTTTCTGTAGCTACCGCGGCTTCCCTCACAACAGGCAGGTAATGTGTTAGCTTGTGTTGCTAACGGCAGCCACTCGTAACGGTGCACCTCCGGCTAGCTGCTGCTAGCTAACGTTACTGTTAGCTGGCCGTGTTTATAAACACAGTCAGCGGTGAACGCCTACATTTCTCAGTTTTCCCAGTAACCGCCACGTTACTGTTGGAGAGTCATTTAATTGTGTCGTGGTCTTTACTTCAGCATGTAATTAAACTTTGTGTCTTGTGTTTTTTGCTGTGTTCTGGCTCATTTATTTCCTAAATTATGTACGGCTGTCGGGAAGGAAGGGCTGGGACGTTTTGTCTCGTGTGTTGTAACGTTAAAATACAACCCTGAACCATTTGTTATCCCTCTAACGGTTGTAATTAATGTGGACGTGAATTATGAATAAGTTAAGTGAGTTAATATGTGCTTCAAAAGGCATGGACACCTATCTAACCAGCGCCCCTGTCCTTGACACGGTTAAGTTTTGCTCCATATCCGAGGTGCTGTCAGTGAACGTTACAGTACACTATTTAATTTCAATTTATGTGACATTATTGGAAATTGGACTATTTTCACAGGTTGATTTAAGCTTTAGAAATAGGCCTACACTGAAAAACAAAACACTAATGTATAGATAACCCTTTCATCTGGTGTTGGACATCCTTACTACTACATCCTAGACTAATTTGTCTTGCATTTAACTTTTGTGTCTTGGTTTATTGGTGTGTTTGAGTGCACAGATTGCTTTGTTTCAGTGTAGGTTTGCACTTTGGGCCCCCACATGCCTATCTGTTAGAAAATGGTGCACAAAACACACATTCGAGACTGTGAAATTAGGATAGATGGAATAAATACTGTGTTTTCCCCTCCACAGTTTTAAAATGTCATCTTGTTTTGCTGTGTTCACACTCTGATTATTGCTACTTGGTAAATAAAGGGAATGTTGTTGGTGTGCGAGGAGCAGGTTTTGGCAGGGAGAGGGATGTGCAAAAATCCTTTTGTGTTGCTGGCCACCTGCTCAAGAGAAAGGCTGGGAGTTTTCTGTTCCCCTGTGATCTATCCTTTGAGTCAGACCAGACCACTAAGGCAAATTCAGCTGTCCTTGGCATACTTTCCACCAGTATATGTGACTCTGTTGGAGGGATGAGACACCAGCATGCCAACATTGAAATGCTAAGATTTGTTATTTATAGTGACTGTGCAGGGAGACGCCGTCACACTGCAGCTGCCTTGTGTTTCTCGCGGTTTCATTTCATGTTAACATTGCTACCAAATGGTGAAATTAATTAAAAGTAAATGATACCATTGCTTCACAGCCTGCAGTCGTCTTGTTGTCTACTCTGAATCATGAAGCAATTTTCTCTGAGCTGGGAAGCTTGTTAATTTTTCACACACTGTGTTTTCTGTGTTTCACAGCTTGGACTGCTGTGACTTGTTGATTGTGTTGCTCATATTTTGAATACAAATGGGACTTGGCATGGTTAATGAGTGGTCAGTTGTGCTGTGATCTTGTTGGTGCAAGATGGTGATGTGTCTCTTTTATATTTTCACCCTCTGAAAACAAGTGACTACACATGACTAATAGATTTGAATGTTATCGTTTCATAGGCTTCTTACGTAATAGTTCAGCTTTGTTAGTGGAGTGGAATCACTCGAGTTAGGATCAAGGTATACATCAACATGATCCATATATCGATTTAATGATCAAAAATGTTAATACATATCCTTAGGGCTGCATGATATGCAAAAAAAAAATCATATTGCATTTATTTTTATAGATATTGTGATTGCAATATGAGTCGTTTTTTTTTAGTGGGAATGTCAGTTTTTGCATTTTATTTCTAATTAAAACGTTGATAATATGATTTTTGTTGGGGTTTGTACCAAACAAGCGTTCTCCCTACATCTGAAATATGATTTATAGGCTGGGGCCTCTCCATAGCAGCACAATTCTTCATTTATAATTGCATTTAGTAACACTTTTTACCTTAATCAAAATATTGCAGCTCCTGCGATTTGGATATTGCTCTTGGCCATGTTGCAGTTTTGAGAATATTTCATTGAATTGTGCAGCCCCACATTATTCTAAAATTCCCGTGGCATGTCTGTGTCACCATTTCCCTACAAGCACATCTCCTTCCTAAACATTCAAACAGTGCTCGTGGCCGGGTGCCAAGCAGACAATGGCAGCAGCATATTTACTGATAGTGTCTCATTGATTACAGCCCCCTGAATTAAATCAAATTGAAATTGCAGACTTTCTAATATCAGCAATATCGTATACTTTTGTGATGAAACTTGTGATTAACACCCCTAATGAAAAACATCCATCATGAATTGTCATATGTTTTTATTTACAGTAGGTAAGAAATTTCTACCAGTGACTTACCACTGTGGAACTCTTTGCTTATTGTTTTTTAATTTAATTTAATTTAATTTAATTTAATTTTATCTCATTTTTCATTTTATTTTATTTTTTTTATTTTATTTTACAAAATGAGTCTGGATCAGTCCAAGTCTTCAGTCCAGGTCTTGTGACTGAAGAAAAAGTTGTGTTAAAGGTTTTAGAGGTATTAGCCAAGAAAATGCACCCTGCAACTTGGCAGAAACCAAAGCTAGGCTTTTAATTTGGTTTGAATCTTAATTAACATTAATCTAGGCTTTTGTTTTCCCAGTATCCAGCGTTAGGTTTGTGTGTCTGTTTTGATAAATGCAGTATTCTCCTAGCTCTACACAATTGCCTCCAAATTTCTGTCTCTTTTAATGGCTATAATTAGGGCTTGGCAGTATATCAATATTATATTGATATTGTGATATGAGACTAGTTACCATTTTAGATTTTGGATGTTATAAGTGTTGTCTTTCCTGGTTTCAAAGGCTGTGTCACAGTAAAGTGATGTAATTTCCTGAACTTACTAGACTGTTCTAGCTGTTGCATCCTTTGTCTTTCCCACTTAGTCGTTTTATTCACATTACTGATAATAATTCTTACAAATCTCATCGTGTAGGTCTAAATATTTTGTGGAAGCAACAATAGTCAACCCTACAATATTGCTGCAATGTCAATATCAAAGTATTTGGTCTAAAATGTTGTGATATTTCATTTTCCTAATATTGCCCAGGCCTAGATGTAATGTAGTTGTAGGTGAAACAAAACCTGTTTTGGTCTTAAACACATGCACCGTTTTCTGTTGATATTTTCCGATGTTCAGCTCAGAGTTTACCATAACAAAAGACTAAAAATTCCCTGGTGCTTAGTCTCTAAACCAGATTATTTGAAAGGTCTTGAGCCCTTATTTTGCATCCCACCATCACATAATAGCTTACTGTATGTTTTGGTGTCTGGGAAAATTCGGTCTTGAGGAAAAGCCAAGTGTCAGTGAGAGTGCTTATTCATTGGAATTAAAACTTATGAAACACTGTGCCACTGTGCCAGACTTATACAGTCGCACAATCACACACAAACAGCGATCTGGTTTATGATGGCTGCAAATCCTTGTCATTGCTTCATTTTAGCCTTTGCCCCTCAATGTTCTTAAGAACGTAATCTCTTTTAAAAGTGCCAGCCTGCAGAAGTGCGAACAGTGAAAGGTTCAGCGTAAAAGCTGGGGCAGGCTAAGCATCCGAGCTTAACTCGCTCAGCTCTGATGACGCCTGGCCATTAAGTGAGAAGCCCTACTTCTGCAATTTCATGCTTCACAACATGCGTGGCACATGGCTATGAAGCAGTGCAGATAGAGTAGATGGATGATAAAGGAAATTGATGGTGTGAAATTGATGGTGTAAAGCGACACTTGATTGAGGTTGGTGGAAGTCTAGAATAGTTTTTGGCACCCAGACACACCATCTGTGAGGATCCATATTCCTCTGGTTCACTCACTTCTCTCAGATTTGTTTGGATTACATGACTAATGAGACCCTGAGTGAGTCTTAAGTACAGTAAGTAGCATGCATATGCACACGTGCAATTATGTACAAAAATGCCCACACTCAGCTTAAGGAATTGCTCACCAATACACCTCTTAATCCATTTTGAACTGCTCCCTGTTTGGTCATTCTATAATTTGTCATCCTGTAACGAAACAAAAAGGGAAATATTTAAAGGAAACTTCCCCTGCTCTGACTAATGCGCATTCGTTTCACTAGGCTCAGCTATCCTTTATTGGAATCTTCAGTGGGCGTCTAGCTTTAAGGCAGCACCAAAATGGTTTGGCTGGTTATTACATAATTCCTCAGTCATGGATTTGTTCATCACTTTTGTTTCCATTGTCAGTGGTGCATTTCACATAGTGCTTTGATTTGCTTGCTGTGACGCCAAATCGAGACTGTGTGCTGTCCAATTAACATTTACTATACATGTATTAATATAGAACCATAGCACAGTTAGTCACTGTTGCGTCACCACTAAAATAATAATGATAATAATAAATCATTTATTTATATAGCACCTTTTGAAACAGGTTACACAGTGCTTTACAGTAAAAACAGATCATCAGTTTAAATAATTACATAAAATACCATGAGTTAAGAAAAGCCTTGAGCTGAAAGTGAGTTTTAACAGAGGATATTGAGTCTGCCTGCTGGAGGATGGAGGAGATCCTGAGGCCAGAGGATCTCGAGCAGTGATGAGGCTTACAGGGAGTTAGCAGATCACACATACAGGCAGGAGTCTGACCATTCAAGGCTTTAAAAATCATCAGTAAAATCTAAAATCAATTCTGAAACCCACAGGTAACAAGTGAAGGGCAGCGAGGACTGGTGTGATGTGGTCGCTTCTCTTAGAGTGTGTTAAAAGCCTGGCAGCAGAGTTTTGTATAAGTTGCGGTCTTTAGCTGTTTTGCCTGCTGATAGCAGAATAAAGTGTGTCACAGTTGTGACATTTTCTTGGAAATTTAATTGCTTTTCATGAAAGAAATCAGTTGGGTGGAGACAGTTTGGGTTTTTTTAAATCTTGGATGTAAATGTCAGCTTAGAGATAGGTTTATAATTAATAACAAAAGAGGGATTCACAAAGGGTTTCTATGAAGGTCCAGTGTTTTAGGATTTAATGGCATCTAAAGGTGAGATGCAGAAGTGAAATTTTTCCCATTGTGCCAAACATGTAGGAGAACTACGGTGGCTGAGAATGGCCCTATCTACAGCCAGTGCTTGGTCTGTCTGTTCCAGGTTACTGTAGCAATAACATGGATCCACTTCTCATGTATATAAACGGATCAATGAAAGCTAACAAAAACACAATGCTTTTAATTTTCAAGTGGTTATAAACTATTGAAAACATTGTAATAAATATCACATACCATTTCTCAACTCAACTTTATTCATATAACACCTTTCATACTAACATGCAGCCCAAAGTGCTTGACATGGCAAAACTGTAATGACACAGACACAATTTAAAGGATAACACAAACAACTGAACATAAAGTTTTGCAAGAGTATAAAATTACAACAAGAACACAATGAAATATTAAAAGGTTAAGAAGAATAAAAAGAAAGGGCTGAAATAAGGTGAATTAGGTAGGTACACAGATGCCAACATGTACTCCTAAATCCTGCACACTGGGCCTTTAATAGGGGGTAACCAGTGTATTGTTTGAGAGGACAGTTTGCTCCAAAATCAAAAATACATAATTTCTCATCTTACCTATAGTGTTATTTATCAGTCTTGATTGTTTTGGTGTGAGTTGCTGAGTGTTAGAGATAGCAGTTATGAGTCGCAATTTTAGTGGGAATGGTCGTTTCTGCATTTCTTTTTCACTGAAAAAAATAGATAAAAATGATGATAATGTGATTTTATGTAATTTTGCTGGGGTCTTGACCAAACAAACATGTTCCCTTATGTCTGGGATATGGTTTGTAAGTCAGGACATCTCTGTAGCACCACAAAGCTTCATTTATTATGGAATGTTGTGACACATTTTACCTTTATCAAGACATTGCAGCTCCTGCAGTTTGGATACTGCACTTGGCCATGTCACAATTTTGATAATATTTAGATGAATTGCTTCTCTTGAATTGAACAAGATAGCACTGGGCTTATGCTGCTTGAACTCCATCTGCCATCCATATCACAGTGCAGAGGGATGTGTGTGTCTGCTCATGGGCGAGAGGTAGTGCCTGTGGTGGTGCGAGATGTAAACATTCATGGTGTTTTCAGTAGCTAGCTCAGTGGTGCTATGAGCTAGCAGTAGATGCACATTTCCTTCTGTGCCTTGATTCAGTTGGCGGGTATAGCTTGGTAGAAAGAAAATAGTTCCTACGTAGTTTCTCCTGCTCATAACAAGGGTCTGTGGATTTTCTTAAGTAATGGGGTCATGATTTCTGGAAAGAGATGTTTCTGTTGAGTTTTTCAAATGTTGACTGCATGTCTAATATCTCCCACACTTGGTAACTCAAACCAAAACATCTAGACTGATAAATAGGCACTACAGGTAAGAGAAAAAAATATGTATTGTTGATTTTGAGGTGAGCTCTCTCTTTAAAATTGAAGGGGGGATGCCAGTAGACAGATCAGTTAATAATGGCTAAAATATCTGGACCAGCTTTCTGAAATATTGCTTTCAAAAAACAAGTGGGAATGCAGTTTGAAGGGCAGGTGGATGATTTTGAAAGTGCAGCAGTGCATTTTAGGGCTGACTATAGGACCAGTCTTCAGCCTGATATAAATTTATTTGGATTTCTGTGTTTGTCTACCTCTGCACTTCTCAATTTTGCATTGCTGTTTTGCCATGTGACTGACTGTGTGCTTTTAAAAGGACGCCATCTTTCAGAAACTTTGTACCAACCAAGCTGTCCAGATATTAAATCAAACACAAATACATAAAATGCAGACTTTTGAAACTAGACAGAACATAACTTTAGTCTTACGCAAGCCATAAGGTACTACAGCAAGGAAGCACTTTTTATGTATAATCTCACTTTTCATATCTCTTGATTATTTCGACTGCTGACTGTGGCCAACGTTTGCAGTTCTCACTTTGCTTTTCATCATTGTAAGATAAATCTGCTCGCAGAGCTGTGGCAGAACGCCAGAAAGTAGGCTTAAGCTAACAGTGCAACTACACAGCCAATAAACCCACACCAGTGCTGAAGATGCAAGCTGCTCTCATAGTCTAAGCAGTGGGTTTCTTAAGTATGGCTGAGACCAAGCAGCTATAAGCTACAGAACTATTACGCCCACCACTCATCAGATTTTAAGATTGCTTTGTGAGTCCCCCTGTAAGTGTTTTCCTCCCCTTAGGTGAAAAATTATTCTATCATGGCCTCATTCTGATGAAGTCTGCGTTGTTGGGGTGTGCCGGTGCTGCTGTGTTCACACTGACAATGATGCTAACAGTTTCTGATAGCACTGATGGGGTGTGTTCTCTCCTCTCCAGTACGGGGATGTCGCCCGGGGAAGATAGTCCAGATGACTGAGGCGGAGGTGCGGGGCCTCTGCATCAAATCCAGGGAGATCTTCCTCAGCCAGCCCATCCTGCTGGAGCTTGAGGCACCCTTGAAGATCTGTGGTCAGTGCTGTACTCATGTGCCCTTGTTTTAGGCCATTTTCTCACAGCCTCATGTTTATTTTTACTCTCTTGTCTTTCACTCTCTCATAACCTTCTGTACTGTATATTCCACTGTGACATTTGCTTTAAAGTGCATCTGAACCGAAAGCTTTAAAAGTGTACTTATGTAACCAGACGAGATAACACTGCCTCAGCCTGGGTCGTCACTGTTACTCTCTCCACTACCCTGTGTATGCATGGAATTGCACACACATGCAGATTGTATATCACTGTTTCACACACATAATATAGACAGACCGAAGCAGAGCAAAGCAGTGCACATTTGCACAGCGCACTCCCTCAGCAGTTGAAATGCAACCACTATCACTATCTCTCACTGGCCCCTGCACATCTCTGCACACTCCCACATGCTTTATCTCCCCCCCAGTGTGGCGCTGCAACTGCAAACAAGTCAGAACCGTCGAATATATGTGCCAGTGCTCGAGAAAACAGCACACACACACACAACCTCAAGCCTACACACAGTTCATTTGTGGCTGTCCTCATACCAGTTTCCTCCTACAAACATGTACTTTCCGATTGTTGTTGTGTCGGCCTAATAACTGTGTCAACCTCAGATGGCAGCATTTGCATTTCAAGTGATAAACACGATAACGGGAAATTAATTTGATGAAGTACCTGACTTTTTAAAGGTCTTCCATGTAGACCTTACCCGGGCTTATTACTTTAAAATATGCATGAGTGTGAGGTGGTGTTATTTGTCACTGTGTGGGGTTTCTTTGTCTCTCCTTTACTTTCTTTGTTCTGTCGCTGAACCCCGATGATTGCTTGCCTTTAACCCACGTCTGTGACGGCAGGCTTTCAGGGCACCAGCACTGAATATAAAGACCAAACAGTGAATGCCTTTAAATATTTACTAAGGCCACATGGATCAGGTTCTGCGCGTACTCTAGCTCACATGTGTTAACCTTAATGCCACTGGAATACTTTGACCCAAGCTGGCGGCTTTGACACTGTTTGGCATTTATTTAAAGGGAATAATACAATATTGGATTTCTTTAATGCGGTGTTGTCGTCAATGGTCTTGTCTAGTCAATGTTCTTGTGCAGTGACACAAAAGATACTAATCAAACTTTCTTTGTAAGGGTGTGTTGAATTTGCTGAAGACAGACTATGTTCACTAACATTCTGCAGGGTACAAAAAAAAAAGGCAATTCAGATCCTTTACAAGTTTTTTTAATAGCAAGTTATCAACCAACTGTTAAACAAGCATTACATAGACTAAAACATGACATCTCTGACTTTCAGCACTCAGCTCCCCTCTCATCCACAGCCTCTATATTTCACACATGCACCTGGCGCTGGATAAGCCAGCCAAGCTGCAATGTTTTGACTGTGCCTGTGCACGCCGCTGTGAAGCTGACGCTGTTGGGAGAGACAACTTGCTGTGATTTCTCATCAGATAAAAGCTGTTTTATTTTAGGTTAACATCTGAAAAACGCTGAATTGCAGACATGCCTCCTGCACCCCTCGCGTAAACTAATTGGGGTATTTTCAGTTGATGAGAACCTGTCTGACACGAAAATCTCCTGTCCCAATGCATAATATGTCAAATGCAGTTTGCCAAAAATACCAGGATGCTCTATTACATCTGGTCCGATTTTGCAGTCTGCAAGCCAGCATGCTGTTCTGGCTATTCTGACCCACAATCCTCTGCACAGCGGACAACATGTCACATCAACTGAGCTGCAGAGAGATGACAGCTTGATGACTCATTGACAGCTGATTGACAGCAGTCAGAAGTCACAATGAGGGATGACAGCGCATTAAAGCAACTGATCACCAGTCAAATAGTAATTAAGGGATATTGATTAAGTGAAAAAAAAAAAAATATTCAGAAATATTACAACAACAATAAGACATCACTACTAAAGAGGACTGCAGATGTAATTTCACTGTCGCAAATACAGTATGTTAGAATCTACATGTATGCAGTTATAACAGTGCAAAGTAACAAAATCACAGCTCTGAGTGTTGATCTCTGTGTCCGGCAAACTCAGTAAGTGGTGTTTGTTTTATCTCCTCGGTAACAGATATAAAAGCAACAGGGTCAAAGTTCAGGATGGAATGTTATGAGGAAGTAGTATGTCCCAATTGTGTGCATACTGCATGCAACAGTACATACTTTGTAAGAGCAGCTGCAGTACTTACTAAAAGTAAAAAAGAAAAAGTATGCGATTCAGAACGCACCCATGGACGGTATGCTCCAAAAGTAAAGTCGGCTGCAGTATAGGTCATTAAGCAGCTGGTACAAAACACAGGTGAAATTGACAACATTAGTGATGGCTCTGTTCCATTAAGTTTCACAGTAAGCTATTCAGTGAGCCAGCATGGACAACTCTGGAGGTAACTCTGTACTGTAGAGATCGCTGCTGTGCAGACTCCGGCTCCAAATGACGTCTCCAGCATATGAAAGGAAAATATAAGGGCCTGATTCTCTGGACATTGTAAGGAGGTCATATGTGAAAACGGCTAATCAAGCTTTTCTTAAGCCAGCTTTGACATCAGACCAGTTATGTTGTTGTGTGTGGTGCACATTTGCTCTTATTGTCATTTTTTTTTTTTCTTCCATTCGACATGTTTGTCATTGGGTGTTATACACTCACTGGCCACTTTATTAGGTACATCTTGCTAGTACTGGGTTGCACCCCCTTTTGCCTTCAGAACTGCCTTAATTCTTTGTGGCATAGATTCATCAAGGTGCTGGTTTCCCTTTGTTAGCTGACAGGAGTGGCACCTGGTGTGGTCTTCTGCTGCTGTAGCCCATCTGCTTCAAGGTTGGACATGTTGTTGGTTTAGAGATGGTCTTCTGCAGACCTTGGTTGTAACCAGTTCTTATTTGAGTTACTGTTGCCTTTCTGTCATCTTGAACCAGTCTGGCCATTCTCCTCTGACCTCTGGCATCAACAAGGCATTTTCACCCAGAGAACTGCTGCTCACTGGATATAACTGAATATTTTAATGCACGTGTCACGCCATCTACAGTAGAGCAGTCTAGACGGCCTACATTACAGTTACAGTCAGCCTGTTTGCTGAGTGTTTTTGTGTTTATTTGTTGTTTTCATCTTGAAAATGCGCCCTGAACGGTATTATTCACTGTTCCTCACACCACTGACGTGTCTTTATGTGGGTGTTTCTGAACCTGTTGATTATCTGGCTACACGAGGTCACGCAACCGAGCACTTGATTACAGCTTTGTTATCTAAGCACCAGTGTCCCATGCATGCAAAGACATTGTTATTGTTTGTTTAATCATTACTGATCTGATTCATCTGCATGTCAGCATGACATATAACACTGTTGTACAGCACACGGGTGGCATACTCAGGAGCCATAAGATGCTCTACTCTGTCCTTTTATTATTACAGAAGTCTGTTATTACCATTGCTTTTATATTGTGTTGTCATCGGGGAAAAATGGTGCTCATTTATAACACTGACCTCAGGTCCAGCACTCCCTCTTTTTCCAACTTTCAGCCTTTTGCTCTGCTTTTTAAACCCTAAATCTCTGTGCTGCTATTCTCGGACTGTTTTGACACTGCAGAGGCAGTGCTGGGTAAATAATTCACTGCCATCCTACAGTTCCTCGTGAGAGGGCAGGCGGGGGGGCTGCCCTGTAAAAAGCCAGTCCCAGTGAAGCTCACACATTCACATTCAGTCGAGCAGCAACTCGTAGTGTGGAGCTGAGGATAGTTAGGATAGTAAAACCG
Organism: Epinephelus fuscoguttatus; assembly: GCF_011397635.1. NCBI lineage: Eukaryota > Metazoa > Chordata > Actinopteri > Perciformes > Serranidae > Epinephelus > Epinephelus fuscoguttatus. The sequence continues at coordinate 15,398,035 of NC_064765.1, read as the reverse complement.
ACCTGAGGTGCCTTCTCTGGAGGCTGACATTTTCAAACAGACAGCCAGTCAACTAGTGGTAGTTTCTCCAGGTTTCACTACAGAGTCAAAGCTCAGCTGAAGTCAGCCCTGCGCTTCCAAAGTTCACTCACCTCCAACTGTCTGTGTACAGATTACAGTCTGTGTTGCCATGTCTCTGTGTTTACCATTTAATCCAAATCTGGCTCCGTTTCTGCATTCCATTTTTCTTTTCTGAGCAAATTGCAAGATAAATGAGCAAAGCTAATTGTTCATGCCTCATGTCCGTTTCTGTTTTGGTGTAGGCACAAGCAAGAATTATTGTTTTCTGTGTGTTGTCCTCTGTATTTACTCAGTTCTCTCTATTTACTCTGTTATCCAGGATGTGTTGCTTTCAGCCTGCCAAGACTAAAAACAATCTGTGTTCAACAAAATCAGTGTTTTCATGTCTTTATGTAGCTTTCAGCAGCCTTCAGATCTGTTCCTAGCTCCAGGAAGATTAACACAATGCAGACTCTGGGTACAAATCAGCACCATCCGCTTGTCAAGTGCTGGTAAAATATGCACGTTTACTTCATTCACCAGCCAGAAAAACAATGATGATCTATTGAGCGGCTGGTAAAATTTGAATATTTACGAGTGCTGCGTGGATGACTTTTTTTGTAGGCCGATGTGAAAGTTAGCATCGCCTTGGTTCTCATGTCAAAGAGCCAGTGGGACTTTTTCATTGGATTTTGGATTGTTGCAGAAAACGTTTGATACTTACAAGTTTTGTTCAGCATGATAATCTTCACAAATGAACACCACTTCTATGATTTTTGTAGTGTGAATATGAACACCAGAAATAAAAAAACTAACGTTAGGCTATAAGCGAACTACAGCATGGTCGCATGACTTCAACATCAGCTGTAAAGTCGTGTTTGGCTTGATGACATTCTCTAGTCTCTACTTGTTAGCAACCGCCTTTTTTAAGACGCCCAGATGCTCAAAAAATTCACAAGTCAGGTATTTACTGGCGTGTTTATATCGTGGATCAACACGTGAAAAATCTCTAAAGCTTGTGTTAACCATAGCCCTTATTTCAGGCATCTAACCGAAAACCCAATGACATCGAGATGAGGGAACTGAAGTGCAGAAATGTTCTACCCTATGTAGCAGGTGCACAAAAGTTTATTACACAGTTATGTGCGCCCATAAACAATAAAATAAGGATATGACTAATTTCACTGTTGTAGCAGACCAACATTTAAATAATGTTAACTGGAACACAAAATGAGGCCCTATAAAACTGAAATCTTGTAAAATACATCTGGCACATGGATCCCGACTCTCCTCTTTACCTCTTCACTCTCCCATAAGAAGTTAAAACTTAAAATAGGGTTTGAAGGCAGCATCTAAAGTGCTAAAGAAACTTAAAAGCTCTCCTGCTTTCATACTGACAGCTTGCGACCTGGACTACAGTATGTTGCAGGAGCACTGCATTAATACTTTAGGACTTGTTTCATTGAAGTTTTGATATTGTATTATTAATGTGAAGGATTGTGAAGTTGTTAACATTACCAGAACTTGCGTCAAAACTCGAGATAGCGAGCTGGGGCTGCGTGTCCAGGGCAAAGAAAGTGATTGATGGTGATGGTAAAACACAAACCAGCAGGCTAAGCGCAACATGAGTGCTGAGCATAAGTCAGAGCCTGACTTCAAACATCCAGAACTGCTCCTTTAATCATTCATTTGCATGGGGGGAAAAAAAGTGTGTTTTTGCATGCCATCCTTAGACACAGGCAAAAATAAGTAGAGGCCTGTAGCCATATATTGATGCCAGTCGTGGTTTGGGTTTTGGTGCCCAGATCACTAAAATGAAAAAGATCATGCCAGCCACTCTGATGATATAAAACTGGACTTTTGTTGGTCATTTTAATCTCAGGGCCAGACAGCTGTACAGTTTAACAAGGCCTATTATTTCATTTAATTTGTATTTGGTGCTATCTTGTAATGAAGCATTGCCATAAAAAGAGTGTGGCACATGAATTCGCTTGCCGTTTTAGTCACAATACAGCCTGTTATTATTGTCCTAGTCTTTCTGGTGAGGCTTTCTGCAGTCATCTGGGTCTGGAGCACTTAGCCCAAATTAGAGCAGCTCTTAAGTTGGTGCGAGAGGATAAAAAAGGAAGCAGGTCTTGGCTAGGTGATGAAGTGAGGCTCCCCTGCAGAGATCCTGCGCTTTGATAAGAGCTGCTCCAGCACATCTCTGCATGACTGATGTCAAAAAGAGACAAGGTTGACCCTGAATCCTGGGAGAGTTGTTAAAATTAAAGTTAGTTTGTGCCGGTATGTGTATGTGCGTCCTTGTATTTTGTGATTAACCTGGATTGTCTGCATTCTCTCCCTCGGTAGCTCTTCCCATGGGCCATGGCATTGATCTGGTGGCACTTGTAGTGGCTCATTTTGTGTGTGTACTTGCTGCTGTAGTCCCAGTAAAGCAGAGGCACAGTCATATATCCCCACCAACCTACATGTCTGGCGGTGTTCTGGAAATCAAAATGGATTCAAAGACATAGGAGTTGGTGTGTGTATATATATATTTGTAGGGGTGGATATGTGGTTTGGGGACAGAAAAAGTTTTTGCTTCTGTGTTAAGTCCTGCATTTGCTTTGATGAGATTCTTCGTCTTATCCTTTTCTCCACAAACTGCATCACCACTGTTTTTGATAATCTCTTCCCTTTCGCCCAGCTGTGTTTAGTGCTTCTCAGTGTTTTCCTCTTTGTGTAATGAATGCATGTTAACGCTGTAGTTGGTAACTTTTATCCAAAAAATGTTACCATATTTGCTGAAACTGTAACTATATTCACACAGCATGAAATGAGATGGATAATCTGTGAAAAAGAATCATATTTTTCTGCCTACTCTGTTGCCCTGAAGCGCTTCAGATGTCCTTACTGCATGCCATTGAAAACAACGAATCAGAGCCGAGGAATCTCCAACGCAGCTGTCTGTCATGTCAATCACTGCTGTAAACTGCGGTCAAACTGTCAAGCTAGGCAGCGATGATCAAATATTAATCAAGATTCTGTTACTGCATTGCATATTTTGTCACCTGAAGCATTTTCAGAAACATTTTAGTGTCCTGTCTAGCTGTAAAATGAGAAAGTTTGTGGCCTGGCCACCATATTGGATGCAGTCGTTGTTACAGGTAAGGCTTGAAATATATATATAGTTTGTGGAGAAAACTGCCTATTTAAAGCCTCAACTGTATCATTGACTGCATCCAATATGGCAGTCAGGCCACAAACTCTCATTTTACAGCTAAATAGGACACTAAAATGTTCCTTAGAATATTTCAGGCGAGAAATAGGCAATGCAGTACCAGAATCTTGATTTATATTTGATCAGAGGAGAAGGAAACTGTATGTCTTTCAGAATATACTAACAGTTTCGGCAAATAGGACCAAAAATAATTCTCATAAAAGTTACCAACTGTAGCTTTAAGCAGCTTGTCTTACAGCAAATAGCCAAACTAACGCTTCTCCCTGTCTTGTCTCCACCCTTTGCCTTTCACCACCCTTTTAGGTGACATCCATGGGCAATACACAGATCTGCTGAGGCTGTTTGAGTACGGTGGTTTCCCTCCAGAGGCAAACTACCTTTTCCTGGGCGACTACGTGGACAGAGGGAAACAGTCCCTGGAAACCATCTGCCTCTTGTTGGCCTACAAGATCAAATACCCAGAGAACTTTTTCCTGCTCAGGGGCAACCACGAGTGTGCTTCCATCAACCGCATCTACGGTTTCTACGATGAGTGTGAGTACAAATGAACTCACCCTGCCTGCACACATAAACACTTATCAGCCACAACACTAAAACCTCACAGGTGAAGTGAATGACATTGATCATCTCGTTACAAGGCAGTGGTCTGCTGGAATCCTTGGGTACTGATCATCGCACACCTAAACAGTCCTGAAGCACTTACATCGTTTGGTTTTAATCATGTGTGTATTTGTGTTCCACCAGGCAAGCGCAGGTTCAACATTAAGTTGTGGAAGACCTTCACTGACTGCTTTAACTGCCTCCCCATTGCTGCTATCATTGATGAGAAGATCTTCTGCTGCCATGGAGGTAAGAAAACAGCTGGCACGCATTTTCTCCCCTTGTCCCAAATGTAAACCAGAGCTTTTTGATGCCCTGGTTTGATATATATTCGTAGTACTAACCTCTTTATTTTCTATTTAGGGCTATCGCCTGATTTGCAGTCAATGGAGCAGATTCGCAGGATCATGAGGCCAACAGACGTGCCTGATACAGGTACTGTTAATGTGTCTGTATGTACTTAAAGGGACAGTTCACCCCCAAATCAAACCTACATATCCTTTTACCTGTAGTGCTGTTTATCAGTCTAGATTGTCTAGTTGTTGGAGATATCGTTCTGTAGAGATGTCTGCCTTCTCTCGAATATAATGGAACTAGATGGCACTCGGCTTGTGGTGCCCAAAGTGCCAAAAAGTCTACAACCGCCAACTGTATCACTGTGCAGAAGGAAGTGCAACTCATGAACGAGAGGCTCAAGCTCATGACAGCGCAAGATGTAAACCTGAATGGCGTCCTCCTTGGCTCACCTAGCCTCCTTGGCTAATTGGCGCGAGGTGAGCTAGCAGTAGATGCATGCCTCCTTCTGTGCAGAAATAGTCAGTGGGTGTAATTCGTTAGAAAGAAAATAGTTCCTACATGAAACTGAAAACTGTTACTGAAACTGCTCACAACAAGGTCTGTAGAATATCTCTTGAGTAAGCGGATTTCTGGGAAGAGACATTGCTATTAAGTTGTTCAGATGTATTGTTTTGGCGCGTTGCAGCACATGCAGGGGAGGTCTGTCCATTTTTCCAAAAACCAAAGCCCCATTAGTCAAAAAAATGTCCAGTTTCCCAATTGCCAGAAAAAATGTTACATGTAACGGATATGTTACATTTGTCAGCGACGCTGTGGTGACTGTGTGGTTAGGTTTAGGCACAAAAACCTTGGTTATGTTTAAAAAAAGATTGTGTTTTGGCTTAAATCACCCACATGTGGTGGCACAAAAGTTGCTGATAAGCAGGGACGGGTCAGTGAAATACACCCGGGTGCGGTGACTCAAATGCTGCTGAGAAACGCCTGCGGTAAAATCACCCGCAATCAGTGGTTCGAACGCTGCTAGGAAACAGAAACTAACTGCAGGGAGTGTGTATTTTTGGAGAAACAGGACTTCGGAGCAATGGGCGTTCATTTTTGGGATAATGATCTATCTTTGGAACAGGCTTTTGGTTCAAGGGGACTAAAGGCACTTCAGAATTTGGGGCCGTTAGCACAATGGCGTGGCACCAAGCTGAGTGCCATTCAGTTCTTTTATAATGTAGAAAAGGCAGACCTCCCAGTGGCCGCTATCTCCAACACTCGTCAACTCACACTTAAACAATCTAGACAGATTAACAGCACTACAGGTAAGAGGAAAATATGTGTACTGATTTTGGGGTGAACTGTCCCTTTAAGTGGATGCTCACACTCATAGATTTTCCTTAATGTGAATGACAATGACACTGTTACTATCTACGCTCTTCCTTCAACTCTTTCCCAATTTCCCTGTTCTTTATCTCCATCTCTCCTCTCCACGTGCGTCACCCAGGCTTGCTGTGTGACCTTTTGTGGTCAGACCCAGATAAGGACGTACAAGGCTGGGGAGAGAACGACCGTGGGGTCTCCTTCACCTTCGGGGCAGATGTGGTCAGCAAGTTCCTAAACCGCCACGACCTGGACCTCATCTGCAGAGCCCACCAGGTAATTACCAAGGGGAATGAAGGCAGAGAGTCCTGGATGGGGAGTGTGAAAGCGGGAAGTGCATTGCAAGCAAATTGATCTTGTTTTTTTTTTTTGTTTTTTTTTTTTCTTCGAGACTTTAAAATTGGTTGGACATGCACTTTAATGAAAGCTGACCTCCATTAGTTTGTGTGTCTTCTGCTCGAGTAATTACTGCGGCTGATGCAAAGACACAGACACAAGAGCTAAACCACATATTAATAGACTCAGTGTATCTTTTTCCCCCCTGAATCATTCATTACGACTTCATTTAGCTCTCACTTATTATCATTTTGGGGTTTTTTTTTTTCTGATTTTAAACAGTCTGACAGAGAATTAGAAGCTATTTTTTGCATCTGAGACACTGGAGTCACGTGTATTCACTGATAGATGACTAAAAAGAATTGATTATCATGATCAGAATGTATAACTTCTCCGTCATACATTAGCTATTTCAGCTCCACGTTGGGCGTCGTATATAGATTCAGATGTAGGTGGTTATGGACGCTCAACCATGATAGCAAAGCTGGATTCTGTAACTAGCCGAAGATCTGTTTCTCTGTATTGATCGGCGTGGGCGGTGGAATAATGTCATGTGTCTTCCAACAGGTTGTGGAGGATGGATATGAGTTCTTTGCCAAACGCCAACTGGTCACACTGTTCTCTGCTCCAAACTACTGTGGGGAGTTTGACAATGCAGGCGGCATGATGAGTGTCGACGAATCCCTCATGTGCTCCTTCCAGGTAGGTTAAAAACTAGACATGAGCATATATGTTTGACTGTGTTACCTCAGAGACGCTCACACCTCTCTGTGTCTCTGTGTTGTTATTTAAAGATCCTAAAGCCCTCAGAGAAGAAGGCCAAGTACCAGTACGGCGGTGTAAATTCTGGTCGGCCTGTCACCCCTCCCCGCACCACCCAAGCCCCCAAGAAGAGGTGAACGTACAGCCTTGGCTCGCCCCCCTCCTTCTCCCCCTGTCCGTCCCTGGTCTGCCATCACGGCAACCCCTGTAACTCCCCTGTATAGTGAAGATACAGGGCTTATCTAATTGCCCAAATCTTTCTCCCCTACTCACCCACCCCCTCCCCAACTCCACTGACAGCTCTTTTCTTAATGTGTATGTGTACATAAATTTGCTGTGATCAATCTGTTTTGTTTTTTTTTTTTTGTTGTTTTTTTGCCTGTTTGTTGGTATTTTTGATATTATTAACAGATAATCTTTTTTTTTTTTGTGGTTTTACTTCCAATGCCATTTGAGGTTTTCTGAGGTTCTGTGTCGTGTAAGGAAAAGCCTTCTCTGCGTAGAGCGGCTGACTTAGAGGAATTTCTTTTCAGTTTAACTAAAAACACAGTCGAGATTGATTGTTTGCCTTGACCTCTCGGAAAAGCGAAGCGAGTCCTTCCAGCGTGTTGTTAAATGAGACTGAGGTTTTCTGTGCAATGCTAAATCCGTAGACACAAATAACAGTTTAACAGTTTGAACACATTACAGCGTATGCGGTGCACTTGCGGTTGTTGGTGCAGGCGCACGTTTTATATATTTAACCAGAGAAAAAGTGCATGTCCCCACGAGTGGCGAAGAATGTGAAGAGACCGGTTTGAATGAAGTATAGAGGCTAAATTGGATGCTGCTGGCAGTGGACACGCTCTCCCCGAACACAACGCCCTCTGGGCATCCATTCCTCCACTCTGTTATGCCTCCCTGTGCCTCGACTCCACACCCACACAAAAACATGCCGCTCCTCACACAGAGCTGGCATTGACCATGTTCCTGGGTCTATTTATTATTTGTTCTCATCAAGTTAATACCCCGTTATAATCCTCCTGATATGAAGTGAGGACATTTTCTTAATGTCCACACACACTAACGGTCAGTATTTCACCTGCGGACATACTGGAGATATGGTGTAGAAGAAGTGCTTATAAAAATGGCCGCTCCTAATCTTTGTATGAAGAAGCAGTGAAGGATAGAAAATATCTAACAGCACAGGTTGCAATGTATTTTATATAAGCCGTACAGTGTTGAAATGACCAAATAAATACAATGCAAGCTTCATAAAATGCTCCACAGTATTTCATTTGTTTAGTGCTGTTTATAGAGCACACAACAACAACAACACAATGAAGAAAGTTTGCTTTTGAAAGCTTTTAAAAAATGCCAGCGATCCTCCTGTCACATCACCCAATCTGTTCTGGTACAGAGTATGAAAACTGTGGAGGAGTCAGGAGTGGGCGGCAGAACCAAGACGTTATGCTGTGTGATAGTGACGCCACCTGGTGTATGAACACAGTAGTGCAGTGCAAATCAGATGTGAATTTCAAACAAGCTCGCAATGGGCTTTTGATTCTGTTGCCAGTGCAAAATGTTGTCATTCACCACGAGGAGGATGAGGAGGAGGTACTGGCAGGTGACGATGCAGTCGACCCTTTGTGGAAAACAGTTGCCTCTTTTCTTTCTTTCTTTTTGCTCTTTGTGGTATTATTCTTTCTGTTGTATTTCTATGTTCTCTATTCACATTGTTTACTTTTTGTTCACTTAATTTATTTCCTAATACTGATGATAATACGAAAACAATGAGGTGTTACCAAAAGCTGTTTTGCAATTTGTACAAGTTTGTTTGAAAGTCTATAAATTCAATAAAATTGATGGAAACCAACCATTGTTGCCCTCTCTGTTTCTGAACCCATGTCTTCACTCTGTTGAAGAACTTCAAGCACTGCAAAGTTACACAGAGTTATTTACTTTAAGCTGAATTTATGAAAAGATTATTTAAAATGAGTTTAAAGATAATTTAAAAATAAGTTTGCAGTCATTACAGGGTGGAGTAGGCGCTGTAAAAAAAAAAGAATGTTTTTAGCTCTGACTTAAAAGTGCTCAGAGTCGGGGCTTGTCTAACATCATCTGGGAGGTTATTCCAGGTTTGTGCTGCATGATAACAAAACGCTGCTTCACCATGTTTCATTCCGACTCTTGGGACAGTCAGTAGGCGGGCCCCAGATGTCTTCAGGGTCCTAGAAGGTTCATATGTCACAAGCATGTCAGAAATACATTTGGGCGCTGAGCCACATTTAAATATAATGGTAAAACTCTTCAACTAACAAAATGTTTTCCTTGCGTAGCATAAAATTTGGTGTGCAACCCTGTGTTTTAGAACAGCAAATAAACCTTTAAATCGAGATGATGTTGGGTTTTGAGCACCTCAAACAACAGTAGTATATTATAAACCAAATATTAAAACAAATATGATCACATTTTTTCAATCTTATCCTTTTAAGGGATAAAGAGTTTATTTTATTTCAACTGTATTTAGAAGGCAGCTATCCAAGTTATCTATTTCTGCTCTTGCTCAGCTTCACAAATTAATACTAACACTAACGTTTTACTCCTCCTGGACCTTCTTCAAGGGTGTTCAACACCATCATTTCACAACAATGAGCTTAAAAAGAAACTGCCTTACCCATTTCACAGGTGTGCACAGGTGTGAGGGAATTAATCAGCATCACTGACAACAGCCTGTGCACCATGTGTCACATATCCCACAAACTAAAGACCAAGAGAACAAGACAAACATAGGAAAAACCTACAAAACTCAGGCTCCTTAGAAAATAAAAGCTATTTACAAGATTATTGACAAAAATGTTGATTGTATAAATGAACACATCGGCCTCTCAGCTTTCATAAATCATTCAAAATACTCAACATTGTACACTCTTACGCCATGTATCATAAATTGGTCTTTTAAGATCCCAAAATCCATCACAGCATGACATGTCATGGTATCGCATCATTTAATCCTTCAGGAGATAGTGTTTGCAGATTAAAGGCATTTGACACACTGACCTATACAAAGCAGACTAATTGCAAGTTAACTTAATATATTTTACATTAATTTAAGATGATGACACTCTCTATCATCGAATTACTCACAAGCTAGTCACAGATCAGTCCTTTGTTCACTTTTCTTCTGTCTCTTGTGAGCATATCTTTGTCAGTTACCCTCTCTGCCAGGGGTTTAAAGAAACATAGCTAAGTGCAGTGTCATAACTCCTGTGAAAACTCAAATGCAGAAGACACACAGGAGGCAGAGTAGTAAAAAAAAATAAGCATGGCCTTTAACTCAGTCCAAAAAAGTAATACACTAACAAGTCAAAAAAAAGCTTTAAAAAAACAAACAAAACAAAAACAGACAGGGAGTTGGCAAAAAAAATCCAGAGAATTAAACACAGTCATTGGTGAGTTGGACTGCAATGACACAAGAGGTTAGTACAAATCCAGCATGTTACATGCAAAGCCTTTTTTTGTTTGCTAAGCAACACAAAACCCATTTGTGTTTTTTCCAAAGAGTCTTTTTCAGTTGTCAAAGATGCCAATGTTTGGAGGGCACTGTGGGTCAATGACCTATGGTTAGCACGTGGCTCTGAACGCTCTGTGGGCATAGACATCCTAACAAACAAATTCTCTGGAAACATCCTGCACTCTGACTGAGATCCATCTGGTCACTATCTTTGTCAAATCATCACCATAGATCAAATCACAGTTAGAACAGTCAGTATTTATGGATATCAATCTAAAATACAAAATAACAATTTACTTGAAAAGCAGGAAAATTGAACACAACACTGACTAACAAAAACTTTTTGGCAGGGAGGATTTTAACATGATTAAAACAGCTCTGTTGACTTCTGGCCACGACATGCTTACGCTGCTTACACACTACGTAGTTGAGTGCCTTAAGATGTTGACTGAAAAGTTTAATCTGATTGACATATAGAGAAAGAAATTTCCTGGGGTGATAACTTGGAGAAATAGAACCTCTATCAGCAGGGGTGTAAATATAGACAATGCAGGCAGAGTGACTGCACTAAATGATAAAAAAGAATAGAAGAATATTATTAATTTATAAACAGTGGCATTTACTATATCCCCCTGAGACGTCAACTTCTGTTTGGCCTGCATTTTTAATGTCTCCCAACTATTTGGGATCAGTAGGACCTGTATATAGTATAAAAATTAAACGTCTTTCAACAGGAAGTGGCTTCTGAGAAAAAAGATGTCCTCATATGGGGACGATGGGTTTATCTTAATGGTCAAAAGGGTTGTAAAGTATAAAATTGTTCACCTGAATATTGCTGTGCAAAAACTCTATTCCAAATAAAGTCTTGCGATTTGTTCATTTAGAAAACTCGGCATGAATTTCCCTCGATCCATTCACCAGGCTAGCTAAAATTAGTCAAACTTGCCATATCACACAAACATTATTAATCATAAATAAACAAGTTTCAACAATAAAATGTGATCAGGTTTTAGATCTTGTCCACTTTTGTCTCAGGATCGGCTGCAGACTGACTTGGCAGAGATGGCTGCCATCTTGTTTTTACATGGATTAGTGTACTGTGCTCTTACTACCACTAGATGGCACAAAAAGTGTCCACGGATGAGGACAACACGTCTGAGTTCAGTAGAATGACATAAAAGGTGCAGGAAACCAAAAATGTGAAATCCTCATATGAGGACACAGGGTTATAAAATCTTTAAATATACTATAAAAATTATTTAATTAAATGATTAACTTCTTGTGTTCTTTGATATTTTTTGTCAGATATGCAATAATTAATCCTGTTTAGTATGTATGCTGATGTCAAATGTCAAGTCTCTATTTGTGTCAAGACAGTACATGCACAATAGCGTGCACTAGAGCCCTTCCTAACTTCCTTACGCCGCTGTCTGTCAGACTGTCTCATTTAGATACTGGTTAGCATAAAAACACATGAATAATTGTTATATCTCTGTTAGTATAATTACCACGCCCTTAACTGACCATAGTGCAGTTTCTATCCATCTCCCTTTACATTCAGAAAACAACACTCTACAAAGGCTTGTACTAGGAGATTAAGAGCTCCCTGCTGAAGCACAAAGTGGTAAAAATAGAAATCCAAAATGTGATTAGATACTTTTGGTACAAGGCCCAAACTGAGAATCTGCACTGCAATAACTGGGAGTTGTTCAAATCAGAAGAAGCACAATACGCGAGAAGATATGGCATTCATTTGGCAAAAGCGTGGTCTCCAAAGTATTCTCTTTTTATTAACAACCCCCTGGGAGTTTATCAGACACAGACAAAAACTGAATTAATTAAATATCAAAATAAATTGGATTAAATTTATAAAGTGAAGGCATAAGGTGCATTTTGGAAGATCCAGGAAAAGATGGCTCGAAGAGGGAGAACAAAACTCAACTTATTTCATAAGAAAACTACTACAATAAAACTATAAATGACAATGAAGTGATAGCTGATAACTTAAACGTGACATCTTAACATTGTTCCAACTTTACAGTGACAATTCACAGTATTGTGAAGAGCCAACCTCCTTCCTGGAAATGATGAATGACATCACCCAGTTTGAATTAGGTCATGAACAATTATGTGGTAGTCCTTTATCTCTGGAGGAAATCTCAAATGCAATTTAACATCTTAATAATAATGGATCCCCTTGAGTGGATGATCTTACTGCAGGATTTTACAAGACATTTGCTAAAGAACTGACACCATTTCTGTTACTGAAAGTATTGAAAAAGGGTCTCTCCTGCACTGACAGAAGGACGTATTAGTCTAATTCCTAAACCCTGAAAAAATCACTGACTAAATGACAATTGGAGACCAAAACGAAATATAAAATTTCTATAGTTTTTTAGAGGTTGGGAGGCAGTTTTGAAGAGGTGTGTTTTGAGGGATTTCTCGAGGAGCTCAGACAGAAGGGGAGGTGGGTTGTGGAGGGCTTTATATGTGATGAGGAGGTGTTTGAAGTGGATACAGTGGGGTATCGGGAGCCAGTGGAGGTTATGAAGGACAGGGTCGATGTGGTCGAAGACGAGCAGCTGAATTCTGGATATACTGAAGTTTCTTGAGAGTTTTGGATGATGGACCGTAGAGGAGACTTTCGCAGTGGTCAAGTCAGGAAGTGATGAATGCATGATTGGGAGTCTCTGCAGCTGAAAAGGAGAGATGGACAGAGGTGGGCGATGTCTCTGAGATGGAAGAAGGATGTTTTGTTGATGTGTTTGAACATATCACACTCTCAAAGGAGAGGGTTTGATCGAAGATGACACCAAGGTTACGGACAGGGGGGGAGGAAGTTGGTTTGAACCCAGGACTTTATTCCAGTCACATCATGATCCTTAGTTTTTGTTTATATTCTGTTATCCTATTGACTTTGTTTTGGAGGTTTCTGTTTGTGTTCCTTGTTTCATGTTCATCATTCATGTTTAATCTGCTTCCTGTTTTATTTTGTAGATTCTCTCCTCATGTGTCGTGTCTGCTTTTACTTCCTGTCTCTGTGTGTTTTCCCGCCTGTTTTCTGTCACACCTGTCTCGTTAGTCCTTCCCTGTTCCAACAGTCTTCCCTTCACACCTGTCCTGTATTAGTCTTGTTTGCTCCACCCTAGTGTTCCCCTCCACACCCTTGTTGTTAGCCAATCCCCATGTCCTCCTCCTCCAGCTGTGTCTCGTTCTTGTCATTAGTTTTCTGTGTATATATAGGCTACTTGTGGGTTTCACTTTGTTCCCTGTCAGTTCATCCTGCGTTCATGCCTGTGCTCACCTCTGTGTTCTTGGTGTTTGGACTTTCAGTTACCTGCTTGTTCTGGATGAACAAGCTGATTGTTTTTATCAGCTGCATTGAAGCTTGCTCTTTATTAAAAACTCCAGCCTGCCTGTTACTCTGCATTTGGGTCCTCCCTGAACAGATTAATGACAAGTGATGCAGTTACTGAGTGATGGCTTTGGTGGAGATGTGAAGCTGAATGCCGTCGGCGAAGCAGTTTGTACACAGCGTCTAAATATTTATATCAAAAGTGGTATCATAAAAGGAATATCAGTAGCGGGGAGGAAAACTGTTGTTTTTAAAGATGCCACTCAGGTTGCCATAGCTTACAGACATTTTCTAAAGCGTCTGGGCTGTGGTTGAACCTCAATAAATGTGAGTTACTTGCCCTTAAAGACTGGGAAGGTCCCCATATCTGTAATATACAAATAAAAGATACTGTTACATATCTTGGAATCAAGCTTGTCAAAAGATGTACCCTGAATATTGATCCAATTACAAGTAAAACCCAGAAACGGAGTCACTGGTTACAGAGAGATTTATTATGAAAGGAAGAGTTTTGTTGACATAGGCAGACGGTATTTCCTGTTTAACCTGTGTCTCTCACTCTGTTAGTAATAAGACTACATGAATTGTTAAATCAATTGATAACATGCTTTTTAATTCCATCTGGAAAAAGGGAACCCATTGCATTGAGAAATAGGTTGTTATAAATACATGAATCAGGAGGACTTACTGTCTGTTTTTTGTTTAGGTTTCAATAAATGTAATGGCAGTAAAATCAAAGAATACCATATTATTAATCTAATCATTATTTTGGCCAATAACTCTAAACCCTCTTTATTATGTCTGAAAATAAAACCAAGCAAAACATGAAACCATTTTCTCCACAGACAATAAATATGTGCATCTCCTGAAATGTATTTGTATGAATAAATATTTCCTTCTGGCTTTGTATATGTGCACTGTCCCCTGGTGTCTTTTTCTGTCCACTTGTTTTATTGTGAATGATTTAAACACTTACCAATATGTGTTTTGTGTTTAAAAGAGAGTAAACAAATAAACACATAATAGATAAATAAATAAATAAATAAAGGCTTTTAGTGAGGATTTATTTGTGTAATTCTCCCTCCCAACCGAATGGGGGCGACATGTGTCAGCCTGCTTCAGGTGAACTGCTCCTTTAACTGTTGTTGACTGGAGAGGAGAAGACACAGCTCGTGACAGCAGCTTCCTACATCATATAGATGGGTCAGACTCACTGCGCAGTCGCAGTCGCATCATTTACAGATCAGTGCTGTTTCCGGGACGAGCTGCCGAACCAGAGGTGCAGGTTGTGTCCCGTCCTCTGCATCTCATTCATCGAAATAATTCATGAAGACACGTCTGAGCCGTTACACCGGTGCTGTCTAACACCAGAGTCTGTGTTTCAATGGGTCCGGTTATAATACGGGAACAAGAGAAGTGTTTGACTGTCTCAGGATAAAACTAACACTGTGTCACCCTTGTTGTTCTCGGCTGCTGTTGACAAGTCTAAAGTTCATCAGTGCAGGTAGAGTTGGAGCAGCTAACCTTATTAGCTTGTTAATATGTCTTTTAGCATCACTGAGTGTTATGCTAGTAGCTTTAACAGCTGTAATGTGATACAGGTTAGCACGGTTAGCTTCTGTAACTGACTGTTATTGTTTATCTGACAGCACTTCCGCATTGAGAGCACTGTAGCTAGCTCTCTGTTATCCTCTGGTTTATAGGGATTCATCATTTTATTGATAATTTACAAACATTTTTCCAACAAAACTACCAAACATTTAACAGTTTGTTGCTTTTCTTTGCCTGACATCATAGTAAACTGAGCTGGAGCCTCAACAACTGGTCAGTTAATCGATTACAGAAGATTAATCAGCAACTTTTTTTTGCTAATGATTAATTTATCACTCTAGATCAGTGGTTTTCAAACATTTTGTGCTCAAGGCACACCAAAGGGTAACCCCAAAATCTCACACCTGTATTAATATCTGTGCACAACAGCTTCTATAACGTGTGTTATCAAACTTATCATGACATAAGACAATAAAAATAAGAAAGAATAAGACAGGTAGCTTTTGTGATACTGTCTACTAACCATCTTCGCTGGGGCTTTGTTGTGATTTGCTCTGTACAATAAAGTGATCCATTGTCCCACTCACAGTTTTCTCCTATTAAATGTTATAATCCCTCAGACTGGCTGCCAATCAGGGCTTTTGATGGGTCACACACTTATAATTCCCATGCGCCAAATGGGCGACAAATAGGTTCCCTGTAAAAGTTGTTTAAATTGAATTATTTTTTTAGCTCTTAATTAGGAAATGGGTGCGCACAACATCATGTTACAGTTGATTAAACATTCATTCATAATTTTTTGTATAGGCCCAGTTGAATATTGCAATAATATGCCAATGTATGGATATCACAAAATCCCACCGTACGCCTGTATTGGCATTACGGCACACTATTTGAGAACCACTGGTCTAGATTGTTTTATGTGAGTTGCCTTGGATATCAGCTGTAGAGATGTCTGCCTTCTCTCCAATATAATGGAACTAGATGGCTCTCGGCTTGTGGTGCCAAAAAAAATGACTTTTGAAAAATGTATCAGCAATGGCTCTTTCCAGAAATCATGACCCAGCTACTCAAGATAATCCAAAGACCTTGTTGTGAGCAGTTTCATGTAGGAACCATTTTCTCTTTACCAAACTACACCTGCCAACCCTATCACCACGTAGAAGGCAGCATGCATCTACTGCTAGCTCACTGAGCACAACTGAGCTAGCTAACATTACAGCTCAGTTGAGGAACATGCCATCTTGTGCTTTCACAAGCACGATCCTCTCGTCCATGAGAAGATGCACTCTTCCTTCTGTGTGGTAATTTGGTTGGCAGGTGTGGTTTGGTAAAAAGAAAATAGTTCCTACTGGTCATGACAACTCGCACTAAAACAGTCTAGATCTTCATACATAGCGCTTCAGCTAAGAGGAAGAATATGTGTATTTGATTTTGCGTTGAACAGGCCTTTTTCGTAATTTTTTTCACGCAAAAATGCCAAACATTTGCTTGTGAAATGTAAATACTTGATGCCATCTTTGTGTCAACATCGTAGTTTACATTTGGGTTTTGGACTGCTGGTCAGACAAAACAAGACTTTTGAAGACATTACCTCGAGCTCTAAGATATTCTGATGGGTATTTTTCACTTTAATAGATACATCTATTAATCAAGAAATTAATTACCTAAATAACTGGTAGTGTCAGCCCTAAACGTAACATCTTTGGGTTATGGGACATTCTGACTTTTTATAGACCTAAGAATTAGTTGATTAATCACGTAAATAAGTGTTAGTTGCAGCCATAATGCTCTTTTGTAACACACCTATATCCCTTTTTACTCAAATCTCCAGGCTGAACAAACAGAGCTTCAATGGCACCCTGTCCAACAACATTCCCTCACTGCTGTCTCAACAATGAACTGTGGAAAGCCTCCAGCACTGAGTGAAGAATGGCAAGGTTCAGGCGCAAATCTTGCATCACATTAATAGCTTTAGTGCTGCTCGTACTCATAGTAACAGTGGTCTTGAAGGCGCTGACACCAGAGGACTCTCCGTTCAACAGCCCTGTCGGCGTGGAGCTGGTCGCAGACAGAAATAATGACAATCGGGTCCAGAAAGACGGCAACAATAAACCTGACAAGACCAAAATGAATGACTCTGCTCAGTCAGACAAGCTGGAAGCTTCACTGAGGAAGTTCCCTCCTCCAAACTACTACGTCCATGCCTTCTACTACGTTTGGTACGGGAGCCCCAAGTTTGATGGTAAATTCATCCACTGGGACCACCCGCAGCTGCCACACTGGGACTTTAAGGTGGCTCAGGGGTATCCACAAGGGAGACACATCCCGCCTGATGACATTGGGTCCAACTTCTACCCTTCGTTAGGGGCTTACAGTTCAAGGGACCCCTCCGTTATAGAGTCTCACATGCAGCAGCTGCGCACAGCCGCCATTGGTAAGATGGAAATCAACTTTAATGTAATCCAGGGGTGTACAATCAATTCAACATTGTAAAATGAATCCACAAGATTTATGGATGCATACTTACCACATTAATTCACGTCAAGTGTTTTTACTTTGAGTTACATTCACTCAGCTACTGCCAAGGCACTCACTTGCCTCATGTTGCCTCACGTAAGAGTGATCTGGGGAAGAAGTGTTGGCAGATACCCTTAATGGAGACATCAGAATCTAAATTGTGGAGGAAAAGTAGGATTAGTGTGCTTATTGAAATCACAATGACAATAATGAGCCAACAATAGGTAAATAATAAGGTAATTTTCCTGTAATATGATTAGGGCTGCAACGATTAGTCGACTGATCGATGACTAATCGACTATTAAAATAATCGGTGACTATTTTAGTAGTCAACTAATCGGTTTGAGTCATTTTTCATAGAAAAGTACTATAAAAGTACCCCAAAATACTCTTATTGCAGCTTCTTACATTCAAATACTGGCAGCTTTACACACTCTCCCATGACGGTGAACTAAAACCCTTTGGCATGAGTATGAAACAAGACATTAGATGACATAATTTTGGGGTTTGGGGGAGACAGACCGACATTTTTCAACATTTCAACACATTTTTCGATAAAATGATTAGTCGACTAATTGTTAGGTGCATCCCTACGATATATTCAGATCAGAAATCGGAATCAGAAATACTTAATTGATCCTTGTGAGCAAGTTATGATTCATTACAGTTGCACTAATGTGAAGAATAGAGAAATATAAGAAATAAGAATAAGAGTAAGAGGGAAAAAAGTGTGTAATATAGAGCAATAAATAAAATAAAGTAGAAATAAAACATGCATGAAAATGAAAATAAAATGTGCATCATGCTCCCATGTTTGACACTAGTACTTAAGATATAAAAATTAAAATATTAAAATAAAATATATATAGTCTCTGTGCTGAGGCAACAATAGAATTAGAGTATGCATAAGAAATATGTGCAGTTATGTGCATTGTATATTAAAGTAAAATATACATTCACAAGGTGAAAAATATGGCACAGTTGAATTATTGCATCCAATAGATTATTATTATAAATTATAAATGCAGTAGGTTAAAAAGTCAAAATGCTGCTTTTGCAGCAGATTTATGCAAAAAAAAAAACACATGTAGAATAATGAAACTGATCCTCAGTGCAGTTAACTGTGTTCTACTGTTATGTATCGAATCTAGCAAAAAAAAAAACAACTAAATGAGCTAATTTTATTAATTTTCATTATTATCATTGCATATGGTTATGCTATGTCGTTAAATGGTAATAATGAGTTACTAGCCCTATATTATTATAAATAATGCAGCCATACAGTGTCTTAGTTAAGACCACCAAACTGAGACCAAGTCATGACAAAGGCCAGACCAGAGTTACACATTTATGATAAACATGCAAACCATATGCACCCCTCACATCGATCTGAACGATCCACATCCCTTTATAAACACCCAGACATTAAATGAAGAGTCCCCTTCATTCACCTCTTTTATTGCCATACTGTATATATGTGTGTAAGTTTAAGTGTACCTTGAGAAATGTCTCAATAAAATGAGATTTCCTTTGTTTTCTATGAACAAACAAACACAAACAAACACTAAAGAGCCAGCTCAACTTAACTCTCTTTGTTCAACGCTGTTTGCACAGGCAGTTTAGTGATATCCCTGCAGTTGTGGTCTTGGAATAAAATCCAAAGTCTTCTTTTTCTGAGACTCAGACAAGACAGATTAAAAATGTAGTCGAGTTGAGACTGAGAACTTCAGAAATTGGTCTTGAGGGCCGTCTCGAGACAGAGACTGTGTTACAGCACTGCAGTGATGATAATCATCAAACTGGTTTCACAACTTTTCACAGTTTTTTGTTATGCATGTGTCATTTTATGTCATCACACTTTGCAGCAGTCTTATATTTAAATTAAATGGCCTTTTGTCTTTAAACGTACATAATCCATATTTTGACTGATTTGACCAAGAAAACGATTGTCCCTGCCCCTTCTGTATTACTCCTACCACACATTTAATATCACTGCAGTACATTTGCACTACATGAATAACTTATTATATTCATGAACATTATCTACATGTTCTTCTGTCATGTTTGAACTGTAACTTTTATTCCCAGGTGTCCTTGCTGTTTCCTGGTATCCTCCTAACATGAGTGATGATAACGGTGAGCCAGTAGATGACATTGTGCCTTTGCTGCTGGAAGTGGCTCATAAATACCACATTAAGGTCTGTATGACGACAGCAGTGAGTTTAGTAGCCTTTGTTTTTTATTTTGCAGCAGGCTAATGTTGCGTTCACATGGAATCATTGGCGTTCGAAGTTACAATATTTTAACTTTTTGCCGTCCTCTGTGACAGTATTTACAACTGGATGTTTGTTGGGTCATTCAGGCTAAAACACGGGCAATCTGAACAATTACTAGACAGTACTAGAAAAATTACCTAAGTTAATAAATGCAAAATAATTCTATGTGATATATTTTATTCCAGTCTTTGTAAACAAGGCGGTATTACCATTGCTACATAATGTCGTGCATGTCTTGTTAAATTTTCCTTCCATGCAGTCGGACTGATTGTTTTTCCCATGCTGTCCAGACAGTGTTGTCCGTCTACCATCTACCTGATTCCATGTGAGCAGCAGAAATGTTTGATGTACAGAATTCATTAAAAACATCTAGTAAGTTAAAAATTTAAGGGGGATTTATACTTGTGTGGCAGACCCTATACGCACATGGCCTATGCCAATGTGAGCATTTATACCTGTGGGTTTCTGTGAAGTGCTGTAAGGTTCAGTGGATTCAAAACACACATTAAACACACATTAAACATGGCTTAATAGAGACATTTTCAATCACATGTACACAAATCAGCTTCACTATAACTCACAGCATTCACAGACAAACACTTGTCTTTATCTGGACACATTTTCCCCACAAATACAACATGCTAATGTTCTTAGCACAAGCCTGTGGCATTTTACATTGTATGAATTAGCCTAGCAGCCAACAAACGTTTCCTCTACTCATATGAAGCCAGGGACAACAGCAACATTTAACAAAGGTAACGTTACAAAATTCGTCTTCATTACAGCTCACAGGGTTCACCGACAAAACAACTGTCTTACACTGAACATTTTTTCCAAACAATTATAACATGCTAACGTTATTAGCACAAGCCTATGGTATTTTACATTGTATAAATTAGCTTAACAACAAGGGGAGATTTTCCTCTGCTCATATGAAGCCAGGATAAATCACACACAAGACTTAAAATGCTATTTTTGTGGAGGCTTTATTGTCTTCACAATTTATTATTTCTAATCTGTGAAATTAAAGTAAATAAAAGCTTTGTTTCCACTGAGGGAAATGGTTTCAGCTTACAGAAGGTCTGCGTCGCCAGGAGATGTAGTTACATTTCTGGGAAGATGCACGTCAGGCTATGGCGTAGGGTACGGCATCGATTCAGCGCAGAAGTATAAATCCCACATTACGGGGGGAAAATCAGAGAAGTTCATGTCTATAAGAATGTTTTGTCATTTCTGTGTTTACAGGTAGCGTTTCACATCGAGCCATACAAAGACAGAGACGAAGTCAGCATGTTCAACAATGTCAAATACATCATTGACAAGTGAGTGTATTCCATTATTATCCTCCGTCAAATGCCAGCTCCATAATCTTACACTCCCTCTGGAAATCATTCTGACATGATTCATAGCATCAATCGATAATTACCATGTTTGCATCAGTCTTTTTACTCCTGTGACATTTTCCTTTCTTCGCTTGTTTATCCTGTGTCGTATGCCTCCTCTCCTCAGATACGGGGAGCACCCTGCTTTTTTTAAGTACCGGACCAACACTGGCAAGCTTCTTCCACTCTTCTATGTGTATGACTCATACTTGATGAACTCGGAGCAGTGGGCCAAACTGCTTAAACACACAGAGAGTAACAGCATCAGGGATACCCCGTATGACGCCATCTTCATCGCTCTGCTGGTGGAGGAGAAACACAAGAGGGAGATCCTGACTGCTGGTTTTGATGGTGTCTACACTTACTTTGCCACTAATGGGTTCTCCTATGGGTCCACTCAGCGGAACTGGGACTCCATTAAAGCTTTCTGCGAAGATAACAACCTGATATTCATCCCGAGCGTGGGCCCGGGGTACATCGACACGAGCATTCGACCCTGGAACTTCCAAAACACTCGAAACCGCATCAACGGCAAATACTATGAGACCTCTCTGAGTGCTGCGTTACAAGCCAGGCCTGATTTCATCTCTATAACGTCTTTTAATGAATGGCACGAGGGGTCTCAGATTGAAATGGCGATCCCCAAAACGGGCCAGACGGTGTATCTGGACTACCTGCCCAATAAACCTGCAATCTACTTGGAGATTACTCGCAAATGGGCTGCGATATTTGGAGGAGAGCGGCGAAAATGGCAGGATTGATTGGACTCAGAGCCACGGCAAATGTTTCTTTTATTGTTGTATAAAATAATTACATGAAAACGAAATGAAGTTGCACAACGAAATGCAAATGATGTGAACAGCCAACTTATTCTCAAAGCCATAGGCAATCGGACTAAATGATTATAATATTGGCTGCAGTGATATATGTGATTTTTTACACTTGAGTAAATTATTGTTAATTTAGCTGACTGAACTTATTACTTCTTGTTTACACAGCGTTGTACATTTTGGGATTCATAACGTCTTAACGGCATGTTTTATCACCGACTCCACCGTGTTCAGCTGAAACTGTGCATAGGCATGTTTTGCCCCTCTGTAATCTGTGCCTATATTAAAGCTCAATAGAAATAAATAAAGTGCGCCCTGGAAAAAGGAAGGAAAGTAAACAAAGCAGTCTGCTGGTATAAATCTGTCACCTCACTCTGCTTCCAACTCTGCCTCAGTCCAAAAACAGTACAAGAGAAAGCACAACGTAGATCTTGATATTTGAAAGGCGTGTCGACCTGAAATCTGAGATGAATCATAGTGATGAAAACAGGAGAGGGATGACAGGACAGCAGTTCAGTTACTGAGACGAAATGAAGGTTATTTTTATCTGTGGAATAGTTTTCCTTCTCACTGATGTTCTGACACCGTCGTACTTGCCTGGAACTTATTGTCATGTGTCACTTAAAGACACTTCGACACCTCTTTGATTTTATTTTCAGAACTTTTTTGGTCTAGTGCTGAGGGGATCTGTGTGTGTGTTTGAAATCCTTATCTTATACCTAATATGCGTACATGAATATGTATCTTTTGGGAAGCACTGAGCGGTAATTACCACACCACTTCCTGAGAGCCTCCTTACCAGTTGGAGATGCATCACCATAGTAACCCGTGCCAACCTAAGCTCTTTTTTTATACTTCATCTGTTAGAAAACGTACACCACAGGCGAACTGTCACATAATTCTTCAATGAACTAAATGCTAACATCAGCAAGCTGATGTTTACGAGGTATAATCTTTGTTTGTACCAAATTTCATGGCACACCATCCAAATAGTCTCTGGGATATTTCAGTCTGGGTCGAGCCACGCCACTAGAATGGCTAACAAAAAGCCCAAACCATGTTGAACCAAAAACAAAGCTCAATAATCATAAATATGTTATCAATGTAATCGTGCCCGCACCAAAATATGTCATATAGTGTTTCCTACATGTAAATGTCACATCAGGCAACAGACTCGTGGTAGAGGTATTTAGTACTCATCAGCGTTATAGAGCTGACTCGGTCCCTGTCCACTGTTGTGAACGTTTTCGTCACCACCACATTGCATTGTGGGATTTTCATGCCACCATAATGCCCAGTGTTTGAATTAGTTTGTAGAAAAATTCCTGCGCACTTTCTAACTTGCAAAAATGATGATTTTAATGCTGCAACATTTTAGTAACTAGACCTTTGGTTTCCTTAACTAAATCTTCTGCCTGATGAAGGTCTAGTTACCAATACGTCACAGCTTTAAAATCATTATTTTGCAAGTTAGAAAGTGCGCAGGAGTTTCCTACAAGTTGTATTCTGCTCGTCCATCTCCTATCCAACTGTTTTGAAAATAGATGTGCAAAGTATTTCTTTGTTTTCACCAGAAATAGGTTGCAATTTACGCACTACGGTGTTCATACTAAGGTTTCGGACAAACCAAAAAGTCTTGCATTCTGTTTTACTGTACTAAATAGCATGTTAGTAAGCCTCTCACTTTTAAATTGCTAAATGCTCCTCTGTGTTGAGCAGCTAGTCACTAAAGCCACATTTCCACCGAACACTGGAACCAAAAGTAATCCTTCAGACATGGTACCTAGGAATTGGAGGATCCAGTGTTTTTGGAGCTTGAACATTACAAGGAGCAAAAAGCAGTGATCCTTCAGCTCCTGCTCCATCGATTTTTGACCGCTGACTTGTTCCCCAACTTTATGGAAGTGTGATAATAAATCACCGTAGTGCCCCTTTAAATTATTAAGCAATGGGCTAATAGGCATAATTTGTGATGTTAAATGTTTAATGGGGCCACTGGTCACATTTGGAAGCTCAAATGCCTCTTTGTTAATAGTGGAATAATTAACCCACTGCTGAGGCATTGATCTGTGGCAATGATGTAAATACCATCATGAAAATGTTAGTTTTCTAGTTAGTGGCTGTGGAGCATTATCATCAGTGACTGGCGGTTCATAGTTCAGGCTTTGGCTTACCACTACATCACTAAAAGGCAGCCATGTACCACATAGAGCTCCCATTATTTTGTTAGGAGGCAAAGGAGACGATACAGGCCACGAGGGGGGAAACCTTTTGATCCGCAGCAGCGATGATTCACCTGCTTATTCAAAGGAGAGCCTTCAGCAGATGATTGAAGTTTAATATGCACTAACGCCGAATCTCATCACACACACGCACACACACGTAACACACACACACACACACGCACTGGAGCTCCGCCACAGCCTGCAGCTGCATTGACCGTAAACAGAGCAAGGTAGCGCATGGGCAGCCAGCAGGGAATTATTCCACATCGCATCACATCACTGAGCATACATGGCGTCCTCACACACCGAGCCATGAATTTAGTGTGCAGGCTGACCGGGTAGCCGCCAATTTTTTTTAAATTTATTTTTTATTTTTTATTTTGCAGCCATCATTCTTTGCGTCGGTGTGCAGCAGCAGCAGCAGCAGCAGCAGCGGGGGGAAAATTCAGCGCACATTGCTACAGTAGGTATCATTTTTCTGGATCAAGACGATGGATGTGGGCTCATCCGGATCTATTCCTGCAAATACGGCGGACGGGCGCGATTTTCTATTCCAAACGCATCCGCATCTTCCGTATGTTGCAAGGTGTCTTTGAAAAAAGGGTACACGGACCTCTGGAGGAAATGAGAAGAAAGGGCTATTTTGACTCACGCCTGTCGAGATGGTGAGTGAAATGCATGGCTGTGTGTTTTTTCCTCTCCCTGCACCCCATGACTGAGCAGCGGTACCTGCTTTTGACGGCAAATCCTCGCCAGCTAATTAGAAATGATCTCTCACTGTAAAAACACTGACTGGTTCCTTCCCATTTTCCTCGAGGTGTTTATTCTTACATGCATATTTTCTTGTATGTTGTCAATGCATTGCACTTTATGTGGATATAAAGGTTTTTCTCCAGTGATTTTGCATGACACTACTGTACATTTTCCAGCAGCATCCTCCACGCTATTATTTATATTCTGCGCGTTTTTGGTGCGCAAAAGGGTGCCGTAAAAATATCCCAGTGAATCTCTCAATATTCTCATCAACTTGGATGCAGTGTCACGCCTAAAGACAACCATTTTAACACAGTGGCTCGACTATATAGCATCACGTTTTTAAAATGACCTTCAGTGCTCGCTGGCTGGGAATTAATTCTCACCTGGGATGGAGTGTCCTTTCACAATCAGTGCTGTGGCCTGCTTTACACAAAACACATCAATCAGAGTGAAATTAGGTGGAGAAATGCCATTTTGCAGCCTCTCCGTTTGCCCTTTAGCCTACCTGTTACTAAAACCACATCAGGGATTTGATGCATGAGAGTGATGCTACCAAAATCTGTGGTTGCATTTTTTTTAATCATCCCCTGCCTCCTCTCATTCCAACGTAGCCTCGCTGCAGACTACTCACCCATGCGGTGCTCTTCCCCGTGTCCCAAATACATCACAATGCATTTGACAAAACCCCAGTTATGTTGTTTAAAATCTAAGTGGATGCTTGAGCTGCACATGTCTCGCTCAGGTCTCATTTGTTGGCGCAGAGATGCAAAGAGGAGAGGGGGGGAATCATGAGTGTGTGAGCCCTCTCATATTAAATGCTCTGACCTCAGCGCCATCACCATGGAGACACTATAACTTTACCACACACTGCATATTTAATAGTCCTGATTTTGATCTCTGCACTTCTGCACACTTCTCTGAGTCCACACTGTGTTGTGACGCCGACGTATGAAGGTATGCAGCGTCCTCTGAGGCAAAGAGCTTATCACTGCTGCACACAGCAAACATGTTACAAGTGTGTAAGAGGATTTGCATGCATGAAAATGTATTGATACCACAAGCCTTTAAAAGGAATACACTTATCTGGCGCCTGATTGTGTGGCCTTTGAGTACGGATCTTTGTACCTGGGTCACAGATGGGTGAGACGAGGGCGTGCTGTCATACATAAGGCCAGTATCTTTCCCCATATGTCACATTGGACGATGACACGAGGAAAATGAGTGCTGGAGCTTGTCTCACTGATTAAATCCACTTCAGTATAGTGTGGATTTTTTTTAACTAGTCACCTCTTGAGATCTATTTCTGCTGTATGGCCTCTTTATGCAACATGCAGGTGTACTGAGCCCTAGAGAGCCAGAGAGTTGGGGGGCCTTTCTACTCTCCTCAGCCTTAAGATGGCAGCATTCTCCTACAGTACATCGTGTATGCCAAAAACTAATAACTGGAAGCTTACATCCATGCTTAACTGGGAAATTTGAAATAACATCCCTGATGAATTTTGCAATCATCTTTGTGTTTTCATTTTACTTCCCAGCTAATTTAGAAGATTTGTTTGTGAAAATAAAGCTCTGCAAGTTCATTGCATGCTTCCTTCTGCAATCTCCAGATTCTCAAGCCCCTAATTGATTCTCTCTTTCTCTGCTCACGTAAAGGAGGCGTCACTGAGAAGACCTGTACGTTCAAGATCAAGCACACCTCATTAGATCATTAAGGATCATTGTTAACCTGCGTCGAGAGCGAAAGGAGCATCTCTTGGCCGTGACCTGCAATTTTTTTTGTTTGTCTATGAGCCCTGAATCACAAAGAAGATTGATCCTAACATCGACCTAATGTAGGAACTGCTCCCTCCGACTCCTGCGACCTCGACTCTTGCTTGGATTTCAGCATTCAGTCAAATCCACCAGGTTTGTTTCCTTAATGAGGCCGAGGAGGCGACACATTTTTCTTTATGAGTATTGATCCAAACTGGTGGGTTGCCTTAAGCACAGCAGGGTGCATACTCATGGATTAGAGCAAGAATAGGAACACTGTGTTCACATGCAGATGCTCAGCAGCCAACTGTATTTAATTGAGGCACAAATGATGCTCAGAGTCAATGATCCGTTATAATAGGCACCATAGACACTTGATGGTAATGTGTGCTGGTGGTAATACCTGTGCATGATTAGATGATCAGTCTGGATGCTGTGTGTCGATCATGACTTTTTTCTCTCCTCTGTGCCCTTTCCAGGACAGAGTATGCCATCTGCACCTTTTCACAGAATCCTACGACCCCTTCTGCTCGGCACTTTCATACTGGGATGCTTTGTGACTCTGTTTTTGATGTATTTTAAACCATCCACCAGCTGGTTATCGGGTCCCGTAGAGTCGACAGTATCCACAGACCGGGTCAAGAACCTCTTCTCCACCAAGAGCGATAAAAACGTGACGACCGTGCTGATCTGGCTCTGGCCCTTCGGACAAACCTACGACCTGAGCGTGTGCAGCTCTCTCTTTAACATCGATGGCTGTTTCATCACAGCGGACAGGAACCTCTACAACAAGTCGGATGGAGTCGTCATCCATCACCGAGACATCTGCACTGACCTGTCCAACCTGCCGCCGCTCCAGCGACCATCCTTCCAGAAGTGGATATGGATGAACTTGGAGTCGCCGTCGCACTCCTCCCAGCTGCCTGGGATCGAGAACCTGTTCAATCTGACTCTCAACTACCGTCAGGATGCTGACATTGAAGTGCCTTATGGGTCCATTGTAGCAGCGGAGGGCGAGGAGGACTTCGTCCCACCCAGCAAGAACAAGCTGATCTGCTGGATTGTGAGCAACTGGAACCAGGACCACGTGCGGGTGAAATACTACAATGAGCTGTACAAACACATTGAGGTTCACGCGTACGGACAAGCCTTCGGGGAGTACATCTCTGACCAAGACTACTTCCCCACCATCGCCAGCTGCAAGTTCTACCTGGCTTTCGAGAACTCCATCCACAAGGACTACATTACTGAGAAACTCTACAACCCGCTCTCTGTGGGGACAGTGCCAGTGGTTCTCGGCCCGCCGAGGCAGAACTATGAGAACTTTATCCAGGGAGACGCCTTCATCCACGTGGACGACTTCACCTCGCCCAAGGAGCTGGCCGATTACCTGCTGCTCTTGGACAAGAACGAGGAAATGTACCTCAGGTACTTTGAGTGGAGGCGGCACTTTAAAGTAAAGAAGGCCTATTTCTGGGCAGAGCACACATGCCTGGCTTGTGATTACCTGCGTAGGCACAAGGAGTACAAGGCATTCAATAACCTTGACAAGTGGTACTGGGGCGGATAGTGCTTTGAAGGGCTATGCAGTGCTTGTTTTGTTGTTAAAGGCCGTGCTTTAAGATTTTTGTCCTTTGGTTAACATGAAGGTTCATTACTGTTCTGTCCAGAGCTCCCGAATGATGTTTTCTATTGGTTCAGTGGCCCAGTGAGACATCCATCTTGTTTTATTTTAATCTGCAAGCCAATTCTGCCAAGCCTTACTTTGCCTTTTGTGTTTTATTTTTCATTTACTATTTATTTTCAATGAATTGCAAATGCACTACATTTGTTATTATTTCCATGTTTTGCTTAACATGACGACATTTGCTGCTATTTTTTTTTTATGTTTTTGTGCTATTATTAGTGTGAATGCTTGATTGTATGGATGTTCCTGTATAACAGATAACATTCATGATGCAAGGCTGATTTTTTCTCTCTCAAAATTTTACCTTTTCATGAAGCGGACATCAGAATAGTGTTGGCTGCAGATGGAGACTGACATAAAAAGTGCAAATATTTATGTAATATTTATTCAAGTGAGGCATTATATGATAAAAAAAACAACAATCTCATCTGTGCTAGTGATGCAGTCACCTATGCAGTGTTTACTGAACTCAAAAAGTGAAAGTAGTTCAATTGTGTCATGTACATATTGTGTATTTTTGGAATTATGTAGCTGTCATTTTTTTCCATACTTTTTATTTGTTGTAAATTTGCATTTGCACTGCAGCTGTGACCGATCTTTACATATGTACAGCAGGACGGACGGACATCATGTTAATGCAGTCGTAGATGGCATATTGTGATCATTACCCTGGTAGTCTCCGACAGCAGATGTGACTCTGCTCTGTGAGAGGGAGGTTACTATTTTAATCATGTTGTGAATTGTTCATTGTCACATGTGATGTGTCACAGTGCAGTGGGATCCCGTGTGGACGATGATAGTACAGTACAGAGCTGCTGTACTGCAATATGAAACTCCTAGACACCTCATTATGTTGCACTCTGATTTGATATGTAGTTTTTAATTGAATCCAGGGAAGGGAAAGAGCACAAAATGCACAAATTTACTGACGTTACTTTGCTGTGCGTACTGTACTGTCATCCCACAATGTGACATTTAATATTTACACTGATATTTTCAACCATTTCAAGCAGATATTAACATGCAGGTGAAGTGGGTGTGAATAAGAGATCTGCCCACATGTTTGGGACCTGTGAAAGATGAGAAAAGTTCACAATTACTGCAAGACTATCCATATTTCTGTCTTTGAATCATCACAGTGTTGTTTTGGGAGTAAGAGGTTGCATGTGAAAGACATTTTCTTTTATTATTACACTCCTGTTTACAACCTACACCACTCAAGATCACACAACGAAAAGCATCAGCATCTGTAGATATCACGTTTAAATGTTGTCAGAACAGCAAATCCACTGAACAATGCATCTCAACAGCACTCAGCAGCTATTGACATGACGGTTAAGTTTTTAACAGAACGAACTGTGCAAAACCAAGTCAACATTTTATGCAAGATGAGCCGGCGTCTTCTTGGTCAGAGTACTCAAAAACATGTTTCAGGTTATTATCATTTTGATATTTCTTCACTGTCAAGGGGACCATTGATGTAAATTAGGATGAAGTCAATTATTTTTCTTATGGAATATGGTTCCAAATGCCATATAGTGAAACCTGTATATAAACCTCGTAGTGAACTGAATCATCACCTGGACCCAACCAACTAACACAGATCATTCCTGTACCAGACGGAGGGAGCTCCAGCAGTGTCTGCATTCATGGGGAAAAGAAACTTGTATATATTTTTAATGTTCAAATCTCTTTATAACATGCAAGTGTTGTCGGGCAGTGAGTTAAAAGCGCTGCACCTTTGTAGGTAACGTTGGTGCTTCAAAAGGCTGTGAATCAAGGCGAAGAGAGAGCGACACTTGAAAAGGATAACCAGCTTCAGAGACAATGGTTTTAGTGTTGTGAGGTGGACGTTTTCATCAAGGGAGGCGATTTTACACTTTTATTTTTTATTATTATTAGCTGGTAATCTTGTTGGCATGACCTGATTGAAAAAGTCGTGCCAAAATGCAGCAGAGATATAGCACTTTTATTCATGTGGAGTTGTGTGACTCACTGTGCTGGTGGCTGTCTTTAGATGGAGCTATTGTGAGTACAGAAACTGTCATCAAAGACCTCGGCTGTCCCACTGATTAACTATGAAACTGCCACTCATGGTTTCATAATGTACAGTCCATGTATGAATACAATGGTTTCTTGTCAAATGTGGTTGGTGACTTTAAGGAACAAAAGTTGTTTTATTTTCTTCGTGTTGTCCGTCTCTTTCACCCTCTCTCATTCCCTTTCTCTCTTTTTTGCACAAAAACAAACACGGGGAGCCGTGGCTTCTCTGCCCAACACCCCCACCCCCTGTCTGAGTCTGTGAGTGTGTCACAGCACCAGAGAGTGAATCAAGATGTCTCTGGATACTGTCTGACCTGGCACTGATTTCGCCAGGGTTACTTAAAAACACTGTATACCAAGTGGGATGAAATCTTTGTGTGTGGTTGAACATGACGATTTCTCCAGAAATGCTCATTTTCTGCCAGTTTCACTGAAATGATCAGTGAGTCAATCAGTACAAGTTTTTTGCCAAATCATTGTATTTTGCCAAATGTTGTGTTTTAACTGTAGATGTCTGATAGTGTCAAAGAAAATAAAGATATGGACAAATGAGCAAACATGAGTGGAGCACACAAGAATTATTATTTGATGGTAAACTTTGGAGATCCTACACTGAAACCAGCGTTGCCAGATTCATGACAGTTCATACGATAATTTTGCCCTCCGGACAATGAACGTTCAACAACGCTAAAAAGTAGCACAATGTGCAATAATTTGAGCATTTAGTGATGCTTTCAATTGGTTTTAGCCTGCATTGTCTCATTTAATTCGTTTCCCAACATGGTCAGGAGAGCAAAATATGGATCCTACGTCTGTTATAGCGACTGCAGGAAACAAACAAAAAGTCACTGAGAGGCTGAGGCTGGGCCTGATTAACCTGTCTGACATGCCAACACAAGATTGAAATACGTC